>NW_027274036.1:671325-1006988 GCF_030028105.1 Mobula birostris | reverse complement strand
GTTTCCATTTGCATTGCAGTCAGTACTTTTGAGTAAAATTGAAATGTACATTACTTTGAAGTCAGAGCATTGTGTGCACTGAGATGACAACTTTTTTCTCTTAATGGGCAGAAGCATGAAACTACTTCCAAACAAGTCAGAATCATGTGGGAACTTCATCTAAGCTGTTTCCCTTCAGTATGCAGTCAGTATTTTTGAGTATAATAGAAATGTATACTCATTCTTTGGTCAAAGCATTGTGTGGACTGAGAAAAGAAATTCTTTGTCTTGATGAGCAGAGGCATGAAACTACTTTCAAGCTGCTCAGAATCATGTGGGAAGTAAACCCAATGTGTTTCCATCAGGTTTGCATTCAGTAGATTTGAGTAAAATTCAAATGTATACTGCTGTAATGTCAGAGAATTGTATGCTCTGAGAAAACAGCTTTTTTGTCTTGAGGAGCAGAAGCATGAAAAAACTTTTAAACAAGTCAGAATCATGTGAGAAGTAAACCAAAGATGTTTCCATTAGCTTTGCAGTCAGTACTTTTGAGTAAAATTGAAATATACATTACTTTGAAGTCAGAACATTGTGTGCACTGAGATGACAACTTTTTTCTCTTAATGAGCAGAAGCATGAAACTACTTCCAAACAAGTCAGAATCATGTGGGAACTTCATCTAAGCTGTTTCCATTAGGTATGCAGTCAGTATTTTTGAGTATAATAGAAATGTATACTCATTCTTTGGTCAAAGCGTTGTGTGGACTGAGAAAAGAACTTCTTTGTCTTGATGAGCAGAGGCATGAAACTACTTTCAAGCTAATCAGAAACATGTGGGAAGTAAACCCAATGTGTTTCCATCAGGTTTGCATTCAGTAGATTTGAGTAAAATTCAAATGTATACTGCTGTAATGTCAGAGCTTTGTATGCTCTGAGAAAACAGCTTTTTTGTCTTGAGGAGCAGAAGCATGAAACAACTTTCAAACATCTCAGAATCATGTGAGAAGTAAACCAAAGGTGTTTCCATTTGCTTTGCAGTCAGTACTTTTGAGTAAAATTGAGATGTAGATTACTTTGAAGTCAGAACATTGTGTGCACTGAGATGACAACTTTTTTCTCTTAATGAGCAGAAGCATGAAACTACTTCCAAAAAAGTCAGAATCATGTGGGAACTTGATCTAAGCTGTTTCCCTTCAGTATGCAGTCAGTATTTTTGAGTATAATAGAAATGTATACTCATTCTTTGGTCAAAGCGTTGTGTGGACTGAGAAAAGAACTTCTTTGTCTTGATGAGCAGAGGCATGAAACTACTTTCAAGCTACTCAGAATCATGTGGGAAGTAAACCCAATGTGTTTCCATCAGGTTTGCATTCAGTAGATTTGAGTAAAATTCAAATGTATACTGCTGTAATGTCAGAGAATTGTATGCTCTGAGAAAACAGCTTTTTTGTCTTGAGGAGCAGAAGCATGAAACAACTTTCAAACATCTCAGAATCATGTGAGAAGTAAACCAAAGGTGTTTCCATTAGCTTTGCAGTTTGTACTTTTGAGTAAAATTGAAATGTACATTACTTTGAAGTCAGAGCATTGAGTGCACTGAGATGACAACTTTTTTCTCTTAATGAGCAGAAGCAGGAAACTACTTCCAAACAAGTCAGAATCATGTGGGAGCTTCATCTAAGCTGTTTCCATTGAGTATGCAGTCAGTACTTTTGAGAATAATAGAAATGTATACTCATTCTTTGGTCAAAGCGTTGTGTGGACTGAGAAAAGAACTTTTTTGTCTTGATGAGCAGAGGCATGAAACTACTTTCAAGCTACTCAGAAACATGTGGGAAGTAAACCCAATGTGTTTCCATCAGGTTTGCATTCAGTAGATTTGAGTAAAATTCAAATGTATACTGCTGCAATGTCAGAGCATTGTATGCTCTGAGAAAACAGCTTTTTTGTCTTGAGGAGCAGAAGCATGAAACAACGTTCAAACATCTCAGAACCATGTGATAAGTAAAACAAAGGTGTTTCCATTTGCTTTGCAGTCAGTACTTTTGAGTAAAATTGAAATGTACATTACTTTGAAGTCAGAGCATTGTGTGCACTGAGATGACAACTTTTTTCTCATAAAGAGCAGAAGCATGAAACTACTTCCAAACAAGTCAGAATCATGTGGGAACTTCATCTAAGCTGATTCCATTGAGTATGCAGTCAGTATTTTTGAGAATAATAGAAATGTATACTCATTCGTTGGTCAAAGCATTGTGTGGACTGTGTAAAGAACTTTTTTGTCTTGATGAGCAGAGGCATGAAACTACTCTCAAGCTACTCAGAAACATGTGGGAAGTAAACCCAATGTGTTTCCATCAGGTTTGCATTCAGTAGATTTGAGAAAAATTCAAATGTACATTACTTAGAAGTCAGAGCATTGTGTGCACTGAGAGGACAACTTTTTTCTCTTAATGAGCAGAAGCATGAAACTACTTCCAAACAAGTCAGAATCATGTGGGAACTTCATCTAAGCTGTTTCCCTTCAGTATGCAGTCAGTATTTTTGAGTATAATAGAAATGTATACTCATTCTTTGGTCAAAGCGTTGGGTGGACTGAGAAAACAACTTTTTTGTCTTGATGAGCAGAGGCATGCAACTACTTTCAAGCTACTCAGAAACATGTGGGAAGTAAACCCAATGTGTTTCCATCAGTTTTGCATTCAGTAGATTTGAGTAAAATTCAAATGTATACTGCTGTAATGTCAGAGCATTGTATGCTCTGAGAAAACAGCTTTTTTGTCTTGAGGAGCAGAAGCATGAAACAACTTTCAAACAACTCAGAATCATGTGAGAAGTAAACCAAAGCTGTTTCTATTAGCTTTGCAGTCAGTACTTTTGAGTAAAATTGAAATGTACATTACTTTGAAGTCAGAGCATTGTGTGCACTGAGATGACAACTTTTTTCTCTTAATGAGCAGAAGGATGAAACTACTTCCAAACAAGTCAGAATGATGTGGGAACTTCATCTAAGCTGTTTCCTTTAAGGATGCAGTCAGTATTTTTGAGTAGAATAGAAATGTATACTCATTCTTTTGTCAAAGCGTTGTGCGGACTGAGAAAAGAACTTTTTTGTCTTGATGAGCAGAGGCATGAAACTACTTTCAAGCTACTCAGAATCATGTGGGAAGTAAACCCAATGTGTTTCCATCAGGTTTGCATTCAGTAGATTTGAGTAAAATTCAAATGTATACTGCTGTCATGTCAGCGCATTGTGTGCTCTGAGAAAACAGCTTTTTTTTCTTGAGGAGCAGAAGCATTAAACAACTTTCAAACAACTCAGAATCATGTGAGAAGTAAACCAAAGGTGTTTCTATTAGCTTTGCAGTCAGTACTTTTGAGTAAAATTGAAATGTACATTACTTTGAAGTCAGAGCATTGTGTGCACTGAGATGACAACATTTTCTCTTAATGAGCAGAAGCATGAAACTACTTCCAAACAAGTCAGAATCATCTGGGAACTTCATCTAAGCTGTTTCCATTGAGTATGCAGTCAGTATTTTTGAGTATAACAGAAATGTATACTCATTCTTTGGTCAAAACATTGTGCGGACTGAGAAATGAAATTTTTTGTCTTGATGAGCAGAGGCATGAAACTACCTTCAAGCTACTCAGATTCATGTGGGAAGTAAACGCAAAGTGTTTCCAATAGGTTTGCATTCAGTAGATTTGAGTAAAATTCAAATGTATACTGCTGTAATGTCAGAGCATTGTATGCTCTGAGAAAACAGCTTTTTTGTCTTGAGGAGCAGAAGCATGAAACAACTTTCAAACAACTCAGAATCATGTGAGAAGTAAACCAAAGGTGTTTACATTAGCTTTGCAGTCAGTACTTTTGAGTAAAATTGAAATGTACATTACTTTGAAGACAGAGCATTGTGTGCACTGAGATGACAACTTTATTCTCCTAATGAGCAGAAGGATGAAACTACTTCCAAACAAGTCAGAATCATGTGGGAACTTCATCTAAGCTGTTTCCATTGAGTATGCAGTCAGTATTTTTGAGTATAACAGAAATGTATACTCATTCTTTGGTCAAAACGTTGTGCGGACTGAGAAAAAAAATTATTTGTCTTGATTAGCAGAGGCATGAAACTACTTTCAAGCTACTCAGAATCATGTGGGAAGTCACCCAATGAGTTTCCATCACGTTTGCATTCAGTAGATTTGAGTAAAATTCAAATGTTTTCTGCTGTAATGTCAGAGCATTGTATGCTCTGAGAAAACAGCTTTTTTGTCTTGAGGAGCAGAAGCATGAAACAACTTTCAAACAACTCAGAATCATGTGAGAAGTAAATCAAAGCTGTTTCTATTAGCTTTGCAGTCAGTACTTTTGAGTAAAATTGAAATGTACATTACTTTGAAGTCAGAGCATTGTGTGCACTGAGATGACAACTTTTTTCTCTTAATGAGCAGAAGGATGAAACTACTTCCAAACAAGTCAGAATGATGTGGGAACTTCATCTAAGCTGTTTCCTTTAAGGATGCAGTCAGTATTTTTGAGTATAATAGAAATGTATACTCATTCTTTTGTCAAAGCGTTGTGCGGACTGAGAAAAGAACTTTTTTGTCTTGATGAGCAGAGGCATGAAACTACTTTCAAGCTGCTCAGATTCATGTGTGAAGTAAACGCAAAGTGTTTCCATTAGGTTTCCATTCAGTAGATTTGAGTAAAATTCAAATGTATACTGCTGTAATGTCAGAGCATTGTATGCTCTGAGAAAACAGCTTTTTTGTCTTGAGGAGCAGAAGCATGAAACAACTTTCAAACAACTCAGAATCATGTGAGAAGTAAACCAAAGGTGTTTCCATTAGCTTTGCAGTCAGTACTTTTGAGTAAAATTGAAATGTACATTACTTTGAAGTCAGAGCATTGTGGGCACTGAGATGACAACTTGTTTCTCTTAACGAGCAGAAGCATGAAACTACTTCCAAACAAGTCAGAATCATGTGGGAACTTCATCTAAGCTGTTTCCATTGAGTATGCAGTCAGTATTTTTGAGAATAATAGAAATGTATACTCATTCTTTGGTCAAAGCGTTGTGTGGACTGAGAAAAGAACTTTTTTGTCTTGATGAGCAGAGGCATGAAACTACTTTCAAGCTACTCAGAAACATGTGGGAAGTAAACCCAATGTGTTTCCATCAGGGTTGCATTCAGTAGATTTGAGTAAAATTCAAATGTATACTGCTGTTATGTCAGAGCATTGTGTGCTCTGAGAAAACAGCTTTTTTTTCTTGAGGAGCAGAAGCATTAAACAACTTTCAAACAACTCAGAATCATGTGAGAAGTAAACCAAAGGTGTTTCTATTAGCTTTGCAGTCAGTACTTTTGAGTAAAATTGAAATGTACATTACTTTGAAGTCAGAGCATTGTGTGCACTGAGATGACAACATTTTCTCTTAATGAGCAGAAGCATGAAACTACTTCCAAACAAGTCAGAATCATCTGGGAACTTCATCTAAGCTGTTTCCATTGAGTATGCAGTCAGTATTTTTGAGTATAACAGAAATGTATACTCATTCTTTGGTCAAAACGTTGTGCGGACTGAGAAATGAAATTTTTTGTCTTGATGAGCAGAGGCATGAAACTACGTTCAAGCTACTCAGATTCATGTGGGAAGTAAACACAAAGTGTTTCCATTAGGTTTGCATTCAGTAGATTTGAGTAAAATTCAAATGTATACTGCTGTAATGTCAGAGCATTGTATGCTCTGAGAAAACAGCTTTTTTGTCTTGAGGAGCAGAAGCATGAAACAACTTTCAAACAACTCAGAATCATGTGAGAAGTAAACCAAAGGTGTTTCCATTAGCTTTGCAGTCAGTACTTTTGAGTAAAATTGAAATGTACATTACTTTGAAGTCAGAGCATTGTGGGCACTGAGATGACAACTTTTTTCTCTTAATGAGCAGAAGCATGAAACTACTTCCAAACAAGTCAGAATCATGTGGGAACTTCATCTAAGCTGTTTCCATTGAGTATGCAGTCAGTATTTTTGAGTATAATACAAATGTATACTCATTGTTTGGTCAAAGCATTGTGTGGTCTGAGAAAAGAACTTTTTGGTCTTGATGAGCAGAGGCATGAAACTACTTTCAAGCTACTAAGAATCATGTGGGAAGTAAACCCAATGTGTTTCCATCAGGTTTGCATTCAGTAGATTTGAGTAAAATTTAAATGTATACTGCTGTAATGTCAGAGCATTGTATGCTCTGAGAAAACAGCTTTTTTGTCTTGAGGAGCAGAAGCATGAAACAACTTTCAAACAACTCAGAATCATGTGAGAAGTAAACCAAAGGTGTTTCCATTAGCTTTGCAGTCAGTACTTTTGAGTAAAATTGAAATGTACATTACTTTGAAGTCAGAGCGTTGTGTGCACTGAGATGACAACTTTTTTCTCTTAATGAGCAGAAGCATGAAACTACTTCCAAACAAGTCAGAATCATGTGGGAACTTCATCTAAGCTGTTTCCATTGAGTATGCAGTCAGTATTTTTGAGAATAATAGAAATGTATACTCATTCTTTGGTCAAAGCATTGTGCGGACTGAGAAAAGAACTTTTTTGTCTTGATGAGCAGAGGCATGAAACTACTTTCAAGCTACTCAGAATCATGTGGGAAGTGAACCCAATGTGTTTCCATCAGGTTTGCATTCAGTAGATTTGAGTAAAATTCAGATGTATACGGCTGTAATGTCAGAGCATTTTATGCTCTGAGAAAACAGCTTTTTTGCCTTGAGGAGCAGAAGCATGAAACAACTTTCAAACATCTCAGAATCATGTGAGAAGTAAACCAAAGGTGTTTCCATTAGCTTTGCAGTCAGTACTTTTGAGTAAAATTGAAATGTACATTACTTTGTAAGTCAGAGCATTGTGTGCACTGAGATGACAACTTTTTTCTCTTAATGAGCAGAAGCATGAAACTACTTCCAAACAAGTCAGAATCATGTGGGAACTTCACCTAAGCTGATTCCATTGAGTATGCAGTCAGTATTTTTGAGAATAATAGAAATGTATACTCATTCTTTGGTCAAAGCGTTGTGTGGACTGAGAAAAGAACTTTTTTGTCTTGATGAGCAGAGGCATGAAACTACTTTCAAGCTACTCAGAATCATGTGGGAAGTAAACCCAATGTGTTTCCATCAGGTTTGCATTCAGTCGATTTGAGTAAAATTCAAATGTATACTGCTGTAATGTCAGAGCATTGTATGCTCTGAGAAAACAGCTTTTTTGCCTTGAGGAGCAGAAGCATGAAACAACTTTCAAACAACTCAGAATCATGTGAGAAGTAAACCAAAGGTGTTTCCATTAGCTTTGCAATCAGTACTTTTGAGTAAAATTGAAATGTACATTACTTTGAAGTCAGAGCATTGTGTGCACTGAGATGACAACTTTTTCTCTTAATGAGCAGAAGCATGAAACTACTTCCAAACAAGTCCGAATCATGTGGGAACTTCATCTAAGCTGTTTCCATTGAGTATGCAGTCAGTATTTTTGAGTATAACAGAAATGTATACTCATTCTTTGGTCAAAACGTTGTGCGGACTGAGAAAAAAAATTATTTTTCTTGATGAGCAGAGGCATGAAACTACTTTCAAGCTACTCAGAATCATGTGGGAAGTAACCCAATGTGTTTCCATCAGGTTTGCATTCAGTAGATTTGAGTAAAATTCAAATGTATACTGCTGTAATGTCAGAGCATTGTATGCTCTGAGAAAACAGCTTTTTTGTCTTGAGGAGCAGAAGCATGAAACAACTTTCAAACAACTCAGAATCATGTGAGAAGTAAATCAAAGCTGTTTCTATTAGCTTTGCAGTCAGTACTTTTGAGTAAAATTGAAATGTACATTACTTTGAAGTCAGAGCATTCTGTGCACTGAGATGACAACTTTTTTCTCTTAATGAGCAGAAGGATGAAACTACTTCCAAACAAGTCAGAATCATGTGGGAACTTCATCTAAGCTGTTTCCTTTAAGTATGCAGTCAGTATTTTTGAGTATAACAGAAATGTATACTCATTCTTTGGTCAAAACGTTGTGCGGACTGAGAAATGAAATTTTTTGTCTTGATGAGCAGAGGCATGAAACTACTTTCAAGCTACTCAGATTCATGTGAGAAGTAAACGCAAAGTGTTTCCATTAGGTTTGCATTCAGTATATTTGAGTAAAATTCAAATGTATACTGCTGTAATGTCAGAGCATTGTATGCTCTGAGAAAACAGCTTTTTTGTCTTGAGGAGCAGAAGCATGAAACAACTTTCAAACAACTCAGAATCATGTGAGAAGTAAACCAAAGCTGTTTCTATTAGCTTTGCAGTCAGTACTTTTGAGTAAAATTGAAATGCACATTACTTTGAAGTCAGAGCATTCTGTGCACTGAGATGACAACTTTTTTCTCTTAATGAGCAGAAGGATGAAAGTACTTCCAAACAAGTCAGAATCATGTGGGAACTTCATCTAAGCTGTTTCCTTTAAGTATGCAGTCAGTATTTTTGAGTATAATAGAAATGTATACTCATTCTTTGGTCAAAGCGTTGTGTGGACTGTGAAAAGAACTTTTTTGTCTTGATGAGCAGAGGCATGAAACTACTTTCAAGCTACTCAGAAACATGTGGGAAGTAAACCCAATTTGTTTCCATCAGGTTTGCATTCAGTAGATTTGAGTAAAATTCAAATATACATTACTTAGAAGTCAGAGCATTGTGTGCACTGAGAGGACAACTTTTTTCTCTTAATGAACAGAAGCATGAAACTACTTCCAAACAAGTCAGAATCATGTGGGAACTTCATCTAAGCTGTTTCCATTGAGTATGCAGTCAGTATTTTTGAGAATAATAGAAATGTATACTCATTCTTTGGTCAAAGCGTTGTGTGGACTGAGAAAAGAACTTTTTTGTCTTGATGAGCAGAGGCATGAAACTACTTTCAAGCTACTCAGAAACATGTGGGAAGTAAACCCAATGTGTTTCCATCAGGTTTGCATTCAGTAGATTTGAGTAAAATTCAAATGTATACTGCTGTAATGTCAGAGCATTGTATGCTCTGAGAAAACAGCTTTTTTGTCTTGAGGAGCAGAAGCATGAAACAACTTTCAGACATCTCAGAATCATGTGAGAAGTAAACCAAAGGTGTTTCCATTTGCTTTGCAGTCAGTACTTTTGAGTAAAATTGAAATGTACATTACTTTGAAGTCAGAGCATTGTGTGCACTGAGATGACAACTTTTTTCTCTTAATGAGCAGAAGCATGAAACTACTTCCAAACAAGTCAGAATCATGTGGGAACTTCATCTAAGCTGTTTCCCTTCAGTATGCAGTCAGTATTTTTGAGTATAATAGAAATGTATACTCATTCTTTGGTCAAAGCGTTCTGTGGACTGAGAAAAGAACTTCTTTGTCTTGATGAGCAGAGGCATGAAACTACTTTCAAGCTACTCAGAATCATGTGGGAAGTAAACCCAATGTGTTTCCATCAGGTTTGCATTCAGTAGATTTGAGTAAAATTCAAATGTATACTGCTGTAATGTCAGAGAATTGAATGCTCTGAGAAAACAGCTTTTTTGTCTTGAGGAGCAGAAGCATGAAACAACTTTCAAACAACTCAGAATCATGTGAGAAGTAAACCAAAGGTGTTTCCATTAGCTTTGCAATCAGTACTTTTGAGTAAAATTGAAATGTACATTACTTTGAAGTCAGAGCATTGTGTGCACTGAGATGACAACTTTTTCTCTTAATGAGCAGAAGCATGAAACTACTTCCAAACAAGTCCGAATCATGTGGGAACTTCATCTAAGCTGTTTCCATTGAGTATGCAGTCAGTATTTTTGAGTATAACAGAAATGTATACTCATTCTTTGGTCAAAACGTTGTGCGGACTGAGAAAAAAAATTATTTTTCTTGATGAGCAGAGGCATGAAACTACTTTCAAGCTACTCAGAATCATGTGGGAAGTAACCCAATGTGTTTCCATCAGGTTTGCATTCAGTAGATTTGAGTAAAATTCAAATGTATACTGCTGTAATGTCAGAGCATTGTATGCTCTGAGAAAACAGCTTTTTTGTCTTGAGGAGCAGAAGCATGAAACAACTTTCAAACAACTCAGAATCATGTGAGAAGTAAACCAAAGCTGTTTCTATTAGCTTTGCAGTCAGTACTTTTGAGTAAAATTGAAATGCACATTACTTTGAAGTCAGAGCATTCTGTGCACTGAGATGACAACTTTTTTCTCTTAATGAGCAGAAGGATGAAAGTACTTCCAAACAAGTCAGAATCATGTGGGAACTTCATCTAAGCTGTTTCCTTTAAGTATGCAGTCAGTATTTTTGAGTATAATAGAAATGTATACTCATTCTTTGGTCAAAGCGTTGTGTGGACTGTGAAAAGAACTTTTTTGTCTTGATGAGCAGAGGCATGAAACTACTTTCAAGCTACTCAGAAACATGTGGGAAGTAAACCCAATTTGTTTCCATCAGGTTTGCATTCAGTAGATTTGAGTAAAATTCAAATATACATTACTTAGAAGTCAGAGCATTGTGTGCACTGAGAGGACAACTTTTTTCTCTTAATGAACAGAAGCATGAAACTACTTCCAAACAAGTCAGAATCATGTGGGAACTTCATCTAAGCTGTTTCCATTGAGTATGCAGTCAGTATTTTTGAGAATAATAGAAATGTATACTCATTCTTTGGTCAAAGCGTTGTGTGGACTGAGAAAAGAACTTTTTTGTCTTGATGAGCAGAGGCATGAAACTACTTTCAAGCTACTCAGAAACATGTGGGAAGTAAACCCAATGTGTTTCCATCAGGTTTGCATTCAGTAGATTTGAGTAAAATTCAAATGTATACTGCTGTAATGTCAGAGCATTGTATGCTCTGAGAAAACAGCTTTTTTGTCTTGAGGAGCAGAAGCATGAAACAACTTTCAGACATCTCAGAATCATGTGAGAAGTAAACCAAAGGTGTTTCCATTTGCTTTGCAGTCAGTACTTTTGAGTAAAATTGAAATGTACATTACTTTGAAGTCAGAGCATTGTGTGCACTGAGATGACAACTTTTTTCTCTTAATGAGCAGAAGCATGAAACTACTTCCAAACAAGTCAGAATCATGTGGGAACTTCATCTAAGCTGTTTCCCTTCAGTATGCAGTCAGTATTTTTGAGTATAATAGAAATGTATACTCATTCTTTGGTCAAAGCGTTCTGTGGACTGAGAAAAGAACTTCTTTGTCTTGATGAGCAGAGGCATGAAACTACTTTCAAGCTACTCAGAATCATGTGGGAAGTAAACCCAATGTGTTTCCATCAGGTTTGCATTCAGTAGATTTGAGTAAAATTCAAATGTATACTGCTGTAATGTCAGAGAATTGAATGCTCTGAGAAAACAGCTTTTTTGTCTTGAGGAGCAGAAGCATGAAACAACTTTTAAACAAGTAGGAATCATGTGAGAAGTAAACCAAAGGTGTTTCCATTAGCTTTGCAGTCAGTACTTTTGAGTAAAATTGAAATGTACATTACTTTGAAGTCAGAGCATTGTGTGCACTGAGATGACAACTTTTTTCTCTTAATGAGCAGAAGCATGAAACTACTTCCAAATAAGTCAGAATCATGTGGGAACTTCATCTAAGCTGTTTCCCTTCAGTATGCAGTCAGTATTTTTCAGTATAATAGAAATGTATACTCATTCTTTGGTCAAAGCGTTGTGTGGACTGAGAAAAGAACTTCTTTGTCTTGATGAGCAGAGGCATGAAACTACTTTCAAGCTACTCAGAATCATGTGGGAAGTAAACCCAATGTGTTTCCATCAGGTTTGCATTCAGTCGATTTGAGTAAAATTCAAATGTATACTGCTGTAATGTCAGAGCATTGTATGCTCTGAGAAAACAGCTTTTTTGCCTTGAGGAGCAGAAGCATGAAACAACTTTCAAACAACTCAGAATCATGTGAGAAGTAAACCAAAGGTGTTTCCATTAGCTTTGCAATCAGTACTTTTGAGTAAAATTGAAATGTACATTACTTTGAAGTCAGAGCATTGTGTGCACTGAGATGACAACTTTTTCTCTTAATGAGCAGAAGCATGAAACTACTTCCAAACAAGTCCGAATCATGTGGGAACTTCATCTAAGCTGTTTCCATTGAGTATGCAGTCAGTATTTTTGAGTATAACAGAAATGTATACTCATTCTTTGGTCAAAACGTTGTGCGGACTGAGAAAAAAAATTATTTTTCTTGATGAGCAGAGGCATGAAACTACTTTCAAGCTACTCAGAATCATGTGGGAAGTAACCCAATGTGTTTCCATCAGGTTTGCATTCAGTAGATTTGAGTAAAATTCAAATGTATACTGCTGTAATGTCAGAGCATTGTATGCTCTGAGAAAACAGCTTTTTTGTCTTGAGGAGCAGAAGCATGAAACAACTTTCAAACAACTCAGAATCATGTGAGAAGTAAATCAAAGCTGTTTCTATTAGCTTTGCAGTCAGTACTTTTGAGTAAAATTGAAATGTACATTACTTTGAAGTCAGAGCATTCTGTGCACTGAGATGACAACTTTTTTCTCTTAATGAGCAGAAGGATGAAACTACTTCCAAACAAGTCAGAATCATGTGGGAACTTCATCTAAGCTGTTTCCTTTAAGTATGCAGTCAGTATTTTTGAGTATAACAGAAATGAATACTCATTCTTTGGTCAAAACGTTGTGCGGACTGAGAAATGAAATTTTTTGTCTTGATGAGCAGAGGCATGAAACTACTTTCAAGCTACTCAGATTCATGTGAGAAGTAAACGCAAAGTGTTTCCATTAGGTTTGCATTCAGTATATTTGAGTAAAATTCAAATGTATACTGCTGTAATGTCAGAGCATTGTATGCTCTGAGAAAACAGCTTTTTTGTCTTGAGGAGCAGAAGCATGAAACAACTTTCAGACATCTCAGAATCATGTGAGAAGTAAACCAAAGGTGTTTCCATTTGCTTTGCAGTCAGTACTTTTGAGTAAAATTGAAATGTACATTACTTTGAAGTCAGAGCATTGTGTGCACTGAGATGACAACTTTTTTCTCTTAATGAGCAGAAGCATGAAACTACTTCCAAACAAGTCAGAATCATGTGGGAACTTCATCTAAGCTGTTTCCCTTAAGTATGCAGTCAGTATTTTTCAGTATAATAGAAATGTATACTCATTCTTTGGTCAAAGCGTTCTGTGGACTGAGAAAAGAACTTCTTTGTCTTGATGAGCAGAGGCATGAAACTACTTTCAAGCTACTCAGAATCATGTGGGAAGTAAACCCAATGTGTTTCCATCAGGTTTGCATTCAGTAGATTTGAGTAAAATTCAAATGTATACTGCTGTAATGTCAGAGAATTGAATGCTCTGAGAAAACAGCTTTTTTGTCTTGAGGAGCAGAAGCATGAAACAACTTTTAAACAAGTAGGAATCATGTGAGAAGTAAACCAAAGGTGTTTCCATTAGCTTTGCAGTCAGTACTTTTGAGTAAAATTGAAATGTACATTACTTTGAAGTCAGAGCATTGTGTGCACTGAGATGACAACTTTTTTCTCTTAATGAGCAGAAGCATGAAACTACTTCCAAATAAGTCAGAATCATGTGGGAACTTCATCTAAGCTGTTTCCCTTCAGTATGCAGTCAGTATTTTTCAGTATAATAGAAATGTATACTCATTCTTTGGTCAAAGCGTTGTGTGGACTGAGAAAAGAACTTCTTTGTCTTGATGAGCAGAGGCATGAAACTACTTTCAAGCTACTCAGAATCATGTGGGAAGTAAACCCAATGTGTTTCCATCAGGTTTGCATTCAGTCGATTTGAGTAAAATTCAAATGTATACTGCTGTAATGTCAGAGCATTGTATGCTCTGAGAAAACAGCTTTTTTGCCTTGAGGAGCAGAAGCATGAAACAACTTTCAAACAACTCAGAATCATGTGAGAAGTAAACCAAAGGTGTTTCCATTAGCTTTGCAATCAGTACTTTTGAGTAAAATTGAAATGTACATTACTTTGAAGTCAGAGCATTGTGTGCACTGAGATGACAACTTTTTCTCTTAATGAGCAGAAGCATGAAACTACTTCCAAACAAGTCCGAATCATGTGGGAACTTCATCTAAGCTGTTTCCATTGAGTATGCAGTCAGTATTTTTGAGTATAACAGAAATGTATACTCATTCTTTGGTCAAAACGTTGTGCGGACTGAGAAAAAAAATTATTTTTCTTGATGAGCAGAGGCATGAAACTACTTTCAAGCTACTCAGAATCATGTGGGAAGTAACCCAATGTGTTTCCATCAGGTTTGCATTCAGTAGATTTGAGTAAAATTCAAATGTATACTGCTGTAATGTCAGAGCATTGTATGCTCTGAGAAAACAGCTTTTTTGTCTTGAGGAGCAGAAGCATGAAACAACTTTCAAACAACTCAGAATCATGTGAGAAGTAAATCAAAGCTGTTTCTATTAGCTTTGCAGTCAGTACTTTTGAGTAAAATTGAAATGTACATTACTTTGAAGTCAGAGCATTCTGTGCACTGAGATGACAACTTTTTTCTCTTAATGAGCAGAAGGATGAAACTACTTCCAAACAAGTCAGAATCATGTGGGAACTTCATCTAAGCTGTTTCCTTTAAGTATGCAGTCAGTATTTTTGAGTATAACAGAAATGTATACTCATTCTTTGGTCAAAACGTTGTGCGGACTGAGAAATGAAATTTTTTGTCTTGATGAGCAGAGGCATGAAACTACTTTCAAGCTACTCAGATTCATGTGAGAAGTAAACTCAAAGTGTTTCCATTAGGTTTGCATTCAGTATATTTGAGTAAAATTCAAATGTATACTGCTGTAATGTCAGAGCATTGTATGCTCTGAGAAAACAGCTTTTTTGTCTTGAGGAGCAGAAGCATGAAACAACTTTCAAACAACTCAGAATCATGTGAGAAGTAAACCAAAGCTGTTTCTATTAGCTTTGCAGTCAGTACTTTTGAGTAAAATTGAAATGCACATTACTTTGAAGTCAGAGCATTCTGTGCACTGAGATGACAACTTTTTTCTCTTAATGAGCAGAAGGATGAAAGTACTTCCAAACAAGTCAGAATCATGTGGGAACTTCATCTAAGCTGTTTCCTTTAAGTATGCAGTCAGTATTTTTGAGTATAATAGAAATGTATACTCATTCTTTGGTCAAAGCGTTGTGTGGACTGTGAAAAGAACTTTTTTGTCTTGATGAGCAGAGGCATGAAACTACTTTCAAGCTACTCAGAAACATGTGGGAAGTAAACCCAATTTGTTTCCATCACGTTTGCATTCAGTAGATTTGAGTAAAATTCAAATATACATTACTTAGAAGTCAGAGCATTGTGTGCACTGAGAGGACAACTTTTTTCTCTTAATGAACAGAAGCATGAAACTACTTCCAAACAAGTCAGAATCATGTGGGAACTTCATCTAAGCTGTTTCCATTGAGTATGCAGTCAGTATTTTTGAGAATAATAGAAATGTATACTCATTCTTTGGTCAAAGCGTTGTGTGGACTGAGAAAAGAACTTTTTTGTCTTGATGAGCAGAGGCATGAAACTACTTTCAAGCTACTCAGAAACATGTGGGAAGTAAACCCAATGTGTTTCCATCAGGTTTGCATTCAGTAGATTTGAGTAAAATTCAAATGTATACTGCTGTAATGTCAGAGCATTGTATGCTCTGAGAAAACAGCTTTTTTGTCTTGAGGAGCAGAAGCATGAAACAACTTTCAGACATCTCAGAATCATGTGAGAAGTAAACCAAAGCTGTTTCCATTTGCTTTGCAGTCAGTACTTTTGAGTAAAATTGAAATGTACATTACTTTGAAGTCAGAGCATTGTGTGCACTGAGATGACAACTTTTTTCTCTTAATGAGCAGAAGCATGAAACTACTTCCAAACAAGTCAGAAACATGTGGGAACTTCATCTAAGCTGTTTCCCTTCAGTATGCAGTCAGTATTTTTGAGTATAATAGAAATGTATACTCATTCTTTGGTCAAAGCGTTCTGTGGACTGAGAAAAGAACTTCTTTGTCTTGATGAGCAGAGGCATGAAACTACTTTCAAGCTACTCAGAATCATGTGGGAAGTAAACCCAATGTGTTTCCATCAGGTTTGCATTCAGTAGATTTGAGTAAAATTCAAATGTATACTGCTGTAATGTCAGAGAATTGAATGCTCTGAGAAAACAGCTTTTTTGTCTTGAGGAGCAGAAGCATGAAACAACTTTTAAACAAGTAGGAATCATGTGAGAAGTAAACCAAAGGTGTTTCCATTAGCTTTGCAGTCAGTACTTTTGAGTAAAATTGAAATGTACATTACTTTGAAGTCAGAGCATTGTGTGCACTGAGATGACAACTTTTTTCTCTTAATGAGCAGAAGCATGAAACTACTTCCAAATAAGTCAGAATCATGTGGGAACTTCATCTAAGCTGTTTCCCTTCAGTATGCAGTCAGTATTTTTGAGTATAATAGAAATGTATACTCATTCTTTGGTCAAAGCGTTGTGTGGACTGAGAAAAGAACTTCTTTGTCTTGATGAGCAGAGGCATGAAACTACTTTCAAGCTACTCAGAATCATGTGGGAAGTAAACCCAATGTGTTTCCATCAGGTTTGCATTCAGTAGATTTGAGTAAAATTTAAATGTATACTGCTGTAATGTCAGAGCATTGTATGCTCTGAGAAAACAGCTTTTTTGTCTTGAGGAGCAGAAGCATGAAACAACTTTCAAACATCTCAGAATCATGTGAGAAGTAAACCAAAGCTGTTTCCATTAGCTTTGCAATCAGTACTTTTGAGTAAAATTGAAATGTACATTACTTTGAAGTCAGAGCATTGTGTGCACTGAGATGACAACTTTTTCTCTTAATGAGCAGAAGCATGAAACTACTTCCAAACAAGTCAGAATCATGTGGGAACTTCATCTAAGCTGTTTCCCTTCAGTATGCAGTCAGTATTTTTGAGTATAATAGAAATGTATACTCATTCTTTGGTCAAAGCGTTCTGTGGACTGAGAAAAGAACTTCTTTGTCTTGATGAGCAGAGGCATGAAACTACTTTCAAGCTACTCAGAATCATGTGGGAAGTAAACCCAATGTGTTTCCATCAGGTTTGCATTCAGTAGATTTGAGTAAAATTCAAATGTATACTGCTGTAATGTCAGAGAATTGAATGCTCTGAGAAAACAGCTTTTTTGTCTTGAGGAGCAGAAGCATGAAACAACTTTTAAACAAGTAGGAATCATGTGAGAAGTAAACCAAAGGTGTTTCCATTAGCTTTGCAGTCAGTACTTTTGAGTAAAATTGAAATGTACATTACTTTGAAGTCAGAGCATTGTGTGCACTGAGATGACAACTTTTTTCTCTTAATGAGCAGAAGCATGAAACTACTTCCAAATAAGTCAGAATCATGTGGGAACTTCATCTAAGCTGTTTCCCTTCAGTATGCAGTCAGTATTTTTGAGTATAATAGAAATGTATACTCATTCTTTGGTCAAAGCGTTGTGTGGACTGAGAAAAGAACTTCTTTGTCTTGATGAGCAGAGGCATGAAACTACTTTCAAGCTACTCAGAATCATGTGGGAAGTAAACCCAATGTGTTTCCATCAGGTTTGCATTCAGTAGATTTGAGTAAAA
Organism: Mobula birostris; assembly: GCF_030028105.1. Classification (NCBI taxonomy): domain Eukaryota; kingdom Metazoa; phylum Chordata; class Chondrichthyes; order Myliobatiformes; family Myliobatidae; genus Mobula; species Mobula birostris. The sequence continues at coordinate 989,328 of NW_027274036.1, read as the reverse complement.
TTTAAATGTATACTGCTGTAATGTCAGAGCATTGTATGCTCTGAGAAAACAGCTTTTTTGTCTTGAGGAGCAGAAGCATGAAACAACTTTCAAACATCTCAGAATCATGTGAGAAGTAAACCAAAGCTGTTTCCATTAGCTTTGCAATCAGTACTTTTGAGTAAAATTGAAATGTACATTACTTTGAAGTCAGAGCATTGTGTGCACTGAGATGACAACTTTTTCTCTTAATGAGCAGAAGCATGAAACTACTTCCAAATAAGTCAGAATCATGTGGGAACTTCATCTAAGCTGTTTCCATTGAGTATGCAGTCAGTATTTTTGAGTATAACAGAAATGTATACTCATTCTTTGGTCAAAACGTTGTGCGGACTGAGAAAAAAAATTATTTTTCTTGATGAGCAGAGGCATGAAACTACTTTCAAGCTACTCAGATTCATGTGGGAAGTAACCCAATGTGTTTCGATCAGGTTTGCATTCAGTAGATTGAGTAAAATTCAAATGTATACTGCTGTAATGTCAGAGCATTGTATGCTCTGAGAAAACAGCTTTTTTGCATTGAGGAGCAGAAGCATGAAACAACTTTCAAACAACTCAGAATCATGTGAGAAGTAAACCAAAGCTGTTTCTATTAGCTTTGCAGTCAGTACTTTTGAGTAAAATTGAAATGTACATTACTTTGAAGTCAGAGCATTCTGTGCACTGAGATGACAACTTTTTTCTCTGAATGAGCAGAAGGATGAAACTACTTCCAAACAAGTCAGAATCATGTGGGAACTTCATCTAAGCTGTTTCCTTTAAGTATGCAGTCAGTATTTTTGAGTATAACAGAAATGTATACTCATTCTTTGGTCAAAACTTTGTGCGGACTGAGAAATGAAATTTTTTGTCTTGATGAGCAGAGGCATGAAACTACTTTCAAGCTACTCAGATTCATGTGGGAAGTAAACGCAAAGTGTTTCCATTAGGTTTGCATTCAGTAGATTTGAGTAAAATTCAAATGTATACTGCTGTAATGTCAGAGCATTGTATGCTCTGAGAAAACAGCTTTTTTGTCTTGAGGAGCAGAAGCATGAAACAACTTTCAAACAACTCAGAATCATGTGAGAAGTAAACCAAAGCTGTTTCTATTAGCTTTGCAGTCAGTACTTTTGAGTAAAATTGAAATGTACATTACTTTGAAGTCAGAGCATTCGGTGCACTGAGATGACAACTTTTTTCTCTTAATGAGCAGAAGGATGAAACTACTTCCAAACAAGTCAGAATCATGTGGGAACTTCATCTAAGCTGTTTCCTTTAAGTATGCAGTCAGTATTTTTGAGTATAACAGAAATGTATACTCATTCTTTGGTTAAAACTTTGTGCGGACTGAGAAATGAAATTTTTTGTCTTGATGAGCAGAGGCATGAAAGTACTTTCAAGCTACTCAGATTCATGTGGGAAGTAAACGCAAAGTGTTTCCATTAGGTTTGCATTCAGTAGATTTGAGTAAAATTCAAATGTATACTGCTGTAATGTCAGAGCATTGTATGCTCTGAGAAAACAGCTTTTTTGTCTTGAGGAGCAGAAGCATGAAACAACTTTCAAACAACTCAGAATCATGTGAGAAGTAAACCAAAGCTGTTTCTATTAGCTTTGCAGTCAGTACTTTTGAGTAAAATTGAAATGTACATTACTTTGAAGTCAGAGCATTCTGTGCACTGAGATGACAACTTTTTTCTCTTAATGAGCAGAAGGAGGAAACTACTTCCAAACAAGTCAGAATCATGTGGGAACTTCATCTAAGCTGTTTCCATTAAGTATGCAGTCAGTATTTTTGAGTATAATAGAAATGTATACTCATTCTTTTGTCAAAGCGTTGTGCGGAGTGAGAAAAGAACTTATTTTTCTTGATGAGCAGAGGCATGAAACTACTTTCAAGCTACTCAGAATCATATGGGAAGTAAACCCAATGTGTTTCCATCAGGTTTGCATTCAGTAGATTTGAGTAAAATTCAAATGTATACTGCTGTCATGTCAGAGCATTGTATGCTCTGAGAAAACAGCTTTTTTTTCTTGAGGAGCAGAAGCATGAAACAACTTTCAAACAACTCAGAATCATGTGAGAAGTAAACCAAAGGTGTTTCCATTAGCTTTGCAGTCAGTACTTTTGAGTAAAATTGAAATGCACATTACTTTGAAGTCAGAGCATTCTGTGCACTGAGATGACAACTTTTTTCTCTTAATGAGCAGAAGGATGAAAGTACTTCCAAACAAGTCAGAATCATGTGGGAACTTCATCTAAGCTGTTTCCTTTAAGTATGCAGTCAGTATTTTTGAGTATAATAGAAATGTATACTCATTCTTTGGTCAAAGCGTTGTGTGGACTGAGAAAAGAACTTTTTTGTCTTGATGAGCAGAAGCATGAAACTACTTTCAAGCTACTCAGAAACATGTGAGAAGTCAACCCAATGTGTTTCCATCAGGTCTGCATTCAGTAGATTTGAGTAAAATTCAAATGTATACTGCTGTAATGTCAGAGCATTGTATGCTCTGAGAAAACAGCTTTTTTGTCTTGAGGAGCAGAAGCATGAAACAACTTTCAAACATCTCAGAATCATGTGAGAAGTAAACCAAAGCTGTTTCCATTAGCTTTGCAATCAGTACTTTTGAGTAAAATTGAAATGTACATTACTTTGAAGTCAGAGCATTGTGTGCACTGAGATGACAACTTTTTCTCTTAATGAGCAGAAGCATGAAACTACTTCCAAATAAGTCAGAATCATGTGGGAACTTCATCTAAGCTGTTTCCATTGAGTATGCAGTCAGTATTTTTGAGTATAACAGAAATGTATACTCATTCTTTGGTCAAAACGTTGTGCGGACTGAGAAAAAAAATTATTTTTCTTGATGAGCAGAGGCATGAAACTACTTTCAAGCTACTCAGAATCATGTGGGAAGTAACCCAATGTGTTTCCATCAGGTTTGCATTCAGTAGATTTGAGTAAAATTCAAATGTATACTGCTGTAATGTCAGAGCATTGTATGCTCTGAGAAAACAGCTTTTTTGCATTGAGGAGCAGAAGCATGAAACAACTTTCAAACAACTCAGAATCATGTGAGAAGTAAACCAAAGCTGTTTCTATTAGCTTTGCAGTCAGTACTTTTGAGTAAAATTGAAATGTACATTACTTTGAAGTCAGAGCATTCTGTGCACTGAGATGACAACTTTTTTCTCTGAATGAGCAGAAGGATGAAACTACTTCCAAACAAGTCAGAATCATGTGGGAACTTCATCTAAGCTGTTTCCTTTAAGTATGCAGTCAGTATTTTTGAGTATAACAGAAATGTATACTCATTCTTTGGTCAAAACTTTGTGCGGACTGAGAAATGAAATTTTTTGTCTTGATGAGCAGAGGCATGAAACTACTTTCAAGCTACTCAGATTCATGTGGGAAGTAAACGCAAAGTGTTTCCATTAGGTTTGCATTCAGTAGATTTGAGTAAAATTCAAATGTATACTGCTGTAATGTCAGAGCATTGTATGCTCTGAGAAAACAGCTTTTTTGTCTTGAGGAGCAGAAGCATGAAACAACTTTCAAACAACTCAGAATCATGTGAGAAGTAAACCAAAGCTGTTTCTATTAGCTTTGCAGTCAGTACTTTTGAGTAAAATTGAAATGTACATTACTTTGAAGTCAGAGCATTCGGTGCACTGAGATGACAACTTTTTTCTCTTAATGAGCAGAAGGATGAAACTACTTCCAAACAAGTCAGAATCATGTGGGAACTTCATCTAAGCTGTTTCCTTTAAGTATGCAGTCAGTATTTTTGAGTATAACAGAAATGTATACTCATTCTTTGGTCAAAACTTTGTGCGGACTGAGAAATGAAATTTTTTGTCTTGATGAGCAGAGGCATGAAAGTACTTTCAAGCTACTCAGATTCATGTGGGAAGTAAACGCAAAGTGTTTCCATTAGGTTTGCATTCAGTAGATTTGAGTAAAATTCAAATGTATACTGCTGTAATGTCAGAGCATTGTATGCTCTGAGAAAACAGCTTTTTTGTCTTGAGGAGCAGAAGCATGAAACAACTTTCAAACAACTCAGAATCATGTGAGAAGTAAACCAAAGCTGTTTCTATTAGCTTTGCAGTCAGTACTTTTGAGTAAAATTGAAATGTACATTACTTTGAAGTCAGAGCATTCTGTGCACTGAGATGACAACTTTTTTCTCTTAATGAGCAGAAGGAGGAAACTACTTCCAAACAAGTCAGAATCATGTGGGAACTTCATCTAAGCTGTTTCCCTTCAGTATGCAGTCAGTATTTTTGAGTATAATAGAAATGTATACTCATTCTTTGGTCAAAGCGTTCTGTGGACTGAGAAAAGAACTTCTTTGTCTTGATGAGCAGAGGCATGAAACTACTTTCAAGCTACTCAGAATCATGTGGGAAGTAAACCCAATGTGTTTCCATCAGGTTTGCATTCAGTAGATTTGAGTAAAATTCAAATGTATACTGCTGTAATGTCAGAGAATTGAATGCTCTGAGAAAACAGCTTTTTTGTCTTGAGGAGCAGAAGCATGAAACAACTTTTAAACAAGTAGGAATCATGTGAGAAGTAAACCAAAGGTGTTTCCATTAGCTTTGCAGTCAGTACTTTTGAGTAAAATTGAAATGTACATTACTTTGAAGTCAGAGCATTGTGTGCACTGAGATGACAACTTTTTTCTCTTAATGAGCAGAAGCATGAAACTACTTCCAAATAAGTCAGAATCATGTGGGAACTTCATCTAAGCTGTTTCCCTTCAGTATGCAGTCAGTATTTTTGAGTATAATAGAAATGTATACTCATTCTTTGGTCAAAGCGTTGTGTGGACTGAGAAAAGAACTTCTTTGTCTTGATGAGCAGAGGCATGAAACTACTTTCAAGCTACTCAGAATCATGTGGGAAGTAAACCCAATGTGTTTCCATCAGGTTTGCATTCAGTAGATTTGAGTAAAATTTAAATGTATACTGCTGTAATGTCAGAGCATTGTATGCTCTGAGAAAACAGCTTTTTTGTCTTGAGGAGCAGAAGCATGAAACAACTTTCAAACATCTCAGAATCATGTGAGAAGTAAACCAAAGCTGTTTCCATTAGCTTTGCAATCAGTACTTTTGAGTAAAATTGAAATGTACATTACTTTGAAGTCAGAGCATTGTGTGCACTGAGATGACAACTTTTTCTCTTAATGAGCAGAAGCATGAAACTACTTCCAAATAAGTCAGAATCATGTGGGAACTTCATCTAAGCTGTTTCCATTGAGTATGCAGTCAGTATTTTTGAGTATAACAGAAATGTATACTCATTCTTTGGTCAAAACGTTGTGCGGACTGAGAAAAAAAATTATTTTTCTTGATGAGCAGAGGCATGAAACTACTTTCAAGCTACTCAGATTCATGTGGGAAGTAACCCAATGTGTTTCGATCAGGTTTGCATTCAGTTGATTTGAGTAAAATTCAAATGTATACTGCTGTAATGTCAGAGCATTGTATGCTCTGAGAAAACAGCTTTTTTGCATTGAGGAGCAGAAGCATGAAACAACTTTCAAACAACTCAGAATCATGTGAGAAGTAAACCAAAGCTGTTTCTATTAGCTTTGCAGTCAGTACTTTTGAGTAAAATTGAAATGTACATTACTTTGAAGTCAGAGCATTCTGTGCACTGAGATGACAACTTTTTTCTCTGAATGAGCAGAAGGATGAAACTACTTCCAAACAAGTCAGAATCATGTGGGAACTTCATCTAAGCTGTTTCCTTTAAGTATGCAGTCAGTATTTTTGAGTATAACAGAAATGTATACTCATTCTTTGGTCAAAACTTTGTGCGGACTGAGAAATCAAATTTTTTGTCTTGATGAGCAGAGGCATGAAACTACTTTCAAGCTACTCAGATTCATGTGGGAAGTAAACGCAAAGTGTTTCCATTAGGTTTGCATTCAGTAGATTTGAGTAAAATTCAAATGTATACTGCTGTAATGTCAGAGCATTGTATGCTCTGAGAAAACAGCTTTTTTGTCTTGAGGAGCAGAAGCATGAAACAACTTTCAAACAACTCAGAATCATGTGAGAAGTAAACCAAAGCTGTTTCTATTAGCTTTGCAGTCAGTACTTTTGAGTAAAATTGAAATGTACATTACTTTGAAGTCAGAGCATTCGGTGCACTGAGATGACAACTTTTTTCTCTTAATGAGCAGAAGGATGAAACTACTTCCAAACAAGTCAGAATCATGTGGGAACTTCATCTAAGCTGTTTCCTTTAAGTATGCAGTCAGTATTTTTGAGTATAACAGAAATGTATACTCATTCTTTGGTTAAAACTTTGTGCGGACTGAGAAATGAAATTTTTTGTCTTGATGAGCAGAGGCATGAAACTACTTTCAAGCTACTCAGATTCATGTGGGAAGTAAACGCAAAGTGTTTCCATTAGGTTTGCATTCAGTAGATTTGAGTAAAATTCAAATGTATACTGCTGTAATGTCAGAGCATTGTATGCTCTGAGAAAACAGCTTTTTTGTCTTGAGGAGCAGAAGCATGAAACAACTTTCAAACAACTCAGAATCATGTGAGAAGTAAACCAAAGCTGTTTCTATTAGCTTTGCAGTCAGTACTTTTGAGTAAAATTGAAATGTACATTACTTTGAAGTCAGAGCATTCTGTGCACTGAGATGACAACTTTTTTCTCTTAATGAGCAGAAGGAGGAAACTACTTCCAAACAAGTCAGAATCATGTGGGAACTTCATCTAAGCTGTTTCCATTAAGTATGCAGTCAGTATTTTTGAGTATAATAGAAATGTATACTCATTCTTTTGTCAAAGCGTTGTGCGGACTGAGAAAAGAACTTTTTTGTCTTGATGAGCAGAGGCATGAAACTACTTTCAAGCTACTCAGAAACATGTGAGAAGTCAACCCAATGTGTTTCCATCAGGTCTGCATTCAGTAGATTTGAGTAAAATTCAAATGTATACTGCTGTAATGTCAGAGCATTGTATGCTCTGAGAAAACAGCTTTTTTGTCTTGAGGAGCAGAAGCATGAAACAACTTTCAAACATCTCAGAATCATGTGAGAAGTAAACCAAAGCTGTTTCCATTAGCTTTGCAATCAGTACTTTTGAGTAAAATTGAAATGTACATTACTTTGAAGTCAGAGCATTGTGTGCACTGAGATGACAACTTTTTCTCTTAATGAGCAGAAGCATGAAACTACTTCCAAATAAGTCAGAATCATGTGGGAACTTCATCTAAGCTGTTTCCATTGAGTATGCAGTCAGTATTTTTGAGTATAACAGAAATGTATACTCATTCTTTGGTCAAAACGTTGTGCGGACTGAGAAAAAAAATTATTTTTCTTGATGAGCAGAGGCATGAAACTACTTTCAAGCTACTCAGAATCATGTGGGAAGTAACCCAATGTGTTTCCATCAGGTTTGCATTCAGTAGATTTGAGTAAAATTCAAATGTATACTGCTGTAATGTCAGAGCATTGTATGCTCTGAGAAAACAGCTTTTTTGCATTGAGGAGCAGAAGCATGAAACAACTTTCAAACAACTCAGAATCATGTGAGAAGTAAACCAAAGCTGTTTCTATTAGCTTTGCAGTCAGTACTTTTGAGTAAAATTGAAATGTACATTACTTTGAAGTCAGAGCATTCTGTGCACTGAGATGACAACTTTTTTCTCTGAATGAGCAGAAGGATGAAACTACTTCCAAACAAGTCAGAATCATGTGGGAACTTCATCTAAGCTGTTTCCTTTAAGTATGCAGTCAGTATTTTTGAGTATAACAGAAATGTATACTCATTCTTTGGTCAAAACTTTGTGCGGACTGAGAAATCAAATTTTTTGTCTTGATGAGCAGAGGCATGAAACTACTTTCAAGCTACTCAGATTCATGTGGGAAGTAAACGCAAAGTGTTTCCATTAGGTTTGCATTCAGTAGATTTGAGTAAAATTCAAATGTATACTGCTGTAATGTCAGAGCATTGTATGCTCTGAGAAAACAGCTTTTTTGTCTTGAGGAGCAGAAGCATGAAACAACTTTCAAACAACTCAGAATCATGTGAGAAGTAAACCAAAGCTGTTTCTATTAGCTTTGCAGTCAGTACTTTTGAGTAAAATTGAAATGTACATTACTTTGAAGTCAGAGCATTCGGTGCACTGAGATGACAACTTTTTTCTCTTAATGAGCAGAAGGATGAAACTACTTCCAAACAAGTCAGAATCATGTGGGAACTTCATCTAAGCTGTTTCCTTTAAGTATGCAGTCAGTATTTTTGAGTATAACAGAAATGTATACTCATTCTTTGGTTAAAACTTTGTGCGGACTGAGAAATGAAATTTTTTGTCTTGATGAGCAGAGGCATGAAACTACTTTCAAGCTACTCAGATTCATGTGGGAAGTAAACGCAAAGTGTTTCCATTAGGTTTGCATTCAGTAGATTTGAGTAAAATTCAAATGTATACTGCTGTAATGTCAGAGCATTGTATGCTCTGAGAAAACAGCTTTTTTGTCTTGAGGAGCAGAAGCATGAAACAACTTTCAAACAACTCAGAATCATGTGAGAAGTAAACCAAAGCTGTTTCTATTAGCTTTGCAGTCAGTACTTTTGAGTAAAATTGAAATGTACATTACTTTGAAGTCAGAGCATTCTGTGCACTGAGATGACAACTTTTTTCTCTTAATGAGCAGAAGGAGGAAACTACTTCCAAACAAGTCAGAATCATGTGGGAACTTCATCTAAGCTGTTTCCATTAAGTATGCAGTCAGTATTTTTGAGTATAATCGAAATGTATACTCATTCTTTTGTCAAAGCGTTGTGCGGACTGAGAAAAGAACTTTTTTGTCTTGATGAGCAGAGGCATGAAACTACTTTCAAGCTACTCAGAAACATGTGAGAAGTCAACCCAATGTGTTTCCATCAGGTCTGCATTCAGTAGATTTGAGTAAAATTCAAATGTATACTGCTGTAATGTCAGAACATTGTATGCTCTGAGAAAACAGCTTTTTTGTCTTGAGGAGCAGAAGCATGAAACAACTTTCAAACATCTCAGAATCATGTGAGAAGTAAACCAAAGCTGTTTCCATTAGCTTTGCAATCAGTACTTTTGAGTAAAATTGAAATGTACATTACTTTGAAGTCAGAGCATTGTGTGCACTGAGATGACAACTTTTTCTCTTAATGAGCAGAAGCATGAAACTACTTCCAAATAAGTCAGAATCATGTGGGAACTTCATCTAAGCTGTTTCCATTGAGTATGCAGTCAGTATTTTTGAGTATAACAGAAATGTATACTCATTCTTTGGTCAAAACGTTGTGCGGACTGAGAAAAAAAATTATTTTTCTTGATGAGCAGAGGCATGAAACTACTTTCAAGCTACTCAGAATCATGTGGGAAGTAACCCAATGTGTTTCCATCAGGTTTGCATTCAGTAGATTTGAGTAAAATTCAAATGTATACTGCTGTAATGTCAGAGCATTGTATGCTCTGAGAAAACAGCTTTTTTGCATTGAGGAGCAGAAGCATGAAACAACTTTCAAACAACTCAGAATCATGTGAGAAGTAAACCAAAGCTGTTTCTATTAGCTTTGCAGTCAGTACTTTTGAGTAAAATTGAAATGTACATTACTTTGAAGTCAGAGCATTCTGTGCACTGAGATGACAACTTTTTTCTCTGAATGAGCAGAAGGATGAAACTACTTCCAAACAAGTCAGAATCATGTGGGAACTTCATCTAAGCTGTTTCCTTTAAGTATGCAGTCAGTATTTTTGAGTATAACAGAAATGTATACTCATTCTTTGGTCAAAACTTTGTGCGGACTGAGAAATGAAATTTTTTGTCTTGATGAGCAGAGGCATGAAACTACTTTCAAGCTACTCAGATTCATGTGGGAAGTAAACGCAAAGTGTTTCCATTAGGTTTGCATTCAGTAGATTTGAGTAAAATTCAAATGTATACTGCTGTAATGTCAGAGCATTGTATGCTCTGAGAAAACAGCTTTTTTGTCTTGAGGAGCAGAAGCATGAAACAACTTTCAAACAACTCAGAATCATGTGAGAAGTAAACCAAAGCTGTTTCTATTAGCTTTGCAGTCAGTACTTTTGAGTAAAATTGAAATGTACATTACTTTGAAGTCAGAGCATTCGGTGCACTGAGATGACAACTTTTTTCTCTTAATGAGCAGAAGGATGAAACTACTTCCAAACAAGTCAGAATCATGTGGGAACTTCATCTAAGCTGTTTCCTTTAAGTATGCAGTCAGTATTTTTGAGTATAACAGAAATGTATACTCATTCTTTGGTCAAAACTTTGTGCGGACTGAGAAATGAAATTTTTTGTCTTGATGAGCAGAGGCATGAAACTACTTTCAAGCTACTCAGATTCATGTGGGAAGTAAACGCAAAGTGTTTCCATTAGGTTTGCATTCAGTAGATTTGAGTAAAATTCAAATGTATACTGCTGTAATGTCAGAGCATTGTATGCTCTGAGAAAACAGCTTTTTTGTCTTGAGGAGCAGAAGCATGAAACAACTTTCAAACAACTCAGAATCATGTGAGAAGTAAACCAAAGCTGTTTCTATTAGCTTTGCAGTCAGTACTTTTGAGTAAAATTGAAATGTACATTACTTTGAAGTCAGAGCATTCTGTGCACTGAGATGACAACTTTTTTCTCTTAATGAGCAGAAGGAGGAAACTACTTCCAAACAAGTCAGAATCATGTGGGAACTTCATCTAAGCTGTTTCCCTTCAGTATGCAGTCAGTATTTTTGAGTATAATAGAAATGTATACTCATTCTTTGGTCAAAGCGTTCTGTGGACTGAGAAAAGAACTTCTTTGTCTTGATGAGCAGAGGCATGAAACTACTTTCAAGCTACTCAGAATCATGTGGGAAGTAAACCCAATGTGTTTCCATCAGGTTTGCATTCAGTAGATTTGAGTAAAATTCAAATGTATACTGCTGTAATGTCAGAGAATTGAATGCTCTGAGAAAACAGCTTTTTTGTCTTGAGGAGCAGAAGCATGAAACAACTTTTAAACAAGTAGGAATCATGTGAGAAGTAAACCAAAGGTGTTTCCATTAGCTTTGCAGTCAGTACTTTTGAGTAAAATTGAAATGTACATTACTTTGAAGTCAGAGCATTGTGTGCACTGAGATGACAACTTTTTTCTCTTAATGAGCAGAAGCATGAAACTACTTCCAAATAAGTCAGAATCATGTGGGAACTTCATCTAAGCTGTTTCCCTTCAGTATGCAGTCAGTATTTTTGAGTATAATAGAAATGTATACTCATTCTTTGGTCAAAGCATTGTGTGGACTGAGAAAAGAACTTCTTTGTCTTGATGAGCAGAGGCATGAAACTACTTTCAAGCTACTCAGAATCATGTGGGAAGTAAACCCAATGTGTTTCCATCAGGTTTGCATTCAGTAGATTTGAGTAAAATTTAAATGTATACTGCTGTAATGTCAGAGCATTGTATGCTCTGAGAAAACAGCTTTTTTGTCTTGAGGAGCAGAAGCATGAAACAACTTTCAAACATCTCAGAATCATGTGAGAAGTAAACCAAAGCTGTTTCCATTAGCTTTGCAATCAGTACTTTTGAGTAAAATTGAAATGTACATTACTTTGAAGTCAGAGCATTGTGTGCACTGAGATGACAACTTTTTCTCTTAATGAGCAGAAGCATGAAACTACTTCCAAATAAGTCAGAATCATGTGGGAACTTCATCTAAGCTGTTTCCATTGAGTATGCAGTCAGTATTTTTGAGTATAACAGAAATGTATACTCATTCTTTGGTCAAAACGTTGTGCGGACTGAGAAAAAAAATTATTTTTCTTGATGAGCAGAGGCATGAAACTACTTTCAAGCTACTCAGATTCATGTGGGAAGTAACCCAATGTGTTTCGATCAGGTTTGCATTCAGTAGATTTGAGTAAAATTCAAATGTATACTGCTGTAATGTCAGAGCATTGTATGCTCTGAGAAAACAGCTTTTTTGCATTGAGGAGCAGAAGCATGAAACAACTTTCAAACAACTCAGAATCATGTGAGAAGTAAACCAAAGCTGTTTCTATTAGCTTTGCAGTCAGTACTTTTGAGTAAAATTGAAATGTACATTACTTTGAAGTCAGAGCATTCTGTGCACTGAGATGACAACTTTTTTCTCTGAATGAGCAGAAGGATGAAACTACTTCCAAACAAGTCAGAATCATGTGGGAACTTCATCTAAGCTGTTTCCTTTAAGTATGCAGTCAGTATTTTTGAGTATAACAGAAATGTATACTCATTCTTTGGTCAAAACTTTGTGCGGACTGAGAAATGAAATTTTTTGTCTTGATGAGCAGAGGCATGAAACTACTTTCAAGCTACTCAGATTCATGTGGGAAGTAAACGCAAAGTGTTTCCATTAGGTTTGCATTCAGTAGATTTGAGTAAAATTCAAATGTATACTGCTGTAATGTCAGAGCATTGTATGCTCTGAGAAAACAGCTTTTTTGTCTTGAGGAGCAGAAGCATGAAACAACTTTCAAACAACTCAGAATCATGTGAGAAGTAAACCAAAGCTGTTTCTATTAGCTTTGCAGTCAGTACTTTTGAGTAAAATTGAAATGTACATTACTTTGAAGTCAGAGCATTCGGTGCACTGAGATGACAACTTTTTTCTCTTAATGAGCAGAAGGATGAAACTACTTCCAAACAAGTCAGAATCATGTGGGAACTTCATCTAAGCTGTTTCCTTTAAGTATGCAGTCAGTATTTTTGAGTATAACAGAAATGTATACTCATTCTTTGGTTAAAACTTTGTGCGGACTGAGAAATGAAATTTTTTGTCTTGATGAGCAGAGGCATGAAACTACTTTCAAGCTACTCAGATTCATGTGGGAAGTAAACGCAAAGTGTTTCCATTAGGTTTGCATTCAGTAGATTTGAGTAAAATTCAAATGTATACTGCTGTAATGTCAGAGCATTGTATGCTCTGAGAAAACAGCTTTTTTGTCTTGAGGAGCAGAAGCATGAAACAACTTTCAAACAACTCAGAATCATGTGAGAAGTAAACCAAAGCTGTTTCTATTAGCTTTGCAGTCAGTACTTTTGAGTAAAATTGAAATGTACATTACTTTGAAGTCAGAGCATTCTGTGCACTGAGATGACAACTTTTTTCTCTTAATGAGCAGAAGGAGGAAACTACTTCCAAACAAGTCAGAATCATGTGGGAACTTCATCTAAGCTGTTTCCATTAAGTATGCAGTCAGTATTTTTGAGTATAATAGAAATGTATACTCATTCTTTTGTCAAAGCGTTGTGCGGACTGAGAAAAGAACTTTTTTGTCTTGATGAGCAGAGGCATGAAACTACTTTCAAGCTACTCAGAATCATATGGGAAGTAAACCCAATGTGTTTCCATCAGGTTTGCATTCAGTAGATTTGAGTAAAATTCAAATGTATACTGCTGTCATGTCAGAGCATTGTATGCTCTGAGAAAACAGCTTTTTTTTCTTGAGGAGCAGAAGCATGAAACAACTTTCAAACAACTCAGAATCATGTGAGAAGTAAACCAAAGGTGTTTCCATTAGCTTTGCAGTCAGTACTTTTGAGTAAAATTGAAATGCACATTACTTTGAAGTCAGAGCATTCTGTGCACTGAGATGACAACTTTTTTCTCTTAATGAGCAGAAGGATGAAAGTACTTCCAAACAAGTCAGAATCATGTGGGAACTTCATCTAAGCTGTTTCCTTTAAGTATGCAGTCAGTATTTTTGAGTATAATAGAAATGTATACTCATTCTTTGGTCAAAGCGTTGTGTGGACTGAGAAAAGAACTTTTTTGTCTTGATGAGCAGAAGCATGAAACTACTTTCAAGCTACTCAGAAACATGTGAGAAGTCAACCCAATGTGTTTCCATCAGGTCTGCATTCAGTAGATTTGAGTAAAATTCAAATGTATACTGCTGTAATGTCAGAGCATTGTATGCTCTGAGAAAACAGCTTTTTTGTCTTGAGGAGCAAAAGCATGAAACAACTTTCAAACATCTCAGAATCATGTGAGAAGTAAACCAAAGCTGTTTCCATTAGCTTTGCAATCAGTACTTTTGAGTAAAATTGAAATGTACATTACTTTGAAGTCAGAGCATTGTGTGCACTGAGATGACAACTTTTTCTCTTAATGAGCAGAAGCATGAAACTACTTCCAAATAAGTCAGAATCATGTGGGAACTTCATCTAAGCTGTTTCCATTGAGTATGCAGTCAGTATTTTTGAGTATAACAGAAATGTATACTCATTCTTTGGTCAAAACGTTGTGCGGACTGAGAAAAAAAATTATTTTTCTTGATGAGCAGAGGCATGAAACTACTTTCAAGCTACTCAGAATCATGTGGGAAGTAACCCAATGTGTTTCCATCAGGTTTGCATTCAGTAGATTTGAGTAAAATTCAAATGTATACTGCTGTAATGTCAGAGCATTGTATGCTCTGAGAAAACAGCTTTTTTGCATTGAGGAGCAGAAGCATGAAACAACTTTCAAACAACTCAGAATCATGTGAGAAGTAAACCAAAGCTGTTTCTATTAGCTTTGCAGTCAGTACTTTTGAGTAAAATTGAAATGTACATTACTTTGAAGTCAGAGCATTCTGTGCACTGAGATGACAACTTTTTTCTCTGAATGAGCAGAAGGATGAAACTACTTCCAAACAAGTCAGAATCATGTGGGAACTTCATCTAAGCTGTTTCCTTTAAGTATGCAGTCAGTATTTTTGAGTATAACAGAAATGTATACTCATTCTTTGGTCAAAACTTTGTGCGGACTGAGAAATGAAATTTTTTGTCTTGATGAGCAGAGGCATGAAACTACTTTCAAGCTACTCAGATTCATGTGGGAAGTAAACGCAAAGTGTTTCCATTAGGTTTGCATTCAGTAGATTTGAGTAAAATTCAAATGTATACTGCTGTAATGTCAGAGCATTGTATGCTCTGAGAAAACAGCTTTTTTGTCTTGAGGAGCAGAAGCATGAAACAACTTTCAAACAACTCAGAATCATGTGAGAAGTAAACCAAAGCTGTTTCTATTAGCTTTGCAGTCAGTACTTTTGAGTAAAATTGAAATGTACATTACTTTGAAGTCAGAGCATTCGGTGCACTGAGATGACAACTTTTTTCTCTTAATGAGCAGAAGGATGAAACTACTTCCAAACAAGTCAGAATCATGTGGGAACTTCATCTAAGCTGTTTCCTTTAAGTATGCAGTCAGTATTTTTGAGTATAACAGAAATGTATACTCATTCTTTGGTCAAAACTTTGTGCGGACTGAGAAATGAAATTTTTTGTCTTGATGAGCAGAGGCATGAAACTACTTTCAAGCTACTCAGATTCATGTGGGAAGTAAACGCAAAGTGTTTCCATTAGGTTTGCATTCAGTAGATTTGAGTAAAATTCAAATGTATACTGCTGTAATGTCAGAGCATTGTATGCTCTGAGAAAACAGCTTTTTTGTCTTGAGGAGCAGAAGCATGAAACAACTTTCAAACAACTCAGAATCATGTGAGAAGTAAACCAAAGCTGTTTCTATTAGCTTTGCAGTCAGTACTTTTGAGTAAAATTGAAATGTACATTACTTTGAAGTCAGAGCATTCTGTGCACTGAGATGACAACTTTTTTCTCTTAATGAGCAGAAGGAGGAAACTACTTCCAAACAAGTCAGAATCATGTGGGAACTTCATCTAAGCTGTTTCCATTAAGTATGCAGTCAGTATTTTTGAGTATAATAGAAATGTATACTCATTCTTTTGTCAAAGCGTTGTGCGGACTGAGAAAAGAACTTTTTTGTCTTGATGAGCAGAGGCATGAAACTACTTTCAAGCTACTCAGAATCATATGGGAAGTAAACCCAATGTGTTTCCATCAGGTTTGCATTCAGTAGATTTGAGTAAAATTCAAATGTATACTGCTGTCATGTCAGAGCATTGTATGCTCTGAGAAAACAGCTTTTTTTTCTTGAGGAGCAGAAGCATGAAACAACTTTCAAACAACTCAGAATCATGTGAGAAGTAAACCAAAGGTGTTTCCATTAGCTTTGCAGTCAGTACTTTTGAGTAAAATTGAAATGCACATTACTTTGAAGTCAGAGCATTCTGTGCACTGAGATGACAACTTTTTTCTCTTAATGAGCAGAAGGATGAAAGTACTTCCAAACAAGTCAGAATCATGTGGGAACTTCATCTAAGCTGTTTCCTTTAAGTATGCAGTCAGTATTTTTGAGTATAATAGAAATGTATACTCATTCTTTGGTCAAAGCGTTGTGTGGACTGAGAAAAGAACTTTTTTGTCTTGATGAGCAGAAGCATGAAACTACTTTCAAGCTACTCAGAAACATGTGAGAAGTCAACCCAATGTGTTTCCATCAGGTCTGCATTCAGTAGATTTGAGTAAAATTCAAATGTATACTGCTGTAATGTCAGAGCATTGTATGCTCTGAGAAAACAGCTTTTTTGTCTTGAGGAGCAGAAGCATGAAACAACGTTCAAACATCTCAGAATCATGTGAGAAGTAAACCAAAGGTGTTTCCATTTGCTTTGCAGTCAGTACTTTTAAGTAAAATTGAAATGTACATTACTTTGAAGTCAGAGCATTGTGTGCACTGAGATGACAACTTTTTTCTCATAAAGAGCAGAAGCATGAAACTACTTCCAAACAAGTCAAAATCATGTGGGAACTTCAGCTAAGCTGATTCCATTGAGTATGCAGTCAATATTTTTGAGAATAATAGAAATGTACACTCATTCTTTGGTCAAAGCGTTGTGTGGACTGTGAAAAGAACTTTTTTGTCTTGATGAGCAGAGGCATGAAACTACATTCAAGCTACTCAGAAACATGTGGGAAGTAAACCCAATTTGTTTCCATCAGGTTTGCATTCAGTAGATTTGAGTAAAATTCAAATATACATTACTTAGAAGTCAGAGCATTGTGTGCACTGAGAGGACAACTTTTTTCTCTTAATGAACAGAAGCATGAAACTACTTCCAAACAAGTCAGAATCATGTGGGAACTTCATCTAAGCTGTTTCCATTGAGTATGCAGTCAGTATTTTTGAAAATAATAGAAATGTATACTCATTCTTTGGTCAAAGCGTTGTGTGGACTGAGAAAAGAACTTTTTTGTCTTGATGAGCAGAGGCATGAAACTACTTTCAAGCTACTCAGAAACATGTGGGAAGTAAACCCAATGTGTTTCCATGAGGTTTGCATTCAGTAGATTTGAGTAAAATTCAAATGTATACTGCTGTAATGTCAGAGCATTGTATGCTCTGAGAAAACAGCTTTTTTGTCTTGAGGAGCAGAAGCATGAAACAACTTTCAGACATCTCAGAATCATGTGAGAAGTAAACCAAAGGTGTTTCCATTTGCTTTGCAGTCAGTACTTTTGAGTAAAATTGAAATGTACATTACTTTGAAGTCAGAGCATTGTGTGCACTGAGATGACAACTTTTTTCTCTTAATGAGCAGAAGCATGAAGCTACTTCCAAACAAGTCAGAATCATGTGGGAACTTCATCTAAGCTGTTTCCCTTCAGCATGCAGTCAGTATTTTTGAGTATAATAGAAATGTATACTCATTCTTTGGTCAAAGCGTTGTGTGGACTGAGAAAAGAACTTCTTTGTCTTGATGAGCAGAGGCATGAAACTACTTTCAAGCTACTCAGAATCATGTGGGAAGTAAACCCAATGTGTTTCCATCAGGTTTGCATTCAGTAGATTTGAGTAAAATTCAAATGTATACTGCTGTAATGTCAGAGAATTGAATGCTCTGAGAAAACAGCTTTTTTGTCTTGAGGAGCAGAAGCATGAAACAACTTTCAAACATCTCAGAATCATGTGAGAAGTAAACCAAAGCTGTTTCCATTAGCTTTGCAATCAGTACTTTTGAGTAAAATTGAAATGTACATTACTTTGAAGTCAGAGCATTGTGTGCACTGAGATGACAACTTTTTCTCTTAATGAGCAGAAGCATGAAACTACTTCCAAATGAGTCAGAATCATGTGGGAACTTCATCTAAGCTGTTTCCATTGAGTATGCAGTCAGTATTTTTGAGTATAACAGAAATGTATACTCATTCTTTGGTCAAAACGTTGTGCGGACTGAGAAAAAAAATTATTTTTCTTGATGAGCAGAGGCATGAAACTACTTTCAAGCTACTCAGAATCATGTGGGAAGTAACCCAATGTGTTTCCATCAGGTTTGCATTCAGTAGATTTGAGTAAAATTCAAATGTATACTGCTGTAATGTCAGAGCATTGTATGCTCTGAGAAAACAGCTTTTTTTTCTTGAGGAGCAGAAGCATGAAACAACTTTCAAACAACTCAGAATCATGTGAGAAGTAAACCAAAGCTGTTTCTATTAGCTTTGCAGTCAGTACTTTTGAGTAAAATTGAAATGTACATTACTTTGAAGTCAGAGCATTCTGTGCACTGAGATGACAACTTTTTTCTCTTAATGAGCAGAAGGATGAAACTACTTCCAAACAAGTCAGAATCATGTGGGAACTTCATCTAAGCTGTTTCCTTTAAGTATGCAGTCAGTATTTTTGAGTATAACAGAAATGTATACTCATTCTTTGGTCAAAACTTTGTGCGGACTGAGAAATGAAATTTTTTGTCTTGATGAGCAGAGGCATGAAACTACTTTCAAGCTACTCAGATTCATGTGGGAAGTAAACGCAAAGTGTTTCCTTTAGGTTTGCATTCAGTAGATTTGAGTAAAATTCAAATGTATACTGCTGTAATGTCAGAGCATTGTATGCTCTGAGAAAACAGCTTTTTTGTCTTGAGGAGCAGAAGCATGAAACAACTTTCAAACAACTCAGAATCATGTGAGAAGTAAACCAAAGCTGTTTCTATTAGCTTTGCAGTCAGTACTTTTGAGTAAAATTGAAATGTACATTACTTTGAAGTCAGAGCATTCTGTGCACTGAGATGAAAACTTTTTTCTCTTAATGAGCAGAAGGATGAAACTACTTCCAAACAAGTCAGAATCATGTGGGAACTTCATCTAAGCTGTTTCCTTTAAGTATGCAGTCAGTAGTTTTGAGTATAATAGAAATGTATACTCATTCTTTTGTCAAAGCGTTGTGCGGACTGAGAAAAGAACTTTTTTGTCTTGATGAGCAGAGGCATGAAACTACTTTCAAGCTACTCAGAATCATGTGGGAAGTAACCCAATGTGTTTCCATCAGGTTTGCATTCAGTAGATTTGAGTAAAATTCAAATGTATACTGCTGTAATGTCAGAGCATTGTATGCTCTGAGAAAACAGCTTTTTTTTCTTGAGGAGCAGAAGCATGAAACAACTTTCAAACAACTCAGAATCATGTGAGAAGTAAACCAAAGCTGTTTCTATTAGCTTTGCAGTCAGTACTTTTGAGTAAAATTGAAATGTACATTACTTTGAAGTCAGAGCATTCTGTGCACTGAGATGACAACTTTTTTCTCTTAATGAGCAGAAGGATGAAACTACTTCCAAACAAGTCAGAATCATGTGGGAACTTCATCTAAGCTGTTTCCTTTAAGTATGCAGTCAGTATTTTTGAGTATAATAGAAATGTATACTCATTCTTTTGTCAAAGCGTTGTGCGGACTGAGAAAAGAACTTTTTTGTCTTGATGAGCAGAGGCATGAAACTACTTTCAAGCTACTCAGAATCATGTGGGAAGTAACCCAATGTGTTTCCATCAGGTTTGCATTCAGTAGATTTGAGTAAAATTCAAATGTATACTGCTGTAATGTCAGAGCATTGTATGCTCTGAGAAAACAGCTTTTTTTTCTTGAGGAGCAGAAGCATGAAACAACTTTCAAACAACTCAGAATCATGTGAGAAGTAAACCAAAGCTGTTTCTATTAGCTTTGCAGTCAGTACTTTTGAGTAAAATTGAAATGTACATTACTTTGAAGTCAGAGCATTCTGTGCACTCAGATGACAACTTTTTTCTCTTAATGAGCAGAAGGATGAAACTACTTCCAAACAAGTCAGAATCATGTGGGAACTTCATCTAAGCTGTTTCCTTTAAGTATGCAGTCAGTATTTTTGAGTATAATAGAAATGTATACTCATTCTTTTGTCAAAGCGTTGTGCGGACTGAGAAAAGAACTTTTTTGTCTTGATGAGCAGAGGCATGAAACTACTTTCAAGCTACTCAGAATCATGTGGGAAGTAACCCAATGTGTTTCCATCAGGTTTGCATTCAGTAGATTTGAGTAAAATTCAAATGTATACTGCTGTAATGTCAGAGCATTGTATGCTCTGAGAAAACAGCTTTTTTTTCTTGAGGAGCAGAAGCATGAAACAACTTTCAAACAACTCAGAATCATGTGAGAAGTAAACCAAAGCTGTTTCTATTAGCTTTGCAGTCAGTACTTTTGAGTAAAATTGAAATGTACATTACTTTGAAGTCAGAGCATTCTGTGCACTGAGATGACAACTTTTTTCTCTTAATGAGCAGAAGGATGAAACTACTTCCAAACAAGTCAGAATCATGTGGGAACTTCATCTAAGCTGTTTCCTTTAAGTATGCAGTCAGTATTTTTGAGTATAATAGAAATGTATACTCATTCTTTTGTCAAAGCGTTGTGCGGACTGAGAAAAGAACTTTTTTGTCTTGATGAGCAGAGGCATGAAACTACTTTCAAGCTACTCAGAATCATGTGGGAAGTAACCCAATGTGTTTCCATCAGGTTTGCATTCAGTAGATTTGAGTAAAATTCAAATGTATACTGCTGTAATGTCAGAGCATTGTATGCTCTGAGAAAACAGCTTTTTTTTCTTGAGGAGCAGAAGCATGAAACAACTTTCAAACAACTCAGAATCATGTGAGAAGTAAACCAAAGCTGTTTCTATTAGCTTTGCAGTCAGTACTTTTGAGTAAAATTGAAATGTACATTACTTTGAAGTCAGAGCATTCTGTGCACTCAGATGACAACTTTTTTCTCTTAATGAGCAGAAGGATGAAACTACTTCCAAACAAGTCAGAATCATGTGGGAACTTCATCTAAGCTGTTTCCTTTACGTATGCAGTCAGTATTTTTGAGTATAATAGAAATGTATACTCATTCTTTTGTCAAAGCGTTGTGCGGACTGAGAAAAGAACTTTTTTGTCTTGATGAGCAGAGGCATGAAACTACTTTCAAGCTACTCAGAATCATGTGGGAAGTAACCCAATGTGTTTCCATCAGGTTTGCATTCAGTAGATTTGAGTAAAATTCAAATGTATACTGCTGTAATGTCAGAGCATTGTATGCTCTGAGAAAACAGCTTTTTTTTCTTGAGGAGCAGAAGCATGAAACAACTTTCAAACAACTCAGAATCATGTGAGAAGTAAACCAAAGCTGTTTCTATTACCTTTGCAATCAGTACTTTTGAGTAAAATTGAAATGTACATTACTTTGAAGTCAGAGCATTCTGTGCACTCAGATGACAACTTTTTTCTCTTAATGAGCAGAAGGATGAAACTACTTCCAAACAAGTCAGAATCATGTGGGAACTTCATCTAAGCTGTTTCCTTTAAGTATGCAGTCAGTATTTTTGAGTATAACAGAAATGTATACTCATTCTTTGGTCAAAACGTTGTGCGGACTGAGAAATGAAATTTTTTGTCTTGATGAGCAGAGGCATGAAACTACTTTCAAGCTACTCAGATTCATGTGGGAAGTAAACCCAATGTGTTTCCATCAGGTTTGCATTCAGTAGATTTGAGTAAAATTCAAATGTATACTGCTGTCATGTCAGAGCATTGTATGCTCTGAGAAAACAGCTTTTTTGTCTTGAGGAGCAGAAGCATGAAACAACTTTCAAACAACTCAGAATCATGTGAGAAGTAAACCAAAGGTGTTTCCATTAGCTTTGCAGTCAGTACTTTTGAGTAAAATTGAAATGTACATTACTTTGAAGTCAGAGCATTGTGGGCACTGAGATGACAACTTTTTTCTCTTAATGAGCAGAAGCATGAAACTACTTCCAAACAAGTCAGAATCATGTGGGAACTTCATCTAAGCTGATTCCATTGAGCATGCAGTCAGTATTTTTGAGAATAATAGAAATGTATACTCATTCTTTGGTCAAAGCGTTGTGTGGACTGAGAAAAGAACTTCTTTGTCTTGATGAGCAGAGGCATGAAACTACTTTCAAGCTACTCAGAATCATGTGGGAAGTAAACCCAATGTGTTTCCATCAGGTTTGCATTCAGTAGATTTGAGTAAAATTCAAATGTATACTGCTGTAATGTCAGAGAATTGTATGCTCTGAGAAAACAGCTTTTTTGTCTTGAGGAGCAGAAGCATGAAACAACTTTTAAACAAGTCAGAATCATGTGAGAAGTAAACCAAAGGTGTTTCCATTAGCTTTGCAGTCAGTACTTTTGAGTAAAATTGAAATGTACATTACTTTGAAGTCAGAGCATTGTGTGCACTGAGATGACAACTTTTTTCTCTTAATGAGCAGAAGCATGAAACTACTTCCAAACAAGTCAGAATCATGTGGGAACTTCATCTAAGCTGTTTCCATTGAGTATGCAGTCAGTATTTTTGAGAATAATAGAAATGTATACTCATTCTTTGGTCAAAGCGTTGTGTGGACTGAGAAAAGAACTTTTTTGTCTTGATGAGCAGAGGCATGAAACTACTTTCAAGCTACTCAGAAACATGTGGGAAGTAAACCCAATGTGGTTCCATCAGGTTTGCATTCAGTAGATTTGAGTAAAATTCAAATGTATACTGCTGCAATGTCAGAGCATTGTATGCTCTGAGAAAACAGCTTTTTTGTCTTGAGGAGCAGAAGCATGAAACAACATTCAAACATCTCAGAATCATGTGAGAAGTAAACCAAAGGTGTTTCCATTTGCTTTGCAGTCAGTACTTTTGAGTAAAATTGAAATGTACATTACTTTGAAGTCAGAGCATTGTGTGCACTGAGATGACAACTTTTTTCTCTTAATGAGCAGAAGCATGAAACTACTTCCAAACAAGTCAGAATCATGTGGGAACTTCATCTAAGCTGTTTCCCTTCAGTATGCAGTCAGTATTTTTGAGTATAATAGAAATGTATACTCATTCTTTGGTCAAAGCGTTGTGTGGACTGAGAAAAGAACTTCTTTGTCTTGATGAGCAGAGGCATGAAACTACTTTCAAGCTACTCAGAATCATGTGGGAAGTAAACCCAATGTGTTTCCATCAGGTTTGCATTCAGTAGATTTGAGTAAAATTCAAATGTACACTGCTGTAATGTCAGAGAATTGTATGCTCTGAGAAAACAGCTTTTTTGTCTTGAGGAGCAGAAGCATGAAACAACTTTCAAACAACTCAGAATCATGTGAGAAGTAAACCAAAGGTGTTTCCATTAGCTGTGCAGTCAGTACTTTTGAGTAAAATTGAAATGTACATTACTTTAAGTCAGAGCATTGTGTGCACTGAGATGACAACTCTTTTCTCATAATGAGCAGAAGCTTGAAACTACTTCCAAACACGTCAGAATCATGTGGGAACTTCATCTAAGCTGTTTCCATTGAGTATGCAGTCAGTAATTTTGAGAATAATAGAAATGTATACTCATTCTTTGGTCAAAGCGTTGTGTGGACTGAGAAAAGAACTATTTTGTCTTGATGAGCAGAGGCATGAAACTACTTTCAAGCTACTCAGAAACATGTGAGAAGTCAACCCAATGTGTTTCCATCAGGTCTGCGTTCAGTAGATTTGAGTAAAATTCAAATGTATACTGCTGTAATGTCAGAGCATTGAAAGCTCTGAGAAAACAGCTTTTTTGTCTTGAGGAGCGGAAGCATGAAACAACGTTCAAACATCTCAGAATCATGTGAGAAGTAAACCAAAGGTGTTTCCATTTGCTTTGCAGTCAGTACTTTTCAGTAAAATTGAAATGTACATTACTTTGAAGTCAGAGCATTGTGTGCACTGAGATGACAACTTTTTTCTCATAAAGAGCAGAAGCATGAAACTACTTCCAAACAAGTCAGAATCATGTGGGAACTTCATCTAAGCTGATTCCATTGAGCATGCAGTCAGTATTTTTGAGAATAATAGAAATGTATACTCATTCTTTGGTCAAAGCGTTGTGTGGACTGAGAAAAGAACTTCTTTGTCTTGATGAGCAGAGGCATGAAACTACTTTCAAGCTACTCAGAAACATGTGGGAAGTAAACCCAATGTGTTTCCATCAGGTTTGCATTCAGTAGATTTGAGTAAAATTCAAATGTATACTGCTGCAATGTCAGAGCATTGTATGCTCTGAGAAAACAGCTTTTTTGTCTTGAGGAGCAGAAGCATGAAACAACTTTCAAACAACTCAGAATCATGTGAGAAGTAAACCAAAGCTGTTTCTATCAGCTTTGCAGTCAGTACTTTTGAGTAAAATTGAAATGTACATTACTTTGAAGTCAGAGCATTCTGTGCACTGAGATGACAACTTTTTTCTCTTAATGAGCAGAAGGATGAAACTACTTCCAAACAAGTCAGAATCATGTGGGAACTTCATCTAAGCTGTTTCCTTTAAGTATGCAGTCAGTATTTTTGAGTATGACAGAAATGTATACTCATTCTTTGGTCAAAACTTTGTGCGGACTGAGAAATGAAATTTTTTGTCTTGATGAGCAGAGGCATGAAACTACTTTCAAGCTACTCAGATTCATGTGGGAAGTAAACGCAAAGTGTTTCCTTTAGGTTTGCATTCAGTAGATTTGAGTAAAATTCAAATGTATACTGCTGTAATGTCAGAGCATTGTATGCTCTGAGAAAACAGCTTTTTTGTCTTGAGGAGCAGAAGCATGAAACAACTTTCAAACAACTCAGAATCATGTGAGAAGTAAACCAAAGCTGTTTCCATTTGCTTTGCAGTCAGTACTTTTCAGTAAAATTGAAATGTACATTACTTTGAAGTCAGAGCATTGTGTGCACTGAGATGACAACTTTTTTCTCATAAAGAGCAGAAGCATGAAACTACTTCCAAACAAGTCAGAATCATGTGGGAACTTCATCTAAGCTGATTCCATTGAGCATGCAGTCAGTATTTTTGAGAATAATAGAAATGTATACTCATTCTTTGGTCAAAGCGTTGTGTGGACTGAGAAAAGAACTTCTTTGTCTTGATGAGCAGAGGCATGAAACTACTTTCAAGCTACTCAGAAACATGTGGGAAGTAAACCCAATGTGTTTCCATCAGGTTTGCATTCAGTAGATTTGAGTAAAATTCAAATGTATACTGCTGCAATGTCAGAGCATTGTATGCTCTGAGAAAACAGCTTTTTTGTCTTGAGGAGCAGAAGCATGAAACAACTTTCAAACAACTCAGAATCATGTGAGAAGTAAACCAAAGCTGTTTCTATCAGCTTTGCAGTCAGTACTTTTGAGTAAAATTGAAATGTACATTACTTTGAAGTCAGAGCATTCTGTGCACTGAGATGACAACTTTTTTCTCTTAATGAGCAGAAGGATGAAACTACTTCCAAACAAGTCAGAATCATGTGGGAACTTCATCTAAGCTGTTTCCTTTAAGTATGCAGTCAGTATTTTTGAGTATGACAGAAATGTATACTCATTCTTTGGTCAAAACTTTGTGCGGACTGAGAAATGAAATTTTTTGTCTTGATGAGCAGAGGCATGAAACTACTTTCAAGCTACTCAGATTCATGTGGGAAGTAAACGCAAAGTGTTTCCTTTAGGTTTGCATTCAGTAGATTTGAGTAAAATTCAAATGTATACTGCTGTAATGTCAGAGCATTGTATGCTCTGAGAAAACAGCTTTTTTGTCTTGAGGAGCAGAAGCATGAAACAACTTTCAAACAACTCAGAATCATGTGAGAAGTAAACCAAAGCTGTTTCTATTAGCTTTGCAGTCAGTACTTTTGAGTAAAATTGAAATGTACATTACTTTGAAGTCAGAGCATTGTGTGCACTGAGATGAAAACTTTTTTCTCTTAATGAGCAGAAGGATGAAACTACTTCCAAACAAGTCAGAATCATGTGGGAACTTCATCTAAGCTGTTTCCTTTAAGTATGCAGTCAGTAGTTTTGAGTATAATAGAAATGTATACTCATTCTTTTGTCAAAGCGTTGTGCGGACTGAGAAAAGAACTTTTTTGTCTTGATGAGCAGAGGCATGAAACTACTTTCAAGCTACTCAGAATCATGTGGGAAGTAACCCAATGTGTTTCCATCAGGTTTGCATTCAGTAGATTTGAGTAAAATTCAAATGTATACTGCTGTAATGTCAGAGCATTGTATGCTCTGAGAAAACAGCTTTTTTTTCTTGAGGAGCAGAAGCATGAAACAACTTTCAAACAACTCAGAATCATGTGAGAAGTAAACCAAAGCTGTTTCTATTAGCTTTGCAGTCAGTACTTTTGAGTAAAATTGAAATGTACATTACTTTGAAGTCAGAGCATTCTGTGCACTGAGATGACAACTTTTTTCTCTTAATGAGCAGAAGGATGAAACTACTTCCAAACAAGTCAGAATCATGTGGGAACTTCATCTAAGCTGTTTCCTTTAAGTATGCAGTCAGTATTTTTGAGTATAATAGAAATGTATACTCATTCTTTTGTCAAAGCGTTGTGCGGACTGAGAAAAGAACTTTTTTGTCTTGATGAGCAGAGGCATGAAACTACTTTCAAGCTACTCAGAATCATGTGGGAAGTAACCCAATGTGTTTCCATCAGGTTTGCATTCAGTAGATTTGAGTAAAATTCAAATGTATACTGCTGCAATGTCAGAGCATTGTATGCTCTGAGAAAACAGCTTTTTTTTCTTGAGGAGCAGAAGCATGAAACAACTTTCAAACAACTCAGAATCATGTGAGAAGTAAACCAAAGCTGTTTCTATTAGCTTTGCAGTCAGTACTTTTGAGTAAAATTGAAATGTACATTACTTTGAAGTCAGAGCATTCTGTGCACTCAGATGACAACTTTTTTCTCTTAATGAGCAGAAGGATGAAACTACTTCCAAACAAGTCAGAATCATGTGGGAACTTCATCTAAGCTGTTTCCTTTAAGTATGCAGTCAGTATTTTTGAGTATAATAGAAATGTATACTCATTCTTTTGTCAAAGCGTTGTGCGGACTGAGAAAAGAACTTTTTTGTCTTGATGAGCAGAGGCATGAAACTACTTTCAAGCTACTCAGAATCATGTGGGAAGTAACCCAATGTGTTTCCATCAGGTTTGCATTGAGTAGATTTGAGTAAAATTCAAATGTATACTGCTGTAATGTCAGAGCATTGTATGCTCTGAGAAAACAGCTTTTTTTTCTTGAGGAGCAGAAGCATGAAACAACTTTCAAACAACTCAGAATCATGTGAGAAGTAAACCAAAGCTGTTTCTATTAGCTTTGCAGTCAGTACTTTTGAGTAAAATTGAAATGTACATTACTTTGAAGTCAGAGCATTCTGTGCACTGAGATGACAACTTTTTTCTCTTAATGAGCAGAAGGATGAAACTACTTCCAAACAAGTCAGAATCATGTGGGAACTTCATCTGAGCTGTTTCCTTTAAGTATGCAGTCAGTATTTTTGAGTATAATAGAAATGTATACTCATTCTTTTGTCAAAGCGTTGTGCGGACTGAGAAAAGAACTTTTTTGTCTTGATGAGCAGAGGCATGAAACTACTTTCAAGCTACTCAGAATCATGTGGGAAGTAACCCAATGTGTTTCCATCAGGTTTGCATTCAGTAGATTTGAGTAAAATTCAAATGTATACTGCTGTAATGTCAGAGCATTGTATGCTCTGAGAAAACAGCTTTTTTTTCTTGAGGAGCAGAAGCATGAAACAACTTTCAAACAACTCAGAATCATGTGAGAAGTAAACCAAAGCTGTTTCTATTAGCTTTGCAGTCAGTACTTTTGAGTAAAATTGAAATGTACATTACTTTGAAGTCAGAGCATTGTGTGCACTGAGATGACAACTTTTTTCTCTTAATGAGCAGAAGCATGAAACTACTTCCAAACAAGTCAGAATCATGTGGGAACTTCATCTAAGCTGTTTCCTTTAAGTATGCAGTCAGTATTTTTGAGTATAATAGAAATGTATACTCATTCTTTTGTCAAAGCGTTGTGCGGACTGAGAAAAGAACTTTTTTGTCTTGATGAGCAGAGGCATGAAACTACTTTCAAGCTACTCAGAATCATGTGAGAAGTAAACCAAAGCTGTTTCCATTTGCTTTGCAGTCAGTACTTTTCAGTAAAATTGAAATGTACATTACTTTGAAGTCAGAGCATTGTGTGCACTGAGATGACAACTTTTTTCTCATAAAGAGCAGAAGCATGAAACTACTTCCAAACAAGTCAGAATCATGTGGGAACTTCATCTAAGCTGATTCCATTGAGCATGCAGTCAGTATTTTTGAGAATAATAGAAATGTATACTCATTCTTTGGTCAAAGCGTTGTGTGGACTGAGAAAAGAACTTCTTTGTCTTGATGAGCAGAGGCATGAAACTACTTTCAAGCTACTCAGAAACATGTGGGAAGTAAACCCAATGTGTTTCCATCAGGTTTGCATTCAGTAGATTTGAGTAAAATTCAAATGTATACTGCTGCAATGTCAGAGCATTGTATGCTCTGAGAAAACAGCTTTTTTGTCTTGAGGAGCAGAAGCATGAAACAACTTTCAAACAACTCAGAATCATGTGAGAAGTAAACCAAAGCTGTTTCTATCAGCTTTGCAGTCAGTACTTTTGAGTAAAATTGAAATGTACATTACTTTGAAGTCAGAGCATTCTGTGCACTGAGATGACAACTTTTTTCTCTTAATGAGCAGAAGGATGAAACTACTTCCAAACAAGTCAGAATCATGTGGGAACTTCATCTAAGCTGTTTCCTTTAAGTATGCAGTCAGTATTTTTGAGTATGACAGAAATGTATACTCATTCTTTGGTCAAAACTTTGTGCGGACTGAGAAATGAAATTTTTTGTCTTGATGAGCAGAGGCATGAAACTACTTTCAAGCTACTCAGATTCATGTGGGAAGTAAACGCAAAGTGTTTCCTTTAGGTTTGCATTCAGTAGATTTGAGTAAAATTCAAATGTATACTGCTGTAATGTCAGAGCATTGTATGCTCTGAGAAAACAGCTTTTTTGTCTTGAGGAGCAGAAGCATGAAACAACTTTCAAACAACTCAGAATCATGTGAGAAGTAAACCAAAGCTGTTTCTATTAGCTTTGCAGTCAGTACTTTTGAGTAAAATTGAAATGTACATTACTTTGAAGTCAGAGCATTGTGTGCACTGAGATGAAAACTTTTTTCTCTTAATGAGCAGAAGGATGAAACTACTTCCAAACAAGTCAGAATCATGTGGG
Source organism: Mobula birostris (assembly GCF_030028105.1). Classification (NCBI taxonomy): domain Eukaryota; kingdom Metazoa; phylum Chordata; class Chondrichthyes; order Myliobatiformes; family Myliobatidae; genus Mobula; species Mobula birostris. The sequence goes on along the minus strand of NW_027274036.1, from coordinate 959,967 downwards.
AACTTCATCTAAGCTGTTTCCTTTAAGTATGCAGTCAGTAGTTTTGAGTATAATAGAAATGTATACTCATTCTTTTGTCAAAGCGTTGTGCGGACTGAGAAAAGAACTTTTTTGTCTTGATGAGCAGAGGCATGAAACTACTTTCAAGCTACTCAGAATCATGTGGGAAGTAACCCAATGTGTTTCCATCAGGTTTGCATTCAGTAGATTTGAGTAAAATTCAAATGTATACTGCTGTAATGTCAGAGCATTGTATGCTCTGAGAAAACAGCTTTTTTTTCTTGAGGAGCAGAAGCATGAAACAACTTTCAAACAACTCAGAATCATGTGAGAAGTAAACCAAAGCTGTTTCTATTAGCTTTGCAGTCAGTACTTTTGAGTAAAATTGAAATGTACATTACTTTGAAGTCAGAGCATTCTGTGCACTGAGATGACAACTTTTTTCTCTTAATGAGCAGAAGGATGAAACTACTTCCAAACAAGTCAGAATCATGTGGGAACTTCATCTAAGCTGTTTCCTTTAAGTATGCAGTCAGTATTTTTGAGTATAATAGAAATGTATACTCATTCTTTTGTCAAAGCGTTGTGCGGACTGAGAAAAGAACTTTTTTGTCTTGATGAGCAGAGGCATGAAACTACTTTCAAGCTACTCAGAATCATGTGGGAAGTAACCCAATGTGTTTCCATCAGGTTTGCATTCAGTAGATTTGAGTAAAATTCAAATGTATACTGCTGCAATGTCAGAGCATTGTATGCTCTGAGAAAACAGCTTTTTTTTCTTGAGGAGCAGAAGCATGAAACAACTTTCAAACAACTCAGAATCATGTGAGAAGTAAACCAAAGCTGTTTCTATTAGCTTTGCAGTCAGTACTTTTGAGTAAAATTGAAATGTACATTACTTTGAAGTCAGAGCATTCTGTGCACTCAGATGACAACTTTTTTCTCTTAATGAGCAGAAGGATGAAACTACTTCCAAACAAGTCAGAATCATGTGGGAACTTCATCTAAGCTGTTTCCTTTAAGTATGCAGTCAGTATTTTTGAGTATAATAGAAATGTATACTCATTCTTTTGTCAAAGCGTTGTGCGGACTGAGAAAAGAACTTTTTTGTCTTGATGAGCAGAGGCATGAAACTACTTTCAAGCTACTCAGAATCATGTGGGAAGTAACCCAATGTGTTTCCATCAGGTTTGCATTGAGTAGATTTGAGTAAAATTCAAATGTATACTGCTGTAATGTCAGAGCATTGTATGCTCTGAGAAAACAGCTTTTTTTTCTTGAGGAGCAGAAGCATGAAACAACTTTCAAACAACTCAGAATCATGTGAGAAGTAAACCAAAGCTGTTTCTATTAGCTTTGCAGTCAGTACTTTTGAGTAAAATTGAAATGTACATTACTTTGAAGTCAGAGCATTCTGTGCACTGAGATGACAACTTTTTTCTCTTAATGAGCAGAAGGATGAAACTACTTCCAAACAAGTCAGAATCATGTGGGAACTTCATCTGAGCTGTTTCCTTTAAGTATGCAGTCAGTATTTTTGAGTATAATAGAAATGTATACTCATTCTTTTGTCAAAGCGTTGTGCGGACTGAGAAAAGAACTTTTTTGTCTTGATGAGCAGAGGCATGAAACTACTTTCAAGCTACTCAGAATCATGTGGGAAGTAACCCAATGTGTTTCCATCAGGTTTGCATTCAGTAGATTTGAGTAAAATTCAAATGTATACTGCTGTAATGTCAGAGCATTGTATGCTCTGAGAAAACAGCTTTTTTTTCTTGAGGAGCAGAAGCATGAAACAACTTTCAAACAACTCAGAATCATGTGAGAAGTAAACCAAAGCTGTTTCTATTAGCTTTGCAGTCAGTACTTTTGAGTAAAATTGAAATGTACATTACTTTGAAGTCAGAGCATTGTGTGCACTGAGATGACAACTTTTTTCTCTTAATGAGCAGAAGCATGAAACTACTTCCAAACAAGTCAGAATCATGTGGGAACTTCATCTAAGCTGTTTCCTTTAAGTATGCAGTCAGTATTTTTGAGTATAATAGAAATGTATACTCATTCTTTTGTCAAAGCGTTGTGCGGACTGAGAAAAGAACTTTTTTGTCTTGATGAGCAGAGGCATGAAACTACTTTCAAGCTACTCAGAATCATGTGGGAAGTAAACCCAATGTGTTTCCATCAGGTTTGCATTCAGTAGATTTGAGTAAAATTCAAATGTATACTGCTGTCATGTCAGAGCATTGTATGCTCTGAGAAAACAGCTTTTTTTTCTTGAGGAGCAGAAGCATTAAACAACTTTCAAACAACTCAGAATCATGTGAGAAGTAAACAAAAGGTGTTTCTATTAGCTTTGTAGTCAGTACTTTTGAGTAAAATTGAAATGTACATTACTTTGAAGTCAGAGCATTGTGTGCACTGAGATGACAACATTTTCTCTTAATGAGCAGAAGCATGAAACTATTCCCAAACAAGTCAGAATCATCTGGGAACTTCATCTAAGCTGTTTCCATTGAGTATGCAGTCAGTATTTTTGAGTATAACTGAAATGTATACTCATTCTTTGGTCAAAACTTTGGGCGGACTGAGAAATGAAATTTTTTGTCTTGATGAGCAGAGGCATGAAACTACTTTCAAGCTACTCAGATTCATGTGGGAAGTAAACGCAAAGTGTTTCTATTAGGTTTGCATTCAGTAGATTTGAGTAAAATTCAAATGTATACTGCTGTAATGTCAGAGCATTGTATGCTCTGAGAAAACAGCTTTTTTGTCTTGAGGAGCAGAAGCATGAAACAACTTTCAAACAACTCAGAATCATGTGAGAAGTAAACCAAAGGTGTTTCCATTAGCTTTGCAGTCAGTACTTTTGAGTAAAATTGAAATGTACATTACTTTGAAGTCAGAGCATTGTGGGCACTGAGATGACAACTTTTTTCTCTTAATGAGCAGAAGCATGAAACTACTTCCAAACAAGTCAGAATCATGTGGGAACTTCATCTAAGCTGATTCCATTGAGCATGCAGTCAGTATTTTTGAGAATAATAGAAATGTATACTCATTCTTTGGTCAAAGCGTTGTGTGGACTGAGAAAAGAACTTCTTTGTCTTGATGAGCAGAGGCATGAAACTACTTTCAAGCTACTCAGAATCATGTGGGAAGTAAACCCAATGTGTTTCCATCAGGTTTGCATTCAGTAGATTTGAGTAAAATTCAAATGTATACTGCTGTAATGTCAGAGAATTGTATGCTCTGAGAAAACAGCTTTTTTGTCTTGAGGAGCAGAAGCATGGAACAACTTTTAAACAAGTCAGAATCATGTGAGAAGTAAACCAAAGGTGTTTCCATTAGCTTTGCAGTCAGTACTTTTGAGTAAAATTGAAATGTACATTACTTTGAAGTCAGAGCATTGTGTGCACTGAGATGACAACTTTTTTCTCTTAATGAGCAGAAGCATGAAACTACTTCCAAACAAGTCAGAATCATGTGGGAACTTCATCTAAGCTGTTTCCATTGAGTATGCAGTCAGTATTTTTGAGAATAATAGAAATGTATACTCATTCTTTGGTCAAAGCGTTGTGTGGACTGAGAAAAGAACTTTTTTGTCTTGATGAGCAGAGGCATGAAACTACTTTCAAGCTACTCAGAAACATGTGGGAAGTAAACCCAATGTGGTTCCATCAGGTTTGCATTCAGTAGATTTGAGTAAAATTCAAATGTATACTGCTGCAATGTCAGAGCATTGTATGCTCTGAGAAAACAGCTTTTTTGTCTTGAGGAGCAGAAGCATGAAACAACATTCAAACATCTCAGAATCATGTGAGAAGTAAACCAAAGGTGTTTCCATTTGCTTTGCAGTCAGTACTTTTGAGTAAAATTGAAATGTACATTACTTTGAAGTCAGAGCATTGTGTGCACTGAGATGACAACTTTTTTCTCTTAATGAGCAGAAGCATGAAACTACTTCCAAACAAGTCAGAATCATGTGGGAACTTCATCTAAGCTGTTTCCCTTCAGTATGCAGTCAGTATTTTTGAGTATAATAGAAATGTATACTCATTCTTTGGTCAAAGCGTTGTGTGGACTGAGAAAAGAACTTCTTTGTCTTGATGAGCAGAGGCATGAAACTACTTTCAAGCTACTCAGAAACATGTGAGAAGTCAACCCAATGTGTTTCCATCAGGTTTGCATTCAGTAGATTTGAGTAAAATTCAAATGTATACTGCTGTAATGTCAGAGCATTGAAAGCTCTGAGAAAACAGCTTTTTTGTCTTGAGGAGCGGAAGCATGAAACAACGTTCAAACATCTCAGAATCATGTGAGAAGTAAACCAAAGGTGTTTCCATTTGCTTTGCAGTCAGTACTTTTCAGTAAAATTGAAATGTACATTACTTTGAAGTCAGAGCATTGTGTGCACTGAGATGACAACTTTTTTCTCATAAAGAGCAGAAGCATGAAACTACTTCCAAACAAGTCAGAATCATGTGGGAACTTCATCTAAGCTGATTCCATTGAGCATGCAGTCAGTATTTTTGAGAATAATAGAAATGTATACTCATTCTTTGGTCAAAGCGTTGTGTGGACTGAGAAAAGAACTTCTTTGTCTTGATGAGCAGAGGCATGAAACTACTTTCAAGCTACTCAGAATCATGTGGGAAGTAAACCCAATGTGTTTCCATCAGGTTTGCATTGAGTAGATTTGAGTAAAATTCAAATGTATACTGCTGTAATGTCAGAGCATTGTATGCTCTGAGAAAACAGCTTTTTTTTCTTGAGGAGCAGAAGCATGAAACAACTTTCAAACAACTCAGAATCATGTGAGAAGTAAACCAAAGCTGTTTCTATTAGCTTTGCAGTCAGTACTTTTGAGTAAAATTGAAATGTACATTACTTTGAAGTCAGAGCATTCTGTGCACTGAGATGACAACTTTTTTCTCTTAATGAGCAGAAGGATGAAACTACTTCCAAACAAGTCAGAATCATGTGGGAACTTCATCTAAGCTGTTTCCTTTAAGTATGCAGTCAGTATTTTTGAGTATAATAGAAATGTATACTCATTCTTTTGTCAAAGCGTTGTGCGGACTGAGAAAAGAACTTTTTTGTCTTGATGAGCAGAGGCATGAAACTACTTTCAAGCTACTCAGAATCATGTGGGAAGTAACCCAATGTGTTTCCATCAGGTTTGCATTCAGTAGATTTGAGTAAAATTCAAATGTATACTGCTGTAATGTCAGAGCATTGTATGCTCTGAGAAAACAGCTTTTTTTTCTTGAGGAGCAGAAGCATGAAACAACTTTCAAACAACTCAGAATCATGTGAGAAGTAAACCAAAGCTGTTTCTATTAGCTTTGCAGTCAGTACTTTTGAGTAAAATTGAAATGTACATTACTTTGAAGTCAGAGCATTCTGTGCACTGAGATGACAACTTTTTTCTCTTAATGAGCAGAAGCATGAAACTACTTCCAAACAAGTCAGAATCATGTGGGAACTTCATCTAAGCTGTTTCCTTTAAGTATGCAGTCAGTATTTTTGAGTATAATAGAAATGTATACTCATTCTTTGGTCAAAGCGTTGTGTGGACTGAGAAAAGAACTTCTTTGTCTTGATGAGCAGAGGCATGAAACTACTTTCAAGCTACTCAGAAACATGTGAGAAGTCAACCCAATGTGTTTCCATCAGGTTTGCATTCAGTAGATTTGAGTAAAATTCAAATGTATACTGCTGTAATGTCAGAGCATTGAAAGCTCTGAGAAAACAGCTTTTTTGTCTTGAGGAGCGGAAGCATGAAACAACGTTCAAACATCTCAGAATCATGTGAGAAGTAAACCAAAGGTGTTTCCATTTGCTTTGCAGTCAGTACTTTTCAGTAAAATTGAAATGTACATTACTTTGAAGTCAGAGCATTGTGTGCACTGAGATGACAACTTTTTTCTCATAAAGAGCAGAAGCATGAAACTACTTCCAAACAAGTCAGAATCATGTGGGAACTTCATCTAAGCTGATTCCATTGAGCATGCAGTCAGTATTTTTGAGAATAATAGAAATGTATACTCATTCTTTGGTCAAAGCGTTGTGTGGACTGAGAAAAGAACTTCTTTGTCTTGATGAGCAGAGGCATGAAACTACTTTCAAGCTACTCAGAATCATGTGGGAAGTAAACCCAATGTGTTTCCATCAGGTTTGCATTGAGTAGATTTGAGTAAAATTCAAATGTATACTGCTGTAATGTCAGAGCATTGTATGCTCTGAGAAAACAGCTTTTTTTTCTTGAGGAGCAGAAGCATGAAACAACTTTCAAACAACTCAGAATCATGTGAGAAGTAAACCAAAGCTGTTTCTATTAGCTTTGCAGTCAGTACTTTTGAGTAAAATTGAAATGTACATTACTTTGAAGTCAGAGCATTCTGTGCACTGAGATGACAACTTTTTTCTCTTAATGAGCAGAAGGATGAAACTACTTCCAAACAAGTCAGAATCATGTGGGAACTTCATCTAAGCTGTTTCCTTTAAGTATGCAGTCAGTATTTTTGAGTATAATAGAAATGTATACTCATTCTTTTGTCAAAGCGTTGTGCGGACTGAGAAAAGAACTTTTTTGTCTTGATGAGCAGAGGCATGAAACTACTTTCAAGCTACTCAGAATCATGTGGGAAGTAACCCAATGTGTTTCCATCAGGTTTGCATTCAGTAGATTTGAGTAAAATTCAAATGTATACTGCTGTAATGTCAGAGCATTGTATGCTCTGAGAAAACAGCTTTTTTTTCTTGAGGAGCAGAAGCATGAAACAACTTTCAAACAACTCAGAATCATGTGAGAAGTAAACCAAAGCTGTTTCTATTAGCTTTGCAGTCAGTACTTTTGAGTAAAATTGAAATGTACATTACTTTGAAGTCAGAGCATTCTGTGCACTGAGATGACAACTTTTTTCTCTTAATGAGCAGAAGCATGAAACTACTTCCAAACAAGTCAGAATCATGTGGGAACTTCATCTAAGCTGTTTCCTTTAAGTATGCAGTCAGTATTTTTGAGTATAATAGAAATGTATACTCATTCTTTTGTCAAAGCGTTGTGCGGACTGAGAAAAGAACTTTTTTGTCTTGATGAGCAGAGGCATGAAACTACTTTCAAGCTACTCAGAATCATGTGGGAAGTAAACCCAATGTGTTTCCATCAGGTTTGCATTCAGTAGATTTGAGTAAAATTCAAATGTATACTGCTGTCATGTCAGAGCATTGTATGCTCTGAGAAAACAGCTTTTTTTTCTTGAGGAGCAGAAGCATTAAACAACTTTCAAACAACTCAGAATCATGTGAGAAGTAAACAAAAGGTGTTTCTATTAGCTTTGTAGTCAGTACTTTTGAGTAAAATTGAAATGTACATTACTTTGAAGTCAGAGCATTGTGTGCACTGAGATGACAACATTTTCTCTTAATGAGCAGAAGCATGAAACTATTTCCAAACAAGTCAGAATCATCTGGGAACTTCATCTAAGCTGTTTCCATTGAGTATGCAGTCAGTATTTTTGAGTATAACTGAAATGTATACTCATTCTTTGGTCAAAACTTTGGGCGGACTGAGAAATGAAATTTTTTGTCTTGATGAGCAGAGGCATGAAACTACTTTCAAGCTACTCAGATTCATGTGGGAAGTAAACGCAAAGTGTTTCTATTAGGTTTGCATTCAGTAGATTTGAGTAAAATTCAAATGTATACTGCTGTAATGTCAGAGCATTGTATGCTCTGAGAAAACAGCTTTTTTGTCTTGAGGAGCAGAAGCATGAAACAACTTTCAAACAACTCAGAATCATGTGAGAAGTAAACCAAAGGTGTTTCCATTAGCTTTGCAGTCAGTACTTTTGAGTAAAATTGAAATGTACATTACTTTGAAGTCAGAGCATTGTGGGCACTGAGATGACAACTTTTTTCTCTTAATGAGCAGAAGCATGAAACTACTTCCAAACAAGTCAGAATCATGTGGGAACTTCATCTAAGCTGATTCCATTGAGCATGCAGTCAGTATTTTTGAGAATAATAGAAATGTATACTCATTCTTTGGTCAAAGCGTTGTGTGGACTGAGAAAAGAACTTCTTTGTCTTGATGAGCAGAGGCATGAAACTACTTTCAAGCTACTCAGAATCATGTGGGAAGTAAACCCAATGTGTTTCCATCAGGTTTGCATTCAGTAGATTTGAGTAAAATTCAAATGTATACTGCTGTAATGTCAGAGAATTGTATGCTCTGAGAAAACAGCTTTTTTGTCTTGAGGAGCAGAAGCATGGAACAACTTTTAAACAAGTCAGAATCATGTGAGAAGTAAACCAAAGGTGTTTCCATTAGCTTTGCAGTCAGTACTTTTGAGTAAAATTGAAATGTACATTACTTTGAAGTCAGAGCATTGTGTGCACTGAGATGACAACTTTTTTCTCTTAATGAGCAGAAGCATGAAACTACTTCCAAACAAGTCAGAATCATGTGGGAACTTCATCTAAGCTGTTTCCATTGAGTATGCAGTCAGTATTTTTGAGAATAATAGAAATGTATACTCATTCTTTGGTCAAAGCGTTGTGTGGACTGAGAAAAGAACTTTTTTGTCTTGATGAGCAGAGGCATGAAACTACTTTCAAGCTACTCAGAAACATGTGGGAAGTAAACCTAATGTGGTTCCATCAGGTTTGCATTCAGTAGATTTGAGTAAAATTCAAATGTATACTGCTGCAATGTCAGAGCATTGTATGCTCTGAGAAAACAGCTTTTTTGTCTTGAGGAGCAGAAGCATGAAACAACATTCAAACATCTCAGAATCATGTGAGAAGTAAACCAAAGGTATTTCCATTTGCTTTGCAGTCAGTACTTTTGAGTAAAATTGAAATGTACATTACTTTGAAGTCAGAGCATTGTGTGCACTGAGATGACAACTTTTTTCTCTTAATGAGCAGAAGCATGAAACTACTTCCAAACAAGTCAGAATCATGTGGGAACTTCATCTAAGCTGTTTCCCTTCAGTATGCAGTCAGTATTTTTGAGTATAATAGAAATGTATACTCATTCTTTGGTCAAAGCGTTGTGTGGACTGAGAAAAGAACTTCTTTGTCTTGATGAGCAGAGGCATGAAACTACTTTCAAGCTACTCAGAAACATGTGAGAAGTCAACCCAATGTGTTTCCATCAGGTTTGCATTCAGTAGATTTGAGTAAAATTCAAATGTATACTGCTGTAATGTCAGAGCATTGAAAGCTCTGAGAAAACAGCTTTTTTGTCTTGAGGAGCGGAAGCATGAAACAACGTTCAAACATCTCAGAATCATGTGAGAAGTAAACCAAAGGTGTTTCCATTTGCTTTGCAGTCAGTACTTTTCAGTAAAATTGAAATGTACATTACTTTGAAGTCAGAGCATTGTGTGCACTGAGATGACAACTTTTTTCTCATAAAGAGCAGAAGCATGAAACTACTTCCAAACAAGTCAGAATCATGTGGGAACTTCATCTAAGCTGATTCCATTGAGCATGCAGTCAGTATTTTTGAGAATAATAGAAATGTATACTCATTCTTTGGTCAAAGCGTTGTGTGGACTGAGAAAAGAACTTCTTTGTCTTGATGAGCAGAGGCATGAAACTACTTTCAAGCTACTCAGAATCATGTGGGAAGTAAACCCAATGTGTTTCCATCAGGTTTGCATTCAGTAGATTTGAGTAAAATTCAAATGTATACTGCTGTAATGTCAGAGAATTGTATGCTCTGAGAAAACAGCTTTTTTGTCTTGAGGAGCAGAAGCATGAAACAACTTTTAAACAAGTCAGAATCATGTGAGAAGTAAACCAAAGGTGTTTCCATTAGCTTTGCAGTCAGTACTTTTGAGTAAAATTGAAATGTACATTACTTTGAAGTCAGAGCATTGTGTGCACTGAGATGACAACTTTTTTCTCTTAATGAGCAGAAGCATGAAACTACTTCCAAACAAGTCAGAATCATGTGGGAACTTCATCTAAGCTGTTTCCATTGAGTATGCAGTCAGTATTTTTGAGAATAATAGAAATGTATACTCATTCTTTGGTCAAAGCGTTGTGTGGACTGAGAAAAGAACTTTTTTGTCTTGATGAGCAGAGGCATGAAACTACTTTCAAGCTACTCAGAAACATGTGGGAAGTAAACCCAATGTGTTTCCATCAGGTTTGCATTCAGTAGATTTGAGTAAAATTCAAATGTATACTGCTGCAATGTCAGAGCATTGTATGCTCTGAGAAAACAGCTTTTTTGTCTTGAGGAGCAGAAGCATGAAACAACATTCAAACATCTCAGAATCATGTGAGAAGTAAACCAAAGGTGTTTCCATTTGCTTTGCAGTCAGTACTTTTGAGTAAAATTGAAATGTACATTACTTTGAAGTCAGAGCATTGTGTGCACTGAGATGACAACTTTTTTCTCTTAATGAGCAGAAGCATGAAACTACTTCCAAACAAGTCAGAATCATGTGGGAACTTCATCTAAGCTGTTTCCCTTCAGTATGCAGTCAGTATTTTTGAGTATAATAGAAATGTATACTCATTCTTTGGTCAAAGCGTTGTGTGGACTGAGAAAAGAACTTCTTTGTCTTGATGAGCAGAGGCATGAAACTACTTTCAAGCTACTCAGAATCATGTGGGAAGTAAACCCAATGTGTTTCCATCAGGTTTGCATTCAGTAGATTTGAGTAAAATTCAAATGTACACTGCTGTAATGTCAGAGAATTGTATGCTCTGAGAAAACAGCTTTTTTGTCTTGAGGAGCAGAAGCATGAAACAACTTTCAAACAACTCAGAATCATGTGAGAAGTAAACCAAAGGTGTTTCCATTAGCTGTGCAGTCAGTACTTTTGAGTAAAATTGAAATGTACATTACTTTAAGTCAGAGCATTGTGTGCACTGAGATGACAACTCTTTTCTCATAATGAGCAGAAGCTTGAAACTACTTCCAAACACGTCAGAATCATGTGGGAACTTCATCTAAGCTGTTTCCATTGAGTATGCAGTCAGTATTTTTGAGAATAATAGAAATGTATACTCATTCTTTGGTCAAAGCGTTGTGTGGACTGAGAAAAGAACTATTTTGTCTTGATGAGCAGAGGCATGAAACTACTTTCAAGCTACTCAGAAACATGTGAGAAGTCAACCCAATGTGTTTCCATCAGGTCTGCGTTCAGTAGATTTGAGTAAAATTCAAATGTATACTGCTGTAATGTCAGAGCATTGAATGCTCTGAGAAAACAGCTTTTTTGTCTTGAGGAGCGGAAGCATGAAATAACGTTCAAACATCTCAGAATCATGTGAGAAGTAAACCAAAGGTGTTTCCATTTGCTTTGCAGTCAGTACTTTTGAGTAAAATTGAAATGTACATTACTTTGAAGTCAGAGCATTGTGTGCACTGAGATGACAACTTTTTTCTCATAAAGAGCAGAAGCATGAAACTACTTCCAAACAAGTCAGAATCATGTGGGAACTTCATCTAAGCTGATTCCATTGAGCATGCAGTCAGTATTTTTGAGAATAATAGAAATGTATACTCATTCTTTGGTCAAAGCGTTGTGTGGACTGAGAAAAGAACTTCTTTGTCTTGATGAGCAGAGGCATGAAACTACTTTCAAGCTACTCAGAATCATGTGGGAAGTAAACCCAATGTGTTTCCATCAGGTTTGCATTCAGTAGATTTGAGTAAAATTCAAATGTATACTGCTGTAATGTCAGAGAATTGTATGCTCTGAGAAAACAGCTTTTTTGTCTTGAGGAGCAGAAGCATGAAACAACTTTTAAACAAGTCAGAATCATGTGAGAAGTAAACCAAATGTGTTTCCATTAGCTTTGCAGTCAGTACTTTTGAGTAAAATTGAAATGTACATTACTTTGAAGTCAGAGCATTGTGTGCACTGAGATGACAACTTTTTTCTCTTAATGAGCAGAAGCATGAAACTACTTCCAAACAAGTCAGAATCATGTGGGAACTTCATCTAAGCTGTTTCCTTTAAGTATGCAGTCAGTATTTTTGAGTATAATAGAAATGTATACTCATTCTTTTGTCAAAGCGTTGTGCGGACTGAGAAAAGAACTTTTTTGTCTTGATGAGCAGAGGCATGAAACTACTTTCAAGCTACTCAGAATCATGTGGGAAGTAACCCAATGTGTTTCCATCAGGTTTGCATTCAGTAGATTTGAGTAAAATTCAAATGTATACTGCTGTAATGTCAGAGCATTGTATGCTATGAGAAAACAGCTTTTTTTTCTTGAGGAGCAGAAGCATGAAACAACTTTCAAACAACTCAGAATCATGTGAGAAGTAAAGCAAAGCTGTTTCTATTAGCTTTGCAGTCAGTACTTTTGAGTAAAATTGAAATGTACATTACTTTGAAGTCAGAGCATTCTGTGCACTGAGATGACAACTTTTTTCTCTTAATGAGCAGAAGGATGAAACTACTTCCAAACAAGTCAGAATCATGTGGGAACTTCATCTAAGCTGTTTCCTTTAAGTATGCAGTCAGTATTTTTGAGTATAATAGAAATGTATACTCATTCTTTTGTCAAAGCGTTGTGTGGACTGAGAAAAGAACTATTTTGTCTTGATGAGCAGAGGCATGAAACTACTTTCAAGCTACTCAGAAACATGTGAGAAGTCAACCCAATGTGTTTCCATCAGGTCTGCGTTCAGTAGATTTGAGTAAAATTCAAATGTATACTGCTGTAATGTCAGAGCATTGAAAGCTCTGAGAAAACAGCTTTTTTGTCTTGAGGAGCGGAAGCATGAAACAACGTTCAAACATCTCAGAATCATGTGAGAAGTAAACCAAAGGTGTTTCCATTTGCTTTGCAGTCAGTACTTTTGAGTAAAATTGAAATGTACATTACTTTGAAGTCAGAGCATTGTGTGCACTGAGATGACAACTTTTTTCTCATAAAGAGCAGAAGCATGAAACTACTTCCAAACAAGTCAGAATCATGTGGGAACTTCATCTAAGCTGATTCCATTGAGCATGCAGTCAGTATTTTTGAGAATAATAGAAATGTATACTCATTCTTTGGTCAAAGCGTTGTGTGGACTGAGAAAAGAACTTCTTTGTCTTGATGAGCAGAGGCATGAAACTACTTTCAAGCTACTCAGAAACATGTGGGAAGTAAACCCAATGTGTTTCCATCAGGTTTGCATTCAGTAGATTTGAGTAAAATTCAAATGTATACTGCTGCAATGTCAGAGCATTGTATGCTCTGAGAAAACAGCTTTTTTGTCTTGAGGAGCAGAAGCATGAAACAACTTTCAAACAACTCAGAATCATGTGAGAAGTAAACCAAAGCTGTTTCTATTAGCTTTGCAGTCAGTACTTTTGAGTAAAATTGAAATGTACATTACTTTGAAGTCAGAGCATTCTGTGCACTGAGATGACAACTTTTTTCTCTTAATGAGCAGAAGGATGAAACTACTTCCAAACAAGTCAGAATCATGTGGGAACTTCATCTAAGCTGTTTCCTTTAAGTATGCAGTCAGTATTTTTGAGTATAACAGAAATGTATACTCATTCTTTGGTCAAAACTTTGTGCGGACTGAGAAATGAAATTTTTTGTCTTGATGAGCAGAGGCATGAAACTACTTTCAAGCTACTCAGATTCATGTGGGAAGTAAACGCAAAGTGTTTCCTTTAGGTTTGCATTCAGTAGATTTGAGTAAAATTCAAATGTATACTGCTGTAATGTCAGAGCATTGTATGCTCTGAGAAAACAGCTTTTTTGTCTTGAGGAGCAGAAGCATGAAACAACTTTCAAACAACTCAGAATCATGTGAGAAGTAAACCAAAGCTGTTTCTATTAGCTTTGCAGTCAGTACTTTTGAGTAAAATTGAAATGTACATTACTTTGAAGTCAGAGCATTCTGTGCACTGAGATGAAAACTTTTTTCTCTTAATGAGCAGAAGGATGAAACTACTTCCAAACAAGTCAGAATCATGTGGGAACTTCATCTAAGCTGTTTCCTTTAAGTATGCAGTCAGTAGTTTTGAGTATAATAGAAATGTATACTCATTCTTTTGTCAAAGCGTTGTGCGGACTGAGAAAAGAACTTTTTTGTCTTGATGAGCAGAGGCATGAAACTACTTTCAAGCTACTCAGAATAATGTGGGAAGTAACCCAATGTGTTTCCATCAGGTTTGCATTGAGTAGATTTGAGTAAAATTCAAATGTATACTGCTGTAATGTCAGAGCATTGTATGCTCTGAGAAAACAGCTTTTTTTTCTTGAGGAGCAGAAGCATGAAACAACTTTCAAACAACTCAGAATCATGTGAGAAGTAAACCAAAGCTGTTTCTATTAGCTTTGCAGTCAGTACTTTTGAGTAAAATTGAAATGTACATTACTTTGAAGTCAGAGCATTCTGTGCACTGAGATGACAACTTTTTTCTCTTAATGAGCAGAAGGATGAAACTACTTCCAAACAAGTCAGAATCATGTGGGAACTTCATCTAAGCTGTTTCCTTTAAGTATGCAGTCAGTATTTTTGAGTATAATAGAAATGTATACTCATTCTTTTGTCAAAGCGTTGTGCGGACTGAGAAAAGAACTTTTTTGTCTTGATGAGCAGAGGCATGAAACTACTTTCAAGCTACTCAGAATCATGTGGGAAGTAACCCAATGTGTTTCCATCAGGTTTGCATTCAGTAGATTTGAGTAAAATTCAAATGTATACTGCTGTAATGTCAGAGCATTGTATGCTCTGAGAAAACAGCTTTTTTTTCTTGAGGAGCAGAAGCATGAAACAACTTTCAAACAACTCAGAATCATGTGAGAAGTAAACCAAAGCTGTTTCTATTAGCTTTGCAGTCAGTACTTTTGAGTAAAATTGAAATGTACATTACTTTGAAGTCAGAGCATTGTGTGCACTGAGATGACAACTTTTTTCTCTTAATGAGCAGAAGCATGAAACTACTTCCAAACAAGTCAGAATCATGTGGGAACTTCATCTAAGCTGTTTCCTTTAAGTATGCAGTCAGTATTTTTGAGTATAATAGAAATGTATACTCATTCTTTTGTCAAAGCGTTGTGCGGACTGAGAAAAGAACTTTTTTGTCTTGATGAGCAGAGGCATGAAACTACTTTCAAGCTACTCAGAATCATGTGGGAAGTAAACCCAATGTGTTTCCATCAGGTTTGCATTCAGTAGATTTGAGTAAAATTCAAATGTATACTGCTGTCATGTCAGAGCATTGTATGCTCTGAGAAAACAGCTTTTTTTTCTTGAGGAGCAGAAGCATTAAACAACTTTCAAACAACTCAGAATCATGTGAGAAGTAAACAAAAGGTGTTTCTATTAGCTTTGTAGTCAGTACTTTTGAGTAAAATTGAAATGTACATTACTTTGAAGTCAGAGCATTGTGTGCACTGAGATGACAACATTTTCTCTTAATGAGCAGAAGCATGAAACTATTTCCAAACAAGTCAGAATCATCTGGGAACTTCATCTAAGCTGTTTCCATTGAGTATGCAGTCAGTATTTTTGAGTATAACTGAAATGTATACTCATTCTTTGGTCAAAACTTTGGGCGGACTGAGAAATGAAATTTTTTGTCTTGATGAGCAGAGGCATGAAACTACTTTCAAGCTACTCAGATTCATGTGGGAAGTAAACGCAAAGTGTTTCTATTAGGTTTGCATTCAGTAGATTTGAGTAAAATTCAAATGTATACTGCTGTAATGTCAGAGCATTGTATGCTCTGAGAAAACAGCTTTTTTGTCTTGAGGAGCAGAAGCATGAAACAACTTTCAAACAACTCAGAATCATGTGAGAAGTAAACCAAAGGTGTTTCCATTAGCTTTGCAGTCAGTACTTTTGAGTAAAATTGAAATGTACATTACTTTGAAGTCAGAGCATTGTGGGCACTGAGATGACAACTTTTTTCTCTTAATGAGCAGAAGCATTGAACTACTTCCAAACAAGTCAGAATCATGTGGGAACTTCATCTAAGCTGATTCCATTGAGCATGCAGTCAGTATTTTTGAGAATAATAGAAATGTATACTCATTCTTTGGTCAAAGCGTTGTGTGGACTGAGAAAAGAACTTCTTTGTCTTGATGAGCAGAGGCATGAAACTACTTTCAAGCTACTCAGAATCATGTGGGAAGTAAACCCAATGTGTTTCCATCAGGTTTGCATTCAGTAGATTTGAGTAAAATTCAAATGTATACTGCTGTAATGTCAGAGAATTGTATGCTCTGAGAAAACAGCTTTTTTGTCTTGAGGAGCAGAAGCATGGAACAACTTTTAAACAAGTCAGAATCATGTGAGAAGTAAACCAAAGGTGTTTCCATTAGCTTTGCAGTCAGTACTTTTGAGTAAAATTGAAATGTACATTACTTTGAAGTCAGAGCATTGTGTGCACTGAGATGACAACTTTTTTCTCTTAATGAGCAGAAGCATGAAACTACTTCCAAACAAGTCAGAATCATGTGGGAACTTCATCTAAGCTGTTTCCATTGAGTATGCAGTCAGTATTTTTGAGAATAATAGAAATGTATACTCATTCTTTGGTCAAAGCGTTGTGTGGACTGAGAAAAGAACTTTTTTGTCTTGATGAGCAGAGGCATGAAACTACTTTCAAGCTACTCAGAAACATGTGGGAAGTAAACCCAATGTGGTTCCATCAGGTTTGCATTCAGTAGATTTGAGTAAAATTCAAATGTATACTGCTGCAATGTCAGAGCATTGTATGCTCTGAGAAAACAGCATTTTTGTCTTGAGGAGCAGAAGCATGAAACAACATTCAAACATCTCAGAATCATGTGAGAAGTAAACCAAAGGTGTTTCCATTAGCTTTGCAGTCAGTACTTTTGAGTAAAATTGAAATGTACATTACTTTGAAGTCAGAGCATTGTGTGCACTGAGATGACAACTTTTTTCTCTTAATGAGCAGAAGCATGAAACTACTTCCAAACAAGTCAGAATCATGTGGGAACTTCATCTAAGCTGTTTCCCTTCAGTATGCAGTCAGTATTTTTGAGTATAATAGAAATGTATACTCATTCTTTGGTCAAAGCGTTGTGTGGACTGAGAAAAGAACTTCTTTGTCTTGATGAGCAGAGGCATGAAACTACTTTCAAGCTACTCAGAAACATGTGAGAAGTCAACCCAATGTGTTTCCATCAGGTTTGCATTCAGTAGATTTGAGTAAAATTCAAATGTATACTGCTGTAATGTCAGAGCATTGAAAGCTCTGAGAAAACAGCTTTTTTGTCTTGAGGAGCGGAAGCATGAAACAACGTTCAAACATCTCAGAATCATGTGAGAAGTAAACCAAAGGTGTTTCCATTTGCTTTGCAGTCAGTACTTTTCAGTAAAATTGAAATGTACATTACTTTGAAGTCAGAGCATTGTGTGCACTGAGATGACAACTTTTTTCTCATAAAGAGCAGAAGCATGAAACTACTTCCAAACAAGTCAGAATCATGTGGGAACTTCATCTAAGCTGATTCCATTGAGCATGCAGTCAGTATTTTTGAGAATAATAGAAATGTATACTCATTCTTTGGTCAAAGCGTTGTGTGGACTGAGAAAAGAACTTCTTTGTCTTGATGAGCAGAGGCATGAAACTACTTTCAAGCTACTCAGAATCATGTGGGAAGTAAACCCAATGTGTTTCCATCAGGTTTGCATTCAGTAGATTTGAGTAAAATTCAAATGTATACTGCTGTAATGTCAGAGAATTGTATGCTCTGAGAAAACAGCTTTTTTGTCTTGAGGAGCAGAAGCATGAAACAACTTTTAAACAAGTCAGAATCATGTGAGAAGTAAACCAAAGGTGTTTCCATTAGCTTTGCAGTCAGTACTTTTGAGTAAAATTGAAATGTACATTACTTTGAAGTCAGAGCATTGTGTGCACTGAGATGACAACTTTTTTCTCTTAATGAGCAGAAGCATGAAACTACTTCCAAACAAGTCAGAATCATGTGGGAACTTCATCTAAGCTGTTTCCATTGAGTATGCAGTCAGTATTTTTGAGAATAATAGAAATGTATACTCATTCTTTGGTCAAAGCGTTGTGTGGACTGAGAAAAGAACTTTTTTGTCTTGATGAGCAGAGGCATGAAACTACTTTCAAGCTACTCAGAAACATGTGGGAAGTAAACCCAATGTGTTTCCATCAGGTTTGCATTCAGTAGATTTGAGTAAAATTCAAATGTATACTGCTGCAATGTCAGAGCATTGTATG
Organism: Mobula birostris; assembly: GCF_030028105.1. NCBI lineage: Eukaryota > Metazoa > Chordata > Chondrichthyes > Myliobatiformes > Myliobatidae > Mobula > Mobula birostris. Next base: position 941,758 of record NW_027274036.1, on the reverse strand, counting down.
CTCTGAGAAAACAGCTTTTTTGTCTTGAGGAGCAGAAGCATGAAACAACATTCAAACATCTCAGAATCATGTGAGAAGTAAACCAAAGGTGTTTCCATTTGCTTTGCAGTCAGTACTTTTGAGTAAAATTGAAATGTACATTACTTTGAAGTCAGAGCATTGTGTGCACTGAGATGACAACTTTTTTCTCTTAATGAGCAGAAGCATGAAACTACTTCCAAACAAGTCAGAATCATGTGGGAACTTCATCTAAGCTGTTTCCCTTCAGTATGCAGTCAGTATTTTTGAGTATAATAGAAATGTATACTCATTCTTTGGTCAAAGCGTTGTGCGGACTGAGAAAAGAACTTCTTTGTCTTGATGAGCAGAGGCATGAAACTACTTTCAAGCTACTCAGAATCATGTGTGAAGTAAACCCAATGTGTTTCCATCAGGTTTGCATTCAGTAGATTTGAGTAAAATTCAAATGTACACTGCTGTAATGTCAGAGAATTGTATGCTCTGAGAAAACAGCTTTTTTGTCTTGAGGAGCAGAAGCATGAAACAACTTTCAAACAACTCAGAATCATGTGAGAAGTAAACCAAACGTGTTTCCATTAGCTGTGCAGTCAGTACTTTTGAGTAAAATTGAAATGTACATTACTTTAAGTCAGAGCATTGTGTGCACTGAGATGACAACTTTTTTCTCATAAAGAGCAGAAGCATGAAACTACTTCCAAACAAGTCAGAATCATGTGGGAACTTCATCTAAGCTGATTCCATTGAGCATGCAGTCAGTATTTTTGAGAATAATAGAAATGTATACTCATTCTTTGGTCAAAGCGTTGTGTGGACTGAGAAAAGAACTTCTTTGTCTTGATGAGCAGAGGCATGAAACTACTTTCAAGCTACTCAGAATCATGTGGGAAGTAACCCAATGTGTTTCCATCAGGTTTGCATTCAGTAGATTTGAGTAAAATTCAAATGTATACTGCTGTAATGTCAGAGCATTGTATGCTCTGAGAAAACAGCTTTTTTTTCTTGAGGAGCAGAAGCATGAAACAACTTTCAAACAACTCAGAATCATGTGAGAAGTAAACCAAAGCTGTTTCTATTAGCTTTGCAGTCAGTACTTTTGAGTAAAATTGAAATGTACATTACTTTGAAGTCAGAGCATTCTGTGCACTGAGATGACAACTTTTTTCTCTTAATGAGCAGAAGGATGAAACTACTTCCAAACAAGTCAGAATCATGTGGGAACTTCATCTAAGCTGTTTCCTTTAAGTATGCAGTCAGTATTTTTGAGTATAATAGAAATGTATACTCATTCTTTTGTCAAAGCGTTGTGCGGACTGAGAAAAGAACTTTTTTGTCTTGATGAGCAGAGGCATGAAACTACTTTCAAGCTACTCAGAATCATGTGGGAAGCAACCCAATGTGTTTCCATCAGGTTTGCATTCAGTAGATTTGAGTAAAATTCAAATGTATACTGCTGTAATGTCAGAGCATTGTATGCTCTGAGAAAACAGCTTTTTTTTCTTGAGGAGCAGAAGCATGAAACAACTTTCAAACAACTCAGAATCATGTGAGAAGTAAACCAAAGCTGTTTCTATTAGCTTTGCAGTCAGTACTTTTGAGTAAAATTGAAATGTACATTACTTTGAAGTCAGAGCATTCTGTGCACTCAGATGACAACTTTTTTCTCTTAATGAGCAGAAGGATGAAACTACTTCCAAAGAAGTCAGAATCATGTGGGAACTTCATCTAAGCTGTTTCCTTTAAGTATGCAGTCAGTATTTTTGAGTATAACAGAAATGTATACTCATTCTTTGGTCAAAACTTTGTGCGGACTGAGAAATGAAATTTTTTGTCTTGATGAGCAGAGGCATGAAACTACTTTCAAGCTACTCAGATTCATGTGGGAAGTAAACGCAAAGTGTTTCCTTTAGGTTTGCATTCAGTAGATTTGAGTAAAATTCAAATGTATACTGCTGTAATGTCAGAGCATTGTATGCTCTGAGAAAACAGCTTTTTTGTCTTGAGGAGCAGAAGCATGAAACAACTTTCAAACAACTCAGAATCATGTGAGAAGTAAACCAAAGCTGTTTCTATTAGCTTTGCGGTCAGTACTTTTGAGTAAAATTGAAATGTACATTACTTTGAAGTCAGAGCATTCTGTGCACTGAGATGACAACTTTTTTCTCTTAATGAGCAGAAGGATGAAACTACTTCCAAACAAGTCAGAATCATGTGGGAACTTCATCTAAGCTGTTTCCTTTAAGTATGCAGTCAGTATTTTTGAGTATAATAGAAATGTATACTCATTCTTTTGTCAAAGCGTTGTGCGGACTGAGAAAAGAACTTTTTTGTCTTGATGAGCAGAGGCATGAAACTACTTTCAAGCTACTCAGAATCATGTGGGAAGTAAACCCAATGTGTTTCCATCAGGTTTGCATTCAGTAGATTTGAGTAAAATTCAAATGTATACTGCTGTCATGTCAGAGCATTGTATGCTCTGAGAAAACAGCTTTTTTTTCTTGAGGAGCAGAAGCATTAAACAACTTTCAAACAACTCAGAATCATGTGAGAAGTAAACAAAAGGTGTTTCTATTAGCTTTGTAGTCAGTACTTTTGAGTAAAATTGAAATGTACATTACTTTGAAGTCAGAGCATTGTGTGCACTGAGATGACAACATTTTCTCTTAATGAGCAGAAGCATGAAACTATTTCCAAACAAGTCAGAATCATCTGGGAACTTCATCTAAGCTGTTTCCATTGAGTATGCAGTCAGTATTTTTGAGTATAACAGAAATGTATACTCATTCTTTGGTCAAAACGTTGGGCGGACTGAGAAATGAAATTTTTTGTCTTGATGAGCAGAGGCATGAAACTACTTTCAAGCTACTCAGATTCATGTGGGAAGTAAACGCAAAGTGTTTCTATTAGGTTTGCATTCAGTAGATTTGAGTAAAATTCAAATGTATACTGCTGTAATGTCAGAGCATTGTATGCTCTGAGAAAACAGCTTTTTTGTCTTGAGGAGCAGAAGCATGAAACAACTTTCAAACAACTCAGAATCATGTGAGAAGTAAACCAAAGGTGTTTCCATTAGCTTTGAAGTCAGTACTTTTGAGTAAAATTGAAATGTACATTACTTTGAAGTCAGAGCATTGTGGGCACTGAGATGACAACTTTTTTCTCTTAATGAGCAGAAGCATGAAACTACTTCCAAACAAGTCAGAATCATGTGGGAACTTCATCTAAGCTGTTTCCATTGAGTATGCAGTCAGTATTTTTGAGTATAATAGAAATGTATACTCATTCTTTGGTCAAAGCGTTGTGTGGACTGAGAAAAGAACTTCTTTGTCTTGATGAGCAGAGGCATGAAACTACTTTCAAGCTACTCAGAATCATGTGGGAAGTAAACCCAATGTGTTTCCATCAGGTTTGCATTCAGTAGATTTGAGTAAAATTCAAATGTACACTGCTGTAATGTCAGAGAATTGTATGCTCTGAGAAAACAGCTTTTTTGTCTTGAGGAGCAGAAGCATGAAACAACTTTCAAACAACTCAGAATCATGTGAGAAGTAAACCAAAGGTGTTTCCATTAGCTGTGCAGTCAGTACTTTTGAGTAAAATTGAAATGTACATTACTTTAAGTCAGAGCATTGTGTGCACTGAGATGACAACTCTTTTCTCATAATGAGCAGAAGCTTGAAACTACTTCCAAACACGTCAGAATCATGTGGGAACTTCATCTAAGCTGTTTCCATTGAGTATGCAGTCAGTATTTTTGAGAATAATAGAAATGTATACTCATTCTTTGGTCAAAGCGTTGTGTGGACTGAGAAAAGAACTATTTTGTCTTGATGAGCAGAGGCATGAAACTACTTTCAAGCTACTCAGAAACATGTGAGAAGTCAACCCAATGTGTTTCCATCAGGTCTGCGTTCAGTAGATTTGAGTAAAATTCAAATGTATACTGCTGTAATGTCAGAGCATTGAATGCTCTGAGAAAACAGCTTTTTTGTCTTGAGGAGCGGAAGCATGAAACAACGTTCAAACATCTCAGAATCATGTGAGAAGTAAACCAAAGGTGTTTCCATTTGCTTTGCAGTCAGTACTTTTCAGTAAAATTGAAATGTACATTACTTTGAAGTCAGAGCATTGTGTGCACTGAGATGACAACTTTTTTCTCATAAAGAGCAGAAGCATGAAACTACTTCCAAACAAGTCAGAATCATGTGGGAACTTCATCTAAGCTGATTCCATTGAGCATGCAGTCAGTATTTTTGAGAATAATAGAAATGTATACTCATTCTTTGGTCAAAGCGTTGTGTGGACTGAGAAAAGAACTTCTTTGTCTTGATGAGCAGAGGCATGAAACTACTTTCAAGCTACTCAGAATCATGTGGGAAGTAAACCCAATGTGTTTCCATCAGGTTTGCATTCAGTAGATTTGAGTAAAATTCAAATGTATACTGCTGTAATGTCAGAGAATTGTATGCTCTGAGAAAACAGCTTTTTTGTCTTGAGGAGCAGAAGCATGAAACAACTTTTAAACAAGTCAGAATCATGTGAGAAGTAAACCAAAGGTGTTTCCATTAGCTTTGCAGTCAGTACTTTTGAGTAAAATTGAAATGTACATTACTTTGAAGTCAGAGCATTGTGTGCACTGAGATGACAACTTTTTTCTCTTAATGAGCAGAAGCATGAAACTACTTCCAAACAAGTCAGAATCATGTGGGAACTTCATCTAAGCTGTTTCCTTTAAGTATGCAGTCAGTATTTTTGAGTATAATAGAAATGTATACTCATTCTTTTGTCAAAGCGTTGTGCGGACTGAGAAAAGAACTTTTTTGTCTTGATGAGCAGAGGCATGAAACTACTTTCAAGCTACTCAGAATCATGTGGGAAGTAACCCAATGTGTTTCCATCAGGTTTGCATTCAGTAGATTTGAGTAAAATTCAAATGTATACTGCTGTAATGTCAGAGAATTGTATGCTCTGAGAAAACAGCTTTTTTGTCTTGAGGAGCAGAAGCATGAAACAACTTTTAAACAAGTCAGAATCATGTGAGAAGTAAACCAAAGGTGTTTCCATTAGCTTTGCAGTCAGTACTTTTGAGTAAAATTGAAATGTACATTACTTTGAAGTCAGAGCATTGTGTGCACTGAGATGACAACTTTTTTCTCTTAATGAGCAGAAGCATGAAACTACTTCCAAACAAGTCAGAATCATGTGGGAACTTCATCTAAGCTGTTTCCTTTAAGTATGCAGTCAGTATTTTTGAGTATAATAGAAATGTATACTCATTCTTTTGTCAAAGCGTTGTGAGGACTGAGAAAAGAACTTTTTTGTCTTGATGAGCAGAGGCATGAAACTACTTTCAAGCTACTCAGAATCATGTGGGAAGTAACCCAATGTGTTTCCATCAGGTTTGCATTCAGTAGATTTGAGTAAAATTCAAATGTATACTGCTGTTATGTCAGAGCATTGTATGCTCTGAGAAAACAGCTTTTTTTTCTTGAGGAGCAGAAGCATGAAACAACTTTCAAACAACTCAGAATCATGTGAGAAGTAAACCAAAGCTGTTTCTATTAGCTTTGCAGTCAGTACTTTTGAGTAAAATTGAAATGTACATTACTTTGAAGTCAGAGCATTCTGTGCACTGAGATGACAACTTTTTTCTCTTAATGAGCAGAAAGATGAAACTACTTCCAAACAAGTCAGAATCATGTGGGAACTTCATCTAAGCTGTTTCCTTTAAGTATGCAGTCAGTATTTTTGAGTATAATAGAAATGTATACTCATTCTTTTGTCAAAGCGTTGTGCGGACTGAGAAAAGAACTTTTTTGTCTTGATGAGCAGAGGCATGAAACTACTTTCAAGCTACTCAGAATCATGTGGGAAGTAACCCAATGTGTTTCCATCAGGTTTGCATTCAGTAGATTTGAGTAAAATTCAAATGTATACTGCTGTAATGTCAGAGCATTGTATGCTCTGAGAAAACAGCTTTTTTTTCTTGAGGAGCAGAAGCATGAAACAACTTTCAAACAACTCAGAATCATGTGAGAAGTAAACCAAAGCTGTTTCTATTAGCTTTGCAGTCAGTACTTTTGAGTAAAATTGAAATGTACATTACTTTGAAGTCAGAGCATTCTGTGCACTGAGATGACAACTTTTTTCTCTTAATGAGCAGAAGGATGAAACTACTTCCAAACAAGTCAGAATCATGTGGGAACTTCATCTAAGCTGTTTCCTTTAAGTATGCAGTCAGTATTTTTGAGTATAACAGAAATGTATACTCATTCTTTGGACAAAACTTTGTGCGGACTGAGAAATGAAATTTTTTGTCTTGATGAGCAGAGGCATGAAACTACTTTCAAGCTACTCAGATTCATGTGGGAAGTAAACGCAAAGTGTTTCCATTAGGTTTGCATTCAGTAGATTTGAGTAAAATTCAAATGTATACTGCTGTAATGTCAGAGCATTGTATGCTCTGAGAAAACAGCTTTTTTGTCTTGAGGAGCAGAAGCATGAAACAACTTTCAAACAACTCAGAATCATGTGAGAAGTAAACCAAAGCTGTTTCTATTAGCTTTGCAGTCAGTACTTTTGAGTAAAATTGAAATGTACATTACTTTGAAGTCAGAGCATTCTGTGCACTGAGATGACAACTTTTTTCTCTTAATGAGCAGAAGGATGAAACTACTTCCAAACAAGTCAGAATCATGTGGGAACTTCATCTAAGCTGTTTCCTTTAAGTATGCAGTCAGTATTTTTGAGTATAATAGAAATGTATACTCATTCTTTTGTCAAAGCGTTGTGCGGACTGAGAAAAGAACTTTTTTGTCTTGATGAGCAGAGGCATGAAACTACTTTCAAGCTACTCAGAATCATGTGGGAAGTAAACCCAATGTGTTTCCATCAGGTTTGCATTCAGTAGATTTGAGTAAAATTCAAATGTACACTGCTGTAATGTCAGAGAATTGTATGCTCTGAGAAAACAGCTTTTTTGTCTTGAGGAGCAGAAGCATGAAACAACTTTCAAACAACTCAGAATCATGTGAGAAGTAAACCAAAGGTGTTTCCATTAGCTGTGCAGTCAGTACTTTTGAGTAAAATTGAAATGTACATTACTTTAAGTCAGAGCATTGTGTGCACTGAGATGACAACTCTTTTCTCATAATGAGCAGAAGCTTGAAACTACTTCCAAACACGTCAGAATCATGTGGGAACTTCATCTAAGCTGTTTCCATTGAGTATGCAGTCAGTATTTTTGAGAATAATAGAAATGTATACTCATTCTTTGGTCAAAGCGTTGTGTGGACTGAGAAAAGAACTATTTTGTCTTGATGAGCAGAGGCATGAAACTACTTTCAAGCTACTCAGAAACATGTGAGAAGTCAACCCAATGTGTTTCCATCAGGTCTGCGTTCAGTAGATTTGAGTAAAATTCAAATGTATACTGCTGTAATGTCAGAGCATTGAATGCTCTGAGAAAACAGCTTTTTTGTCTTGAGGAGCGGAAGCATGAAACAACGTTCAAACATCTCAGAATCATGTGAGAAGTAAACCAAAGGTGTTTCCATTTGCTTTGCAGTCAGTACTTTTCAGTAAAATTGAAATGTACATTACTTTGAAGTCAGAGCATTGTGTGCACTGAGATGACAACTTTTTTCTCATAAAGAGCAGAAGCATGAAACTACTTCCAAACAAGTCAGAATCATGTGGGAACTTCATCTAAGCTGATTCCATTGAGCATGCAGTCAGTATTTTTGAGAATAATAGAAATGTATACTCATTCTTTGGTCAAAGCGTTGTGTGGACTGAGAAAAGAACTTCTTTGTCTTGATGAGCAGAGGCATGAAACTACTTTCAAGCTACTCAGAATCATGTGGGAAGTAAACCCAATGTGTTTCCATCAGGTTTGCATTCAGTAGATTTGAGTAAAATTCAAATGTATACTGCTGTAATGTCAGAGAATTGTATGCTCTGAGAAAACAGCTTTTTTGTCTTGAGGAGCAGAAGCATGAAACAACTTTTAAACAAGTCAGAATCATGTGAGAAGTAAACCAAAGGTGTTTCCATTAGCTTTGCAGTCAGTACTTTTGAGTAAAATTGAAATGTACATTACTTTGAAGTCAGAGCATTGTGTGCACTGAGATGACAACTTTTTTCTCTTAATGAGCAGAAGCATGAAACTACTTCCAAACAAGTCAGAATCATGTGGGAACTTCATCTAAGCTGTTTCCTTTAAGTATGCAGTCAGTATTTTTGAGTATAATAGAAATGTATACTCATTCTTTTGTCAAAGCGTTGTGCGGACTGAGAAAAGAACTTTTTTGTCTTGATGAGCAGAGGCATGAAACTACTTTCAAGCTACTCAGAATCATGTGGGAAGTAACCCAATGTGTTTCCATCAGGTTTGCATTCAGTAGATTTGAGTAAAATTCAAATGTATACTGCTGTAATGTCAGAGAATTGTATGCTCTGAGAAAACAGCTTTTTTGTCTTGAGGAGCAGAAGCATGAAACAACTTTTAAACAAGTCAGAATCATGTGAGAAGTAAACCAAAGGTGTTTCCATTAGCTTTGCAGTCAGTACTTTTGAGTAAAATTGAAATGTACATTACTTTGAAGTCAGAGCATTGTGTGCACTGAGATGACAACTTTTTTCTCTTAATGAGCAGAAGCATGAAACTACTTCCAAACAAGTCAGAATCATGTGGGAACTTCATCTAAGCTGTTTCCTTTAAGTATGCAGTCAGTATTTTTGAGTATAATAGAAATGTATACTCATTCTTTTGTCAAAGCGTTGTGAGGACTGAGAAAAGAACTTTTTTGTCTTGATGAGCAGAGGCATGAAACTACTTTCAAGCTACTCAGAATCATGTGGGAAGTAACCCAATGTGTTTCCATCAGGTTTGCATTCAGTAGATTTGAGTAAAATTCAAATGTATACTGCTGTAATGTCAGAGCATTGTATGCTCTGAGAAAACAGCTTTTTTTTCTTGAGGAGCAGAAGCATGAAACAACTTTCAAACAACTCAGAATCATGTGAGAAGTAAACCAAAGCTGTTTCTATTAGCTTTGCAGTCAGTACTTTTGAGTAAAATTGAAATGTACATTACTTTGAAGTCAGAGCATTCTGTGCACTGAGATGACAACTTTTTTCTCTTAATGAGCAGAAAGATGAAACTACTTCCAAACAAGTCAGAATCATGTGGGAACTTCATCTAAGCTGTTTCCTTTAAGTATGCAGTCAGTATTTTTGAGTATAATAGAAATGTATACTCATTCTTTTGTCAAAGCGTTGTGCGGACTGAGAAAAGAACTTTTTTGTCTTGATGAGCAGAGGCATGAAACTACTTTCAAGCTACTCAGAATCATGTGGGAAGTAACCCAATGTGTTTCCATCAGGTTTGCATTCAGTAGATTTGAGTAAAATTCAAATGTATACTGCTGTAATGTCAGAGCATTGTATGCTCTGAGAAAACAGCTTTTTTTTCTTGAGGAGCAGAAGCATGAAACAACTTTCAAACAACTCAGAATCATGTGAGAAGTAAACCAAAGCTGTTTCTATTAGCTTTGCAGTCAGTACTTTTGAGTAAAATTGAAATGTACATTACTTTGAAGTCAGAGCATTCTGTGCACTGAGATGACAACTTTTTTCTCTTAATGAGCAGAAGGATGAAACTACTTCCAAACAAGTCAGAATCATGTGGGAACTTCATCTAAGCTGTTTCCTTTAAGTATGCAGTCAGTATTTTTGAGTATAACAGAAATGTATACTCATTCTTTGGACAAAACTTTGTGCGGACTGAGAAATGAAATTTTTTGTCTTGATGAGCAGAGGCATGAAACTACTTTCAAGCTACTCAGATTCATGTGGGAAGTAAACGCAAAGTGTTTCCATTAGGTTTGCATTCAGTAGATTTGAGTAAAATTCAAATGTATACTGCTGTAATGTCAGAGCATTGTATGCTCTGAGAAAACAGCTTTTTTGTCTTGAGGAGCAGAAGCATGAAACAACTTTCAAACAACTCAGAATCATGTGAGAAGTAAACCAAAGCTGTTTCTATTAGCTTTGCAGTCAGTACTTTTGAGTAAAATTGAAATGTACATTACTTTGAAGTCAGAGCATTCTGTGCACTGAGATGACAACTTTTTTCTCTTAATGAGCAGAAGGATGAAACTACTTCCAAACAAGTCAGAATCATGTGGGAACTTCATCTAAGCTGTTTCCTTTAAGTATGCAGTCAGTATTTTTGAGTATAATAGAAATGTATACTCATTCTTTTGTCAAAGCGTTGTGCGGACTGAGAAAAGAACTTTTTTGTCTTGATGAGCAGAGGCATGAAACTACTTTCAAGCTACTCAGAATCATGTGGGAAGTAAACCCAATGTGTTTCCATCAGGTTTGCATTCAGTAGATTTGAGTAAAATTCAAATGTACACTGCTGTAATGTCAGAGAATTGTATGCTCTGAGAAAACAGCTTTTTTGTCTTGAGGAGCAGAAGCATGAAACAACTTTCAAACAACTCAGAATCATGTGAGAAGTAAACCAAAGGTGTTTCCATTAGCTGTGCAGTCAGTACTTTTGAGTAAAATTGAAATGTACATTACTTTAAGTCAGAGCATTGTGTGCACTGAGATGACAACTCTTTTCTCATAATGAGCAGAAGCTTGAAACTACTTCCAAACACGTCAGAATCATGTGGGAACTTCATCTAAGCTGTTTCCATTGAGTATGCAGTCAGTATTTTTGAGAATAATAGAAATGTATACTCATTCTTTGGTCAAAGCGTTGTGTGGACTGAGAAAAGAACTATTTTGTCTTGATGAGCAGAGGCATGAAACTACTTTCAAGCTACTCAGAAACATGTGAGAAGTCAACCCAATGTGTTTCCATCAGGTCTGCGTTCAGTAGATTTGAGTAAAATTCAAATGTATACTGCTGTAATGTCAGAGCATTGAATGCTCTGAGAAAACAGCTTTTTTGTCTTGAGGAGCGGAAGCATGAAACAACGTTCAAACATCTCAGAATCATGTGAGAAGTAAACCAAAGGTGTTTCCATTTGCTTTGCAGTCAGTACTTTTCAGTAAAATTGAAATGTACATTACTTTGAAGTCAGAGCATTGTGTGCACTGAGATGACAACTTTTTTCTCATAAAGAGCAGAAGCATGAAACTACTTCCAAACAAGTCAGAATCATGTGGGAACTTCATCTAAGCTGATTCCATTGAGCATGCAGTCAGTATTTTTGAGAATAATAGAAATGTATACTCATTCTTTGGTCAAAGCGTTGTGTGGACTGAGAAAAGAACTTCTTTGTCTTGATGAGCAGAGGCATGAAACTACTTTCAAGCTACTCAGAATCATGTGGGAAGTAAACCCAATGTGTTTCCATCAGGTTTGCATTCAGTAGATTTGAGTAAAATTCAAATGTATACTGCTGTAATGTCAGAGAATTGTATGCTCTGAGAAAACAGCTTTTTTGTCTTGAGGAGCAGAAGCATGAAACAACTTTTAAACAAGTCAGAATCATGTGAGAAGTAAACCAAAGGTGTTTCCATTAGCTTTGCAGTCAGTACTTTTGAGTAAAATTGAAATGTACATTACTTTGAAGTCAGAGCATTGTGTGCACTGAGATGACAACTTTTTTCTCTTAATGAGCAGAAGCATGAAACTACTTCCAAACAAGTCAGAATCATGTGGGAACTTCATCTAAGCTGTTTCCTTTAAGTATGCAGTCAGTATTTTTGAGTATAATAGAAATGTATACTCATTCTTTTGTCAAAGCGTTGTGCGGACTGAGAAAAGAACTTTTTTGTCTTGATGAGCAGAGGCATGAAACTACTTTCAAGCTACTCAGAATCATGTGGGAAGTAACCCAATGTGTTTCCATCAGGTTTGCATTCAGTAGATTTGAGTAAAATTCAAATGTATACTGCTGTAATGTCAGAGAATTGTATGCTCTGAGAAAACAGCTTTTTTGTCTTGAGGAGCAGAAGCATGAAACAACTTTTAAACAAGTCAGAATCATGTGAGAAGTAAACCAAAGGTGTTTCCATTAGCTTTGCAGTCAGTACTTTTGAGTAAAATTGAAATGTACATTACTTTGAAGTCAGAGCATTGTGTGCACTGAGATGACAACTTTTTTCTCTTAATGAGCAGAAGCATGAAACTACTTCCAAACAAGTCAGAATCATGTGGGAACTTCATCTAAGCTGTTTCCTTTAAGTATGCAGTCAGTATTTTTGAGTATAATAGAAATGTATACTCATTCTTTTGTCAAAGCGTTGTGAGGACTGAGAAAAGAACTTTTTTGTCTTGATGAGCAGAGGCATGAAACTACTTTCAAGCTACTCAGAATCATGTGGGAAGTAACCCAATGTGTTTCCATCAGGTTTGCATTCAGTAGATTTGAGTAAAATTCAAATGTATACTGCTGTAATGTCAGAGCATTGTATGCTCTGAGAAAACAGCTTTTTTTTCTTGAGGAGCAGAAGCATGAAACAACTTTCAAACAACTCAGAATCATGTGAGAAGTAAACCAAAGCTGTTTCTATTAGCTTTGCAGTCAGTACTTTTGAGTAAAATTGAAATGTACATTACTTTGAAGTCAGAGCATTCTGTGCACTGAGATGACAACTTTTTTCTCTTAATGAGCAGAAAGATGAAACTACTTCCAAACAAGTCAGAATCATGTGGGAACTTCATCTAAGCTGTTTCCTTTAAGTATGCAGTCAGTATTTTTGAGTATAATAGAAATGTATACTCATTCTTTTGTCAAAGCGTTGTGCGGACTGAGAAAAGAACTTTTTTGTCTTGATGAGCAGAGGCATGAAACTACTTTCAAGCTACTCAGAATCATGTGGGAAGTAACCCAATGTGTTTCCATCAGGTTTGCATTCAGTAGATTTGAGTAAAATTCAAATGTATACTGCTGTAATGTCAGAGCATTGTATGCTCTGAGAAAACAGCTTTTTTTTCTTGAGGAGCAGAAGCATGAAACAACTTTCAAACAACTCAGAATCATGTGAGAAGTAAACCAAAGCTGTTTCTATTAGCTTTGCAGTCAGTACTTTTGAGTAAAATTGAAATGTACATTACTTTGAAGTCAGAGCATTCTGTGCACTGAGATGACAACTTTTTTCTCTTAATGAGCAGAAGGATGAAACTACTTCCAAACAAGTCAGAATCATGTGGGAACTTCATCTAAGCTGTTTCCTTTAAGTATGCAGTCAGTATTTTTGAGTATAACAGAAATGTATACTCATTCTTTGGACAAAACTTTGTGCGGACTGAGAAATGAAATTTTTTGTCTTGATGAGCAGAGGCATGAAACTACTTTCAAGCTACTCAGATTCATGTGGGAAGTAAACGCAAAGTGTTTCCATTAGGTTTGCATTCAGTAGATTTGAGTAAAATTCAAATGTATACTGCTGTAATGTCAGAGCATTGTATGCTCTGAGAAAACAGCTTTTTTGTCTTGAGGAGCAGAAGCATGAAACAACTTTCAAACAACTCAGAATCATGTGAGAAGTAAACCAAAGCTGTTTCTATTAGCTTTGCAGTCAGTACTTTTGAGTAAAATTGAAATGTACATTACTTTGAAGTCAGAGCATTCTGTGCACTGAGATGACAACTTTTTTCTCTTAATGAGCAGAAGGATGAAACTACTTCCAAACAAGTCAGAATCATGTGGGAACTTCATCTAAGCTGTTTCCTTTAAGTATGCAGTCAGTATTTTTGAGTATAATAGAAATGTATACTCATTCTTTTGTCAAAGCGTTGTGCGGACTGAGAAAAGAACTTTTTTGTCTTGATGAGCAGAGGCATGAAACTACTTTCAAGCTACTCAGAATCATGTGGGAAGTAAACCCAATGTGTTTCCATCAGGTTTGCATTCAGTAGATTTGAGTAAAATTCAAATGTACACTGCTGTAATGTCAGAGAATTGTATGCTCTGAGAAAACAGCTTTTTTGTCTTGAGGAGCAGAAGCATGAAACAACTTTCAAACAACTCAGAATCATGTGAGAAGTAAACCAAAGGTGTTTCCATTAGCTGTGCAGTCAGTACTTTTGAGTAAAATTGAAATGTACATTACTTTAAGTCAGAGCATTGTGTGCACTGAGATGACAACTCTTTTCTCATAATGAGCAGAAGCTTGAAACTACTTCCAAACACGTCAGAATCATGTGGGAACTTCATCTAAGCTGTTTCCATTGAGTATGCAGTCAGTATTTTTGAGAATAATAGAAATGTATACTCATTCTTTGGTCAAAGCGTTGTGTGGACTGAGAAAAGAACTATTTTGTCTTGATGAGCAGAGGCATGAAACTACTTTCAAGCTACTCAGAAACATGTGAGAAGTCAACCCAATGTGTTTCCATCAGGTCTGCGTTCAGTAGATTTGAGTAAAATTCAAATGTATACTGCTGTAATGTCAGAGCATTGAATGCTCTGAGAAAACAGCTTTTTTGTCTTGAGGAGCGGAAGCATGAAACAACGTTCAAACATCTCAGAATCATGTGAGAAGTAAACCAAAGGTGTTTCCATTTGCTTTGCAGTCAGTACTTTTCAGTAAAATTGAAATGTACATTACTTTGAAGTCAGAGCATTGTGTGCACTGAGATGACAACTTTTTTCTCATAAAGAGCAGAAGCATGAAACTACTTCCAAACAAGTCAGAATCATGTGGGAACTTCATCTAAGCTGATTCCATTGAGCATGCAGTCAGTATTTTTGAGAATAATAGAAATGTATACTCATTCTTTGGTCAAAGCGTTGTGTGGACTGAGAAAAGAACTTCTTTGTCTTGATGAGCAGAGGCATGAAACTACTTTCAAGCTACTCAGAATCATGTGGGAAGTAAACCCAATGTGTTTCCATCAGGTTTGCATTCAGTAGATTTGAGTAAAATTCAAATGTATACTGCTGTAATGTCAGAGAATTGTATGCTCTGAGAAAACAGCTTTTTTGTCTTGAGGAGCAGAAGCATGAAACAACTTTTAAACAAGTCAGAATCATGTGAGAAGTAAACCAAAGGTGTTTCCATTAGCTTTGCAGTCAGTACTTTTGAGTAAAATTGAAATGTACATTACTTTGAAGTCAGAGCATTGTGTGCACTGAGATGACAACTTTTTTCTCTTAATGAGCAGAAGCATGAAACTACTTCCAAACAAGTCAGAATCATGTGGGAACTTCATCTAAGCTGTTTCTATTGAGTATGCAGTCAGTATTTTTGAGAATAATAGAAATGTATACTCATTCTTTGGTCAAAGCGTTGTGTGGACTGAGAAAAGAACTTTTTTGTCTTGATGAGCAGAGGCATGAAACTACTTTCAAGCTACTCAGAAACATGTGAGAAGTCAACCCAATGTGTTTCCATCAGGTCTGCGTTCAGTAGATTTGAGTAAAATTCAAATGTATACTGCTGTAATGTCAGAGCATTGAATGCTCTGAGAAAACAGCTTTTTTGTCTTGAGGAGCGGAAGCATGAAACAACGTTCAAACATCTCAGAATCATGTGAGAAGTAAACCAAAGGTGTTTCCATTTGCTTTGCAGTCAGTACTTTTCAGTAAAATTGAAATGTACATTACTTTGAAGTCAGAGCATTGTGTGCACTGAGATGACAACTTTTTTCTCATAAAGAGCAGAAGCATGAAACTACTTCCAAACAAGTCAGAATCATGTGGGAACTTCATCTAAGCTGATTCCATTGAGCATGCAGTCAGTATTTTTGAGAATAATAGAAATGTATACTCATTCTTTGGTCAAAGCGTTGTGTGGACTGAGAAAAGAACTTCTTTGTCTTGATGAGCAGAGGCATGAAACTACTTTCAAGCTACTCAGAATCATGTGGGAAGTAAACCCAATGTGTTTCCATCAGGTTTGCATTCAGTAGATTTGAGTAAAATTCAAATGTATACTGCTGTAATGTCAGAGAATTGTATGCTCTGAGAAAACAGCTTTTTTGTCTTGAGGAGCAGAAGCATGAAACAACTTTTAAACAAGTCAGAATCATGTGAGAAGTAAACCAAAGGTGTTTCCATTAGCTTTGCAGTCAGTACTTTTGAGTAAAATTGAAATGTACATTACTTTGAAGTCAGAGCATTGTGTGCACTGAGATGACAACTTTTTTCTCTTAATGAGCAGAAGCATGAAACTACTTCCAAACAAGTCAGAATCATGTGGGAACTTCATCTAAGCTGTTTCCTTTAAGTATGCAGTCAGTATTTTTGAGTATAATAGAAATGTATACTCATTCTTTTGTCAAAGCGTTGTGCGGACTGAGAAAAGAACTTTTTTGTCTTGATGAGCAGAGGCATGAAACTACTTTCAAGCTACTCAGAATCATGTGGGAAGTAACCCAATGTGTTTCCATCAGGTTTGCATTCAGTAGATTTGAGTAAAATTCAAATGTATACTGCTGTAATGTCAGAGAATTGTATGCTCTGAGAAAACAGCTTTTTTGTCTTGAGGAGCAGAAGCATGAAACAACTTTTAAACAAGTCAGAATCATGTGAGAAGTAAACCAAAGGTGTTTCCATTAGCTTTGCAGTCAGTACTTTTGAGTAAAATTGAAATGTACATTACTTTGAAGTCAGAGCATTGTGTGCACTGAGATGACAACTTTTTTCTCTTAATGAGCAGAAGCATGAAACTACTTCCAAACAAGTCAGAATCATGTGGGAACTTCATCTAAGCTGTTTCCTTTAAGTATGCAGTCAGTATTTTTGAGTATAATAGAAATGTATACTCATTCTTTTGTCAAAGCGTTGTGAGGACTGAGAAAAGAACTTTTTTGTCTTGATGAGCAGAGGCATGAAACTACTTTCAAGCTACTCAGAATCATGTGGGAAGTAACCCAATGTGTTTCCATCAGGTTTGCATTCAGTAGATTTGAGTAAAATTCAAATGTATACTGCTGTAATGTCAGAGCATTGTATGCTCTGAGAAAACAGCTTTTTTTTCTTGAGGAGCAGAAGCATGAAACAACTTTCAAACAACTCAGAATCATGTGAGAAGTAAACCAAAGCTGTTTCTATTAGCTTTGCAGTCAGTACTTTTGAGTAAAATTGAAATGTACATTACTTTGAAGTCAGAGCATTCTGTGCACTGAGATGACAACTTTTTTCTCTTAATGAGCAGAAGGATGAAACTACTTCCAAACAAGTCAGAATCATGTGGGAACTTCATCTAAGCTGTTTCCTTTAAGTATGCAGTCAGTATTTTTGAGTATAATAGAAATGTATACTCATTCTTTTGTCAAAGCGTTGTGCGGACTGAGAAAAGAACTTTTTTGTCTTGATGAGCAGAGGCATGAAACTACTTTCAAGCTACTCAGAATCATGTGGGAAGTAACCCAATGTGTTTCCATCAGGTTTGCATTCAGTAGATTTGAGTAAAATTCAAATGTATACTGCTGTAATGTCAGAGCATTGTATGCTCTGAGAAAACAGCTTTTTTTTCTTGAGGAGCAGAAGCATGAAACAACTTTCAAACAACTCAGAATCATGTGAGAAGTAAACCAAAGCTGTTTCTATTAGCTTTGCAGTCAGTACTTTTGAGTAAAATTGAAATGTACATTACTTTGAAGTCAGAGCATTCTGTGCACTGAGATGACAACTTTTTTCTCTTAATGAGCAGAAGGATGAAACTACTTCCAAACAAGTCAGAATCATGTGGGAACTTCATCTAAGCTGTTTCCTTTAAGTATGCAGTCAGTATTTTTGAGTATAACAGAAATGTATACTCATTCTTTGGACAAAACTTTGTGCGGACTGAGAAATGAAATTTTTTGTCTTGATGAGCAGAGGCATGAAACTACTTTCAAGCTACTCAGATTCATGTGGGAAGTAAACGCAAAGTGTTTCCATTAGGTTTGCATTCAGTAGATTTGAGTAAAATTCAAATGTATACTGCTGTAATGTCAGAGCATTGTATGCTCTGAGAAAACAGCTTTTTTGTCTTGAGGAGCAGAAGCATGAAACAACTTTCAAACAACTCAGAATCATGTGAGAAGTAAACCAAAGCTGTTTCTATTAGCTTTGCAGTCAGTACTTTTGAGTAAAATTGAAATGTACATTACTTTGAAGTCAGAGCATTCTGTGCACTGAGATGACAACTTTTTTCTCTTAATGAGCAGAAGGATGAAACTACTTCCAAACAAGTCAGAATCATGTGGGAACTTCATCTAAGCTGTTTCCTTTAAGTATGCAGTCAGTATTTTTGAGTATAATAGAAATGTATACTCATTCTTTTGTCAAAGCGTTGTGCGGACTGAGAAAAGAACTTTTTTGTCTTGATGAGCAGAGGCATGAAACTACTTTCAAGCTACTCAGAATCATGTGGGAAGTAAACCCAATGTGTTTCCATCAGGTTTGCATTCAGTAGATTTGTTTAAAATTCAAATGTATACTGCTGTCATGTCAGAGCATTGTATGCTCTGAGAAAACAGCTTTTTTTTCTTGAGGAGCAGAAGCATTAAACAACTTTCAAACAACTCAGAATCATGTGAGAAGTAAACAAAAGGTGTTTCTATTAGCTTTGTAGTCAGTACTTTTGAGTAAAATTGAAATGTACATTACTTTGAAGTCAGAGCATTGTGTGCACTGAGATGACAACATTTTCTCTTAATGAGCAGAAGCATGAAACTATTTCCAAACAAGTCAGAATCATCTCGGAACTTCATCTAAGCTGTTTCCATTGAGTATGCAGTCAGTATTTTTGAGTATAACAGAAATGTATACTCATTCTTTGGTCAAAACGTTGGGCGGACTGAGAAATGAAATTTTTTGTCTTGATGAGCAGAGGCATGAAACTACTTTCAAGCTACTCAGATTCATGTGGGAAGTAAACGCAAAGTGTTTCTATTAGGTTTGCATTCAGTAGATTTGAGTAAAATTCAAATGTATACTGCTGTAATGTCAGAGCATTGTATGCTCTGAGAAAACAGCTTTTTTGTCTTGAGGAGCAGAAGCATGAAACAACTTTCAAACAACTCAGAATCATGTGAGAAGTAAACCAAAGGTGTTTCCATTAGCTGTGCAGTCAGTACTTTTGAGTAAAATTGAAATGTACATTACTTTAAGTCAGAGCATTGTGTGCACTGAGATGACAACTCTTTTCTCATAATGAGCAGAAGCTTGAAAATACTTCCAAACACGTCAGAATCATGTGGGAACTTCATCTAAGCTGTTTCCATTGAGTATGCAGACAGTATTTTTGAGAATAATAGAAATGTATACTCATTCTTTGGTCAAAGCGTTGTGTGGACTGAGAAAAGAACTATTTTGTCTTGATGAGCAGAGGCATGAAACTGCTTTCAAGCTACTCAGAAACATGTGAGAAGTCAACCCAATGTGTTTCCATCAGGTCTGCGTTCAGTAGATTTGAGTAAAATTCAAATGTATACTGCTGTAATGTCAGAGCATTGAATGCTCTGAGAAAACAGCTTTTTTGTCTTGAGGAGCGGAAGCATGAAACAACGTTCAAACATCTCAGAATCATGTGAGAAGTAAACCAAAGGTGTTTCCATTTGCTTTGCAGTCAGTACTTTTCAGTAAAATTGAAATGTACATTACTTTGAAGTCAGAGCATTGTGTGCACTGAGATGACAACTTTTTTCTCTTAATGAGCAGAAGCATGAAACTACTTCCAAACAAGTCAGAATCATGTGGGAACTTCATCTAAGCTGTTTCCATTGAGTATGCAGTCAGTATTTTTGAGAATAATAGAAATGTATACTCATTCTTTGGTCAAAGCGTTGTGTGGACTGAGAAAAGAACTTTTTTGTCTTGATGAGCAGAGGCATGAAACTACTTTCAAGCTACTCAGAAACATGTGGGAAGTAAACCCAATGTGTTTCCATCAGGGTTGCATTCAGTAGATTTGAGTAAAATTCAAATGTATACTGCTGCAATGTCAGAGCATTGTATGCTCTGAGAAAACAGCTTTTTTGTCTTGAGGAGCAGAAGCATGAAACAACATTCAAACATCTCAGAATCATGTGAGAAGTAAACCAAAGGTGTTTCCATTTGCTTTGCAGTCAGTACTTTTGAGTAAAATTGAAATGTACATTACTTTGAAGTCAGAGCATTGTGTGCACTGAGATGACAACTTTTTTCTCTTAATGAGCAGAAGCATGAAACTACTTCCAAACAAGTCAGAATCATGTGGGAACTTCATCTAAGCTGTTTCCCTTCAGTATGCAGTCAGTATTTTTGAGTATAATAGAAATGTATACTCATTCTTTGGTCAAAGCGTTGTGTGGACTGAGAAAAGAACTTCTTTGTCTTGATGAGCAGAGGCATGAAACTACTTTCAAGCTACTCAGAATCATGTGGGAAGTAAACCCAATGTGTTTCCATCAGGTTTGCATTCAGTAGATTTGAGTTAAATTCAAATGTATACTGCTGTAATGTCAGAGAATTGTATGCTCTGAGAAAACAGCTTTTTTGTCTTGAGGAGCAGAAGCATGAAACAACTTTTAAACAAGTCAGAATCATGTGAGAAGTAAACCAAAGGTGTTTCCATTAGCTTTGCAGTCAGTACTTCTGAGTAAAATTGAAATGTACATTACTTTGAAGTCAGAGCATTGTGTGCACTGAGATGACAACTTTTTTCTCTTAATGAGCAGAAGCATGAAACTACTTCCAAATAAGTCAGAATCATGTGGGAACTTCATCTAAGCTGTTTCCCTTCAGTATGCAGTCAGTATTTTTGAGTATAATAGAAATGTATACTCATTCTTTGGTCAAAGCGTTGTGTGGACTGAGAAAAGAACTTCTTTGTCTTGATGAGCAGAGGCATGAAACTACTTTCAAGCTACTCAGAATCATGTGGGAAGTAAACCCAATGTGTTTCCATCAGGTTTGCATTCAGTAGATTTGAGTAAAATTTAAATGTATACTGCTGTAATGTCAGAGCATTGTATGCTCTGAGAAAACAGCTTTTTTGTCTTGAGGAGCAGAAGCATGAAACAACTTTCAAACATCTCAGAATCATGTGAGAAGTAAACCAAAGCTGTTTGCATTAGCTTTGCAATCAGTACTTTTGAGTAAAATTGAAATGTACATTACTTTGAAGTCAGAGCATTGTGTGCACTGAGATGACAACTTTTTCTCTTAATGAGCAGAAGCATGAAACTACTTCCAAACAAGTCAGAATCATGTGGGAACTTCATCTAAGCTGATTCCATTGAGTATGCAGTCAGTATTTTTGAGAATAATAGAAATGTATACTCATTCTTTGGTCAAAGCGTTGTGTGGACTGTGAAAAGAACTTTTTTGTCTTGATGAGCAGAGGCATGAAACTACTTTCAAGCTACTCAGAAACATGTGGGAAGTAAACCCAATTTGTTTCCATCAGGTTTGCATTCAGTAGATTTGAGTAAAATTCAAATATACATTACTTAGAAGTCAGAGCATTGTGTGCACTGAGAGGACAACTTTTTTCTCTTAATGAACAGAAGCATGAAACTACTTCCAAACAAGTCAGAATCATGTGGGAACTTCATCTAAGCTGTTTCCATTGAGTATGCAGTCAGTATTTTTGAGAATAATAGAAATGTATACTCATTCTTTGGTCAAAGCGTTGTGTGGACTGAGAAAAGAACTTTATTGTCTTGATGAGCAGAGGCATGAAACTACTTTCAAGCTACTCAGAAACATGTGGGAAGTAAACCCAATGTGTTTCCATCAGGTTTGCATTCAGTAGATTTGAGTAAAATACAAATGTATACTGCTGTAATGTCAGAGCATTGTATGCTCTGAGAAAACAGCTTTTTTGTCTTGAGGAGCAGAAGCATGAAACAACTTTCAGACATCTCAGAATCATGTGAGAAGTAAACCAAAGGTGTTTCCATTTGCTTTGCAGTCAGTACTTTTGAGTAAAATTGAAATGTACATTACTTTGAAGTCAGAGCATTGTGTGCACTGAGATGACAACTTTTTTCTCTTAATGAGCAGAAGCATGAAACTACTTCCAAACAAGTCAGAATCATGTGGGAACTTCATCTAAGCTGTTTCCCTTCAGTATGCAGTCAGTATTTTTGAGTATAATAGAAATGTATACTCATTCTTTGGTCAAAGCGTTGTGTGGACTGAGAAAAGAACTTCTTTGTCTTGATGAGCAGAGGCATGAAACTACTTTCAAGCTACTCAGAATCATGTGGGAAGTAAACCCAATGTGTTTCCATCAGGTTTGCATTCAGTAGATTTGAGTAAAATTCAAATGTATACTGCTGTATTGTCAGAGAATTGTATGCTCTGAGAAAACAGCTTTTTTGTCTTGAGGAGCAGAAGCATGAAACAACTTTTAAACAAGTAGGAATCATGTGAGAAGTAAACCAAAGGTGTTTCCATTAGCTTTGCAGTCAGTACTTTTGAGTAAAATTGAAATGTACATTACTTTGAAGTCAGAGCATTGTGTGCACTGAGATGACAACTTTTTTCTCTTAATGAGCAGAAGCATGAAACTACTTCCAAATAAGTCAGAATCATGTGGGAACTTCATCTAAGCTGTTTCCCTTCAGTATGCAGTCAGTATTTTTGAGTATAATAGAAATGTATACTCATTCTTTGGTCAAAGCGTTGTGTGGACTGAGAAAAGAACTTCTTTGTCTTGATGAGCAGAGGCATGAAACTACTTTCAAGCTACTCAGAATCATGTGGGAAGTAAACCCAATGTGTTTCCATCAGGTTTGCATTCAGTAGATTTGAGTGAAATTTAAATGTATACTGCTGTAATGTCAGAGCATTGTATGCTCTGAGAAAACAGCTTTTTTGTCTTGAGGAGCAGAAGCATGAAACAACTTTCAAACATCTCAGAATCATGTGAGAAGTAAACCAAAGCTGTTTCTATTAGCTTTGCAGTCAGTACTTTTGAGTAAAATTGAAATGTACATTACTTTGAAGTCAGAGCATTCTGTGCACTGAGATGACAACTTTTTTCTCTTAATGAGCAGAAGGATGAAACTACTTCCAAACAAGTCAGAATCATCTCGGAACTTCATCTAAGCTGTTTCCATTGAGTATGCAGTCAGTATTTTTGAGTATAACAGAAATGTATACTCATTCTTTGGTCAAAACGTTGGGCGGACTGAGAAATGAAATTTTTTGTCTTGATGAGCAGAGGCATGAAACTACTTTCAAGCTACTCAGATTCATGTGGGAAGTAAACGCAAAGTGTTTCTATTAGGTTTGCATTCAGTAGATTTGAGTAAAATTCAAATGTATGCTGCTGTAATGTCAGAGCATTGTATGCTCTGAGAAAACAGCTTTTTTGTCTTGAGGAGCAGAAGCATGAAACAACTTTCAAACAACTCAGAATCATGTGAGAAGTAAACCAAAGGTGTTTCCATTAGCTGTGCAGTCAGTACTTTTGAGTAAAATTGAAATGTACATTACTTTAAGTCAGAGCATTGTGTGCACTGAGATGACAACTCTTTTCTCATAATGAGCAGAAGCTTGAAAATACTTCCAAACACGTCAGAATCATGTGGGAACTTCATCTAAGCTGTTTCCATTGAGTATGCAGTCAGTATTTTTGAGAATAATAGAAATGTATACTCATTCTTTGGTCAAAGCGTTGTGTGGACTGAGAAAAGAACTATTTTGTCTTGATGAGCAGAGGCATGAAACTACTTTCAAGCTACTCAGAAACATGTGAGAAGTCAACCCAATGTGTTTCCATCAGGTCTGCGTTCAGTAGATTTGAGTAAAATTCAAATGTATACTGCTGTAATGTCAGAGCATTGAATGCTCTGAGAAAACAGCTTTTTTGTCTTGAGGAGCGGAAGCATGAAACAACGTTCAAACATCTCAGAATCATGTGAGAAGTAAACCAAAGGTGTTTCCATTTGCTTTGCAGTCAGTACTTTTCAGTAAAATTGAAATGTACATTACTTTGAAGTCAGAGCATTGTGTGCACTGAGATGACAAGTTTTTTCTCTTAATGAGCAGAAGCATGAAACTACTTCCAAACAAGTCAGAATCATGTGGGAACCTCATCTAAGCTGTTTCCATTGAGTATGCAGTCAGTATTTTTGAGAATAATAGAAATGTATACTCATTCTTTGGTCAAAGCGTTGTGTGGACTGAGAAAAGAACTTTTTTGTCTTGATGAGCAGAGGCATGAAACTACTTTCAAGCTACTCAGAAACATGTGGGAAGTAAACCCAATGTGTTTCCATCAGGGTTGCATTCAGTAGATTTGAGTAAAATTCAAATGTATACTGCTGCAATGTCAGAGCATTGTATGCTCTGAGAAAACAGCTTTTTTGTCTTGAGGAGCAGAAGCATGAAACAACATTCAAACATCTCAGAATCATGTGAGAAGTAAACCAAAGGTGTTTCCATTTGCTTTGCAGTCAGTACTTTTGAGTAAAATTGAAATGTACATTACTTTGAAGTCAGAGCATTGTGTGCACTGAGATGACAACTTTTTTCTCTTAATGAGCAGAAGCATGAAACTACTTCCAAACAAGTCAGAATCATGTGGGAACTTCATCTAAGCTGTTTCCCTTCAGTATGCAGTCAGTATTTTTGAGTATAATAGAAATGTATACTCATTCTTTGGTCAAAGCGTTGTGTGGACTGAGAAAAGAACTTCTTTGTCTTGATGAGCAGAGGCATGAAACTACTTTCAAGCTACTCAGAATCATGTGGGAAGTAAACCCAATGTGTTTCCATCAGGTTTGCATTCAGTAGATTTGAGTAAAATTCAAATGTATACTGCTGTAATGTCAGAGAATTGTATGCTCTGAGAAAACAGCTTTTTTGTCTTGAGGAGCAGAAGCATGAAACAACTTTTAAACAAGTCAGAATCATGTGAGAAGTAAACCAAAGGTGTTTCCATTAGCTTTGCAGTCAGTACTTCTGAGTAAAATTGAAATGTACATTACTTTGAAGTCAGAGCATTGTGTGCACTGAGATGACAACTTTTTTCTCTTAATGAGCAGAAGCATGAAACTACTTCCAAATAAGTCAGAATCATGTGGGAACTTCATCTAAGCTGTTTCCCTTCAGTATGCAGTCAGTATTTTTGAGTATAATAGAAATGTATACTCATTCTTTGGTCAAAGCGTTGTGTGGACTGAGAAAAGAACTTCTTTGTCTTGATGAGCAGAGGCATGAAACTACTTTCAAGCTACTCAGAATCATGTGGGAAGTAAACCCAATGTGTTTCCATCAGGTTTGCATTCAGTAGATTTGAGTAAAATTTAAATGTATACTGCTGTAATGTCAGAGCATTGTATGCTCTGAGAAAACAGCTTTTTTGTCTTGAGGAGCAGAAGCATGAAACAACTTTCAAACATCTCAGAATCATGTGAGAAGTAAACCAAAGCTGTTTCCATTAGCTTTGCAATCAGTACTTTTGAGTAAAATTGAAATGTACATTACTTTGAAGTCAGAGCATTGTGTGCACTGAGATGACAACTTTTTCTCTTAATGAGCAGAAGCATGAAACTACTTCCAAACAAGTCAGAATCATGTGGGAACTTCATCTAAGCTGATTCCATTGAGTATGCAGTCAGTATTTTTGAGAATAATAGAAATGTATACTCATTCTTTGGTCAAAGCGTTGTGTGGACTGTGAAAAGAACTTTTTTGTCTTGATGAGCAGAGGCATGAAACTACTTTCAAGCTACTCAGAAACATGTGGGAAGTAAACCCAATTTGTTTCCATCAGGTTTGCATTCAGTAGATTTGAGTAAAATTCAAATATACATTACGTAGAAGTCAGAGCATTGTGTGCACTGAGAGGACAACTTTTTTCTCTTAATGAACAGAAGCATGAAACTACTTCCAAACAAGTCAGAATCATGTGGGAACTTCATCTAAGCTGTTTCCATTGAGTATGCAGTCAGTATTTTTGAGAATAATAGAAATGTATACTCATTCTTTGGTCAAAGCTTTGTGTGGACTGAGAAAAGAACTTTATTGTCTTGATGAGCAGAGGCATGAAACTACTTTCAAGCTACTCAGAAACATGTGGGAAGTAAACCCAATGTGTTTCCATCAGGTTTGCATTCAGTAGATTTGAGTAAAATACAAATGTATACTGCTGTAATGTCAGAGCATTGTATGCTCTGAGAAAACAGCTTTTTTGTCTTGAGGAGCAGAAGCATGAAACAACTTTCAGACATCTCAGAATCATGTGAGAAGTAAACCAAAGGTGTTTCCATTTGCTTTGCAGTCAGTACTTTTGAGTAAAATTGAAATGTACATTACTTTGAAGTCAGAGCATTGTGTGCACTGAGATGACAACTTTTTTCTCTTAATGAGCAGAAGCATGAAACTACTTCCAAACAAGTCAGAATCATGTGGGAACTTCATCTAAGCTGTTTCCCTTCAGTATGCAGTCAGTATTTTTGAGTATAATAGAAATGTATACTCATTCTTTGGTCAAAGCGTTGTGTGGACTGAGAAAAGAACTTCTTTGTCTTGATGAGCAGAGGCATGAAACTACTTTCAAGCTACTCAGAATCATGTGGGAAGTAAACCCAATGTGTTTCCATCAGGTTTGCATTCAGTAGATTTGAGTAAAATTCAAATGTATACTGCTGTATTGTCAGAGAATTGTATGCTCTGAGAAAACAGCTTTTTTGTCTTGAGGAGCAGAAGCATGAAACAACTTTTAAACAAGTAGGAATCATGTGAGAAGTAAACCAAAGGTGTTTCCATTAGCTTTGCAGTCAGTACTTTTGAGTAAAATTGAAATGTACATTACTTTGAAGTCAGAGCATTGTGTGCACTGAGATGACAACTTTTTTCTCTTAATGAGCAGAAGCATGAAACTACTTCCAAATAAGTCAGAATCATGTGGGAACTTCATCTAAGCTGTTTCCCTTCAGTATGCAGTCAGTATTTTTGAGTATAATAGAAATGTATACTCATTCTTTGGTCAAAGCGTTGTGTGGACTGAGAAAAGAACTTCTTTGTCTTGATGAGCAGAGGCATGAAACTACTTTCAAGCTACTCAGAATCATATGGGAAGTAAACCCAATGTGTTTCCATCAGGTTTGCATTCAGTAGATTTGAGTGAAATTTAAATGTATACTGCTGTAATGTCAGAGCATTGTATGCTCTGAGAAAACAGCTTTTTTGTCTTGAGGAGCAGAAGCATGAAACAACTTTCAAACATCTCAGAATCATGTGAGAAGTAAACCAAAGCTGTTTCCATTAGCTTTGCAATCAGTACTTTTGAGTAAAATTGAAATGTACATTACTTTGAAGTCAGAGCATTGTGTGCACTGAGATGAAAACTTTTTCTCTTAATGAGCAGAAGCATGAAACTACTTCCAAATAAGTCAGAATCATGTGGGAACTTCATCTAAGCTGTTTCCATTGAGTATGCCGTCAGTATTTTTGAGTATAACAGAAATGTATACTCATTCTTTGGTCAAAACGTTGTGCGGACTGAGAAAAAAAATTATTTTTCTTGATGAGCAGAGACATGAAACTACTTTCAAGCTACTCAGAATCATGTGGGAAGTAACCCAATGTGTTTCCATCAGGTTTGCATTCAGTAGATTTGAGTAAAATTCAAATGTATACTGCTGTAATGTCAGAGCATTGTATGCTCTGAGAAAACAGCTTTTTTGCATTGAGGAGCAGAAGCATGAAACAACTTTCAAACAACTCAGAATCATGTGAGAAGTAAACCAAAGCTGTTTCTATTAGCTTTGCAGTCAGTACTTTTGAGTAAAATTGAAATGTACATTACTTTGAAGTCAGAGCATTCTGTGCACTGAGATGACAACTTTTTTCTCTTAATGAGCAGAAGGATGAAACTACTTCCAAACAAGTCAGAATCATGTGGGAACTTCATCTAAGCTGTTTCCTTTAAGTATGCAGTCAGTATTTTTGAGTATAACAGAAATGTATACTCATTCTTTGGTCAAAACTTTGTGCGGACTGAGAAATGAAATTTTTTGTCTTGATGAGCAGAGGCATGAAACTACTTTCAAGCTACTCAGATTCATGTGGGAAGTAAACGCAAAGTGTTTCCATTAGGTTTGCATTCAGTAGATTTGAGTAAAATTCAAATGTATACTGCTGTAATGTCAGAGCATTGTATGCTCTGAGAAAACAGCTTTTTTGTCTTGAGGAGCAGAAGCATGAAACAACTTTCAAACAACTCAGAATCATGTGAGAAGTAAACCAAAGCTGTTTCTATTAGCTTTGCAGTCAGTACTTTTGAGTAAAATTGAAATGTACATTACTTTGAAGTCAGAGCATTCTGTGCACTGAGATGACAACTTTTTTCTCTTAATGAGCAGAAGGATGAAACTACTTCCAAACAAGTCAGAATCATGTGGGAACTTCATCTAAGCTGTTTCCTTTAAGTATGCAGTCAGTATTTTTGAGTATAATAGAAATGTATACTCATTCTTTTGTCAAAGCGTTGTGCGGACTGAGAAAAGAACTTTTTTGTCTTGATGAGCAGAGGCATGAAACTACTTTCAAGCTACTCAGAATCATGTGGGAAGTAAACCCAATGTGTTTCCATCAGGTTTGCATTCAGTAGATTTGAGTAAAATTCAAATGTATACTGCTGTCATGTCAGAGCATTGTACGCTCTGAGAAAACAGCTTTTTTGTCTTGAGGAGCAGAAGCATGAAACAACTTTCAAACAACTCAGAATCATGTGAGAAGTAAACAAAAGGTGTTTCTATTAGCTTTGTAGTCAGTACTTTTGAGTAAAATTGAAATGTACATTACTTTGAAGTCAGAGCATTGTGTGCACTGAGATGACAACATTTTCTCTTAATGAGCAGAAGCATGAAACTACTTCCAAACAAGTCAGAATCATCTGGGAACTTCATCTAAGCTGTTTCCATTGAGTATGCAGTCAGTATTTTTGAGTATAACAGAAATGTATACTCATTCTTTGGTCAAAACATTGGGCGGACTGAGAAATGAAATTTTTTGTCTTGATGAGCAGAGGCATGAAACTACTTTCAAGCTACTCAGATTCATGTGGGAAGTAAACGCAAAGTGTTTCCATTAGGTTTGCATTCAGTAGATTTGAGTAAAATTCAAATGTATACTGCTGTAATGTCAGAGCATTGTATGCTCTGAGAAAACAGCTTTTTTGTCTTGAGGAGCAGAAGCATGAAACAACTTTCAAACAACTCAGAATCATGTGAGAAGTAAACCAAAGGTGTTTCCATTAGCTTTGCAGTCAGTACTTTTGAGTAAAATTGAAATGTACATTACTTTGAAGTCAGAGCATTGTGTGCACTGAGATGACAACTTTTTTCTCTTAATGAGCAGAAGCATGAAACTACTTCCAAATAAGTCAGAATCATGTGGGAACTTCATCTAAGCTGTTTCCCTTCAGTATGCAGTCAGTATTTTTGAGTATAATAGAAATGTATACTCATTCTTTGGTCAAAGCGTTTTGTGTGGACTGAGAAAAGAACTTCTTTGTCTTGATGAGCAGAGGCATGAAACTACTTTCAAGCTACTCAGAATCATGTGGGAAGTAAACCCAATGTGTTTCCATCAGGTTTGCATTCAGTAGATTTGAGTAAAATTCAAATGTATACTGCTGTAATGTCAGAGAATTGTATGCTCTGAGAAAACAGCTTTTTTGTCTTGAGGAGCAGAAGCATGAAACAACTTTTAAACAAGTCAGAATCATGTGAGAAGTAAACCAAAGGTGTTTCCATTAGCTTTGCAGTCAGTACTTCTGAGTAAAATTGAAATGTACATTACTTTGAAGTCAGAGCAGTGTGTGCACTGAGATGACAACTTTTTTCTCTTAATGAGCAGAAGCATGAAACTACTTCCAAATAAGTCAGAATCATGTGGGAACTTCATCTAAGCTGTTTCCCTTCAGTATGCAGTCAGTATTTTTGAGTATAATAGAAATGTATACTCATTCTTTGGTCAAAGCGTTGTGTGGACTGAGAAAAGAACTTCTTTGTCTTGATGAGCAGAGGCATGAAACTACTTTCAAGCTACTCAGAATCATGTGGGAAGTAAACCCAATGTGTTTCCATCAGGTTTGCATTCAGTAGATTTGAGTAAAATTTAAATGTATACTGCTGTAATGTCAGAGCATTGTATGCTCTGAGAAAACAGCTTTTTTGTCTTGAGGAGCAGAAGCATGAAACAACTTTCAAACATCTCAGAATCATGTGAGAAGTAAACCAAAGCTGTTTCCATTAGCTTTGCAATCAGTACTTTTGAGTAAAATTGAAATGTACATTACTTTGAAGTCAGAGCATTGTGTGCACTGAGATGACAACTTTTTCTCTTAATGAGCAGAAGCATGAAACTACTTCCAAACAAGTCAGAATCATGTGGTAACTTCATCTAAGCTGATTCCATTGAGTATGCAGTCAGTATTTTTGAGAATAATAGAAATGTATACTCATTCTTTGGTCAAAGCGCTGTGTGGACTGTGAAAAGAACTTTTTTGTCTTGATGAGCAGAGGCATGAAACTACTTTCAAGCTACTCAGAAACATGTGGGAAGTAAACCCAATTTGTTTCCATCAGGTTTGCATTCAGTAGATTTGAGTAAAATTCAAATATACATTACTTAGAAGTCAGAGCATTGTGTGCACTGAGAGGACAACTTTTTTCTCTTAATGAACAGAAGCATGAAACTACTTCCAAACAAGTCAGAATCATGTGGGAACTTCATCTAAGCTGTTTCCATTGAGTATGCAGTCAGTATTTTTGAGAATAATAGAAATGTATACTCATTCTTTGGTCAAAGCGTTGTGTGGACTGAGAAAAGAACTTTATTGTCTTGATGAGCAGAGGCATGAAACTACTTTCAAGCTACTCAGAAACATGTGGGAAGTAAACCCAATGTGTTTCCATCAGGTTTGCATTCAGTAGATTTGAGTAAAATTCAAATGTATACTGCTGTAATGTCAGAGCATTGTATGCTCTGAGAAAACAGCTCTTTTGTCTTGAGGAGCAGAAGCATGAAACAACTTTCAGACATCTCAGAATCATGTGAGAAGTAAACCAAAGGTGTTTCCATTTGCTTTGCAGTCAGTACTTTTGAGTAAAATTGAAATGTACATTACTTTGAAGTCAGAGCATTGTGTGCACTGAGATGACAACTTTTTTCTCTTAATGAGCAGAAGGATGAAACTACTTCCAAACAAGTCAGAATCATGTGGGAACTTCATCTAAGCTGTTTCCTTTAAGTATGCAGTCAGTATTTTTGAGTATAACAGAAATGTATACTCATTCTTTGGTCAAAACTTTGTGCGGACTGAGAAATGAAATTTTTTGTCTTGATGAGCAGAGGCATGAAACTACTTTCAAGCTACTCAGATTCATGTGGGAAGTAAACGCAAAGTGTTTCCATTAGGTTTGCATTCAGTAGATTTGAGTAAAATTCAAATGTATACTGCTGTAATGTCAGAGCATTGTATGCTCTGAGAAAACAGCTTTTTTGTCTTGAGGAGCAGAAGCATGAAACAACTTTCAAACAACTCAGAATCATGTGAGAAGTAAACCAAAGCTGTTTCTATTAGCTTTGCAGTCAGTACTTTTGAGTAAAATTGAAATGTACATTACTTTGAAGTCAGAGCATTCTGTGCACTGAGATGACAACTTTTTTCTCTTAATGAGCAGAAGGATGAAACTACTTCCAAACAAGTCAGAATCATGTGGGAACTTCATCTAAGCTGTTTCCTTTAAGTATGCAGTCAGTATTTTTGAGTATAATAGAAATGTATACTCATTCTTTTGTCAAAGCGTTGTGCGGACTGAGAAAAGAACTTTTTTGTCTTGATGAGCAGAGGCATGAAACTACTTTCAAGCTACTCAGAATCATGTGGGAAGTAAACCCAATGTGTTTCCATCAGGTTTGCATTCAGTAGATTTGAGTAAAATTCAAATGTATACTGCTGTCATGTCAGAGCATTGTATGACTGAGAAAACAGCTTTTTTTTCTTGAGGAGCAGAAGCATTAAACAACTTTCAAACAACTCAGAATCATGTGAGAAGTAAACAAAAGGTGTTTCTATTAGCTTTGTAGTCAGTACTTTTGAGTAAAATTGAAATGTACATTACTTTGAAGTCAGAGCATTGTGTGCACTGAGATGACAACATTTTCTCTTAATGAGCAGAAGCATGAAACTACTTCCAAACAAGTCAGAATCATGTGGGAACTTCATCTAAGCTGTTTCCATTGAGTATGCAGTCAGTATTTTTGAGTATAACAGAAATGTATACTCATTCTTTGGTCAAAACATTGGGCGGACTGAGAAATGAAATTTTTTGTCTTGATGAGCAGAGGCATGAAACTACTTTCAAGCTACTCAGATTCATGTGGGAAGTAAACGCAAAGTGTTTCCATTAGGTTTGCATTCAGTAGATTTGAGTAAAATTCAAATGTATACTGCTGTAATGTCAGAGCATTGTATGCTCTGAGAAAACAGCTTTTTTGTCTTGAGGAGCAGAAGCATGAAACAACTTTCAAACAACTCAGAATCATGTGAGAAGTAAACCAAAGGTGTTTCCATTAGCTTTGCAGTCAGTACTTTTGAGTAAAATTGAAATGTACATTACTTTGAAGTCAGAGCATTGTGGGCACTGAGATGACAACTTTTTTCTCTTAATGAGCAGAAGGATGAAACTACTTCCAAACAAGTCAGAATCATGTGGGAACTTCATCTAAGCTGTTTCCATTGAGTATGCAGTCAGTATTTTTGAGTATAATAGAAATGTATACTCATTCTTTGGTCAAAGCTTTGTGTGGACTGAGAAAAGAACTTCTTTGTCTTGATGAGCAGAGGCATGAAACTACTTTCAAGCTACTCAGAATCATGTGGGAAGTAAACCCAATGTGTTTCCATCAGGTTTGCATTCAGTAGATTTGAGTAAAATTCAAATGTACACTGCTGTAATGTCAGAGAATTGTATGCTCTGAGAAAACAGCTTTTTTGTCTTGAGGAGCAGAAGCATGAAACAACTTTCAAACAACTCAGAATCATGTGAGAAGTAAACCAAAGGTGTTTCCATTAGCTGTGCAGTCAGTACTTTTGAGTAAAATTGAAATGTACATTACTTTGAAGTCAGAGCATTGTGTGCACTGAGATGACAACTCTTTTCTCTTAATGAGCAGAAGCTTGAAACTACTTCCAAACACGTCAGAATCATGTGGGAACTTCATCTAAGCTGTTTCCATTGAGGATGCAGTCAGTATTTTTGAGAATAATAGAAATGTATACTCATTCTTTGGTCAAAGCGTTGTGTGGACTGAGAAAAGAACTTTTTTGTCTTGATGAGCAGAGGCATGAAACTACTTTCAAGCTACTCAGAAACATGTGGGAAGTAAACCCAATGTGTTTCCATCAGGTTTGCATTCAGTAGATTTGAGTAAAATTCAAATGTATACTGCTGCGATGTCAGAGCATTGTATGCTCTGAGAAAACAGCTTTTTTGTCTTGAGGAGCAGAAGCATGAAACAACATTCAAACATCTCAGAATCATGTGAGAAGTAAACCAAAGGTGTTTGCATTTGCTTTGCAGTCAGTACTTCTGAGTAAAATTGAAATGTACATTTCTTTGAAGTCAGAGCATTGTGTGCACTGAGATGACAACTTTTTTCTCTTAATGAGCAGAAGCATGAAACTACTTCCAAACAAGTCAGAATCATGTGGGAACTTCATCTAAGCTGTTTCCCTTCAGTATGCAGTCAGTATTTTTGAGTATAATAGAAATGTATACTCATTCTTTGGTCAAAGCGTTGTGTGGACTGAGAAAAGAACTTCTTTGTCTTGATGAGCAGAGGCATGAAACTACTTTCAAGCTACTCAGAATCATGTGGGAAGTAAACCCAATGTGTTTCCATCAGGTTTGCATTCAGTAGATTTGAGTAAAATTCAAATGTATACTGCTGTAATGTCAGAGAATTGTATGCTCTGAGAAAACAGCTTTTTTGTCTTGAGGAGCAGAAGCATGAAACAACTTTTAAACAAGTCAGAATCATGTGAGAAGTAAACCAAAGGTGTTTCCATTAGCTTTGCAGTCAGTACTTCTGAGTAAAATTGAAATGTACATTACTTTGAAGTCAGAGCATTGTGTGCACTGAGATGACAACTTTTTTCTCTTAATGAGCAGAAGCATGAAACTACTTCCAAATAAGTCAGAATCATGTGGGAACTTCATCTAAGCTGTTTCCCTTCAGTATGCAGTCAGTATTTTTGAGTAGAATAGAAATGTATACTCATTCTTTGGTCAAAGCGTTGTGTGGACTGAGAAAAGAACTTCTTTGTCTTGATGAGCAGAGGCATGAAACTACTTCCAAGCTACTCAGAATCATGTGGGAAGTAAACCCAATGTGTTTCCATCAGGTTTGCATTCAGTAGATTTGAGTAAAATTTAAATGTATACTGCTGTAATGTCAGAGCATTGTATGCTCTGAGAAAACAGCTTTTTTGTCTTGAGGAGCAGAAGCATGAAACAACTTTCAAACATCTCAGAATCATGTGAGAAGTAAACCAAAGCTGTTTCCATTAGCTTTGCAATCAGTACTTTTGAGTAAAATTGAAATGTACTTTACTTTGAAGTCAGAGCATTGTGTGCACTGAGATGACAACTTTTTCTCTTAATGAGCAGAAGCATGAAACTACTTCCAAATAAGTCAGAATCATGTGGGAACTTCATCTAAGCTGTTTCCATTGAGTATGCAGTCAGTATTTTTGTGTATAACAGAAATGTATACTCATTCTTTGGTCAAAGCGTTGTGCGGACTGAGAAAAGAACTTTTTTGTCTTGATGAGCAGAGGCATGAAACTACTTTCAAGCTACTCAGAATCATGTGGGAAGTAAACCCAATGTGTTTCCATCAGGTTTGCATTCAGTAGATTTGAGTAAAATTCAAATGTATACTGCTGTCATGTCAGAGCATTGTATGCTCTGAGAAAACAGCTTTTTTTTCTTGAGGAGCAGAAGCATTAAACAACTTTCAAACAACTCAGAATCATGTGAGAAGTAAACAAAAGGTGTTTCTATTAGCTTTGTAGTCAGTACTTTTGAGTAAAATTGAAATGTACATTACTTTGAAGTCAGAGCATTGTGTGCACTGAGATGACAACATTTTCTCTTAATGAGCAGAAGCATGAAACTACTTCCAAACAAGTCAGAATCATCTGGGAACTTCATCTAAGCTGTTTCCATTGAGTATGCAGTCAGTATTTTTGAGTATAACAGAAATGTATACTCATTCTTTGGTCAACACGTTGGGCGGACTGAGAAATGAAATTTTTTGTCTTGATGAGCAGAGGCATGAAACTACTTTCAAGCTACTCAGATTCATGTGGGAAGTAAACGCAAAGTGTTTCCATTAGGTTTGCATTCAGTAGATTTGAGTAAAATTCAAATGTATACTGCTGTAATGTCAGAGCATTGTATGCTCTGAGAAAACAGCTTTTTTGTCTTGAGGAGCAGAAGCATGAAACAACTTTCAAACAACTCAGAATCATGTGAGAAGTAAACCAAAGGTGTTTCCATTAGCTTTGCAGTCAGTACTTTTGAGTAAAATTGAAATGTACATTACTTTGAAGTCAGAGCATTGTGGGCACTGAGATGACAACTTTTTTCTCTTAATGAGCAGAAGCATGAAACTACTTCCAAACAAGTCAGAATCATGTGGGAACTTCATCTAAGCTGTTTCCATTGAGTATGCAGTCAGTATTTTTGAGTATAATAGAAATGTATACTCATTCTTTGGTCAAAGCGTTGTGTGGACTGAGAAAAGAACTTCTTTGTCTTGATGAGCAGAGGCATGAAACTACTTTCAAGCTACTCAGAATCATGTGGGAAGTAAACCCAATGTCTTTCCATCAGGTTTGCATTCAGTAGATTTGAGTAAAATTCAAATGTACACTGCTGTAATGTCAGAGAATTGTATGCTCTGAGAAAACAGCTTTTTTGTCTTGAGGAGCAGAAGCATGAAACAACTTTCAAACAACTCAGAATCATGTGAGAAGTAAACCAAAGGTGTTTCCATTAGCTGTGCAGTCAGTACTTTTGAGTAAAATTGAAATGTACATTACTTTAAGTCAGAGCATTGTGTGCACTGAGATGACAACTTTTTTCTCATAATGAGCAGAAGCTTGAAACTACTTTCCAAACACGTCAGAATCATGTGGGAACTTCATCTAAGCTGTTTCCATTGAGTATGCAGTCAGTATTTTTGAGAATAATAGAAATGTATACTCATTGTTTGGTCAAAGCGTTGTGTGGACTGAGAAAAGAACTATTTTGTCTTGATGAGCAGAGGCATGAAACTACTTTCAAGCTACTCAGAAACATGTGAGAAGTCAACCCAATGTGTTTCCATCAGGTCTGCGTTCAGTAGATTTGAGTAAAATTCAAATGTATACTGCTGTAATGTCAGAGCATTGAAAGCTCTGAGAAAACAGCTTTTTTGTCTTGAGGAGCGGAAGCATGAAACAACGTTCAAACATCTCAGAATCATGTGAGAAGTAAACCAAAGGTGTTTCCATTTGCTTTGCAGTCAGTACTTTTCAGTAAAATTGAAATGTACATTACTTTGAAGTCAGAGCATTGTGTGCACTGAGATGACAACTTTTTTCTCATAAAGAGCAGAAGCATGAAACTACTTCCAAACAAGTCAGAATCATGTGGGAACTTCATCTAAGCTGATTCCATTGAGTATGCAGTCAGTATTTTTGAGAATAATAGAAATGTATACTCATTCTTTGGTCAAAGCGTTGTGTGGACTGAGAAAAGAACTTCTTTGTCTTGATGAGCAGAGGCATGAAACTACTTTCAAGCTACTCAGAATCATGTGGGAAGTAAACCCAATGTGTTTCCATCAGGTTTGCATTCAGTAGATTTGAGTAAAATTCAAATGTATACTGCTGTAATGTCAGAGAATTGTATGCTCTGAGAAAATAGCTTTTTTGTCTTGAGGAGCAGAAGCATGAAACAACTTTTAAACAAGTCAGAATCATGTGAGAAGTAAACCAAAGGTGTTTCCATTAGCTTTGCAGTCAGTACTTTTGAGTAAAATTGAAATGTACATTACTTTGAAGTCAGAGCATTGTGTGCACTGAGATGACAACTTTTTTCTCTTAATGAGCAGAAGCATGAAACTACTTCCAAACAAGTCAGAATCATGTGGGAACTTCATCTAAGCTGTTTCCATTGAGTATGCAGTCAGTATTTTTGAGAATAATAGAAATGTATACTCATTCTTTGGTCAAAGCTTTGTGTGGACTGAGAAAAGAACTTCTTTGTCTTGATGAGCAGAGGCATGAAACTACTTTCAAGCTACTCAGAATCATGTGGGAAGTAAACCCAATGTGTTTCCATCAGGTTTGCATTCAGTAGATTTGAGTAAAATTCAAATGTACACTGCTGTAATGTCAGAGAATTGTATGCTCTGAGAAAACAGCTTTTTTGTCTTGAGGAGCAGAAGCATGAAACAACTTTCAAACAACTCAGAATCATGTGAGAAGTAAACCAAAGGTGTTTCCATTAGCTGTGCAGTCAGTACTTTTGAGTAAAATTGAAATGTACATTACTTTGAAGTCAGAGCATTGTGTGCACTGAGATGACAACTCTTTTCTCTTAATGAGCAGAAGCTTGAAACTACTTCCAAACATGTCAGAATCATGTGGGAACTTCATCTAAGCTGTTTCCATTGAGTATGCAGTCAGTATTTTTGAGAATAATAGAAATGTATACTCATTCTTTGGTCAAAGCGTTGTGTGGACTGAGAAAAGAACTTTTTTGTCTTGATGAGCAGAGGCATGAAACTACTTTCAAGCTACTCAGAAACATGTGGGAAGTAAACCCAATGTGTTTCCATCAGGTTTGCATTCAGTAGATTTGAGTAAAATTCAAATGTATACTGCTGCGATGTCAGAGCATTGTATGCTCTGAGAAAACAGCTTTTTTGTCTTGAGGAGCAGAAGCATGAAACAACACTCAAACATCTCAGAATCATGTGAGAAGTAAACCAAAGGTGTTTCCATTTGCTTTGCAGTCAGTACTTCTGAGTAAAATTGAAATGTACATTTCTTTGAAGTCAGAGCATTGTGTGCACTGAGATGACAACTTTTTTCTCTTAATGAGCAGAAGCATGAAACTACTTCCAAACAAGTCAGAATCATGTGGGAACTTCATCTAAGCTGTTTCCCTTCAGTATGCAGTCAGTATTTTTGAGTATAATAGAAATGTATACTCATTCTTTGGTCAAAGCGTTGTGTGGACTGAGAAAAGAACTTCTTTGTCTTGATGAGCAGAGGCATGAAACTACTTTCAAGCTACTCAGAATCATGTGGGAAGTAAACCCAATGTGTTTCCATCAGGTTTGCATTCAGTAGATTTGAGTAAAATTCAAATGTATACTGCTGTAATGTCAGAGAATTGTATGCTCTGAGAAAACAGCTTTTTTGTCTTGAGGAGCAGAAGCATGAAACAACTTTTAAACAAGTCAGAATCATGTGAGAAGTAAACCAAAGGTGTTTCCATTAGCTTTGCAGTCAGTACTTCTGAGTAAAATTGAAATGTACATTACTTTGAAGTCAGAGCATTGTGTGCACTGAGATGACAACTTTTTTCTCTTAATGAGCAGAAGCATGAAACTACTTCCAAATAAGTCAGAATCATGTGGGAACTTCATCTAAGCTGTTTCCATTGAGTATGCAGTCAGTATTTTTGTGTATAACAGAAATGTATACTCATTCTTTGGTCAAAGCGTTGTGCGGACTGAGAAAAGAACTTTTTTGTCTTGATGAGCAGAGGCATGAAACTACTTTCAAGCTACTCAGAATCATGTGGGAAGTAAACCCAATGTGTTTCCATCAGGTTTGCATTCAGTAGATTTGAGTAAAATTCAAATGTATACTGCTGTCATGTCAGAGCATTGTATGCTCTGAGAAAACAGCTTTTTTTTCTTGAGGAGCAGAAGCATTAAACAACTTTCAAACAACTCAGAATCATGTGAGAAGTAAACAAAAGGTGTTTCTATTAGCTTTGTAGTCAGTACTTTTGAGTAAAATTGAAATGTACATTACTTTGAAGTCAGAGCATTGTGTGCACTGAGATGACAACATTTTCTCTTAATGAGCAGAAGCATGAAACTACTTCCAAACAAGTCAGAATCATCTGGGAACTTCATCTAAGCTGTTTCCATTGAGTATGCAGTCAGTATTTTTGAGTATAACAGAAATGTATACTCATTCTTTGGTCAAAACGTTGGGCGGACTGAGAAATGAAATTTTTTGTCTTGATGAGCAGAGGCATGAAACTACTTTCAAGCTACTCAGATTCATGTGGGAAGTAAACGCAAAGTGTTTCCATTAGGTTTGCATTCAGTAGATTTGAGTAAAATTCAAATGTATACTGCTGTAATGTCAGAGCATTGTATGCTCTGAGAAAACAGCTTTTTTGTCTTGAGGAGCAGAAGCATGAAACAACTTTCAAACAACTCAGAATCATGTGAGAAGTAAACCAAAGGTGTTTCCATTAGCTTTGCAGTCAGTACTTTTGAGTAAAATTGAAATGTACATTACTTTGAAGTCAGAGCATTGTGGGCACTGAGATGACAACTTTTTTCTCTTAATGAGCAGAAGCATGAAACTACTTCCAAACAAGTCAGAATCATGTGGGAACTTCATCTAAGCTGTTTCCATTGAGTATGCAGTCAGTATTTTTGAGTATAATAGAAATGTATACTCATTCTTTTGTCAAAGCGTTGTGTGGACTGAGAAAAGAACTTCTTTGTCTTGATGAGCAGAGGCATGAAACTACTTTCAAGCTACTCAGAATCATGTGGGAAGTAAACCCAATGTCTTTCCATCAGGTTTGCATTCAGTAGATTTGAGTAAAATTCAAATGTATACTGCTGTAATGTCAGAGCATTGAATGCTCTGAGAAAACAGCTTTTTTGTCTTGAGGAGCGGAAGCATGAAACAACGTTCAAACATCTCAGAATCATGTGAGAAGTAAACCAAAGGTGTTTCCATTTGCTTTGCAGTCAGTACTTTTCAGTAAAATTGAAATGTACATTACTTTGAAGTCAGAGCATTGTGTGCACTGAGATGACAACTTTTTTCTCATAAAGAGCAGAAGCATGAAACTACTTCCAAACAAGTCAGAATCATGTGGGAACTTCATCTAAGCTGATTCCATTGAGTATGCAGTCAGTATTTTTGAGAATAATAGAAATGTATACTCATTCTTTGGTCAAAGCGTTGTGTGGACTGAGAAAAGAACTTCTTTGTCTTGATGAGCAGAGGCATGAAACTACTTTCAAGCTACTCAGAATCATGTGGGAAGTAAACCCAATGTGTTTCCATCAGGTTTGCATTCAGTAGATTTGAGTAAAATTCAAATGTATACTGCTGTAATGTCAGAGAATTGTATGCTCTGAGAAAATAGCTTTTTTGTCTTGAGGAGCAGAAGCATGAAACAACTTTTAAACAAGTCAGAATCATGTGAGAAGTAAACCAAAGGTGTTTCCATTAGCTTTGCAGTCAGTACTTTTGAGTAAAATTGAAATGTACATTACTTTGAAGTCAGAGCATTGTGTGCACTGAGATGACAACTTTTTTCTCTTAATGAGCAGAAGCATGAAACTACTTCCAAACAAGTCAGAATCATGTGGGAACTTCATCTAAGCTGTTTCCATTGAGTATGCAGTCAGTATTTTTGAGAATAATAGAAATGTATACTCATTCTTTGGTCAAAGCGTTGTGTGGACTGAGAAAAGAACTTTTTTGTCTTGATGAGCAGAGGCATGAAACTACTTTCAAGCTACTCAGAAACATGTGGGAAGTAAACCCAATGTATTTCCATCAGGTTTGCATTCAGTAGATTTGAGTAAAATTCAAATGTATACTGCTGCAATGTCAGAGCATTCTATGCTCTGAGAAAACAGCTTTTTTGTCTTGAGGAGGAGAAAGATGAAACAACATTCAAACATCTCAGAATCATGTGATAAGTAAAACAAAGGTGTTTCCATTTGCTTTGCAGTCATTACTTTTGAGTAAAATTGAAATGTACATTACTTTGAAGTCAGAGCATTGTGTGCACTGAGAGGACAACTTTATTCTCTTAATGAGCAGAAGCATGAAACTACTTCCAAACAAGTCAGAATCATGTGGGAACTTCATCTAAGCTGTTTCCATTGAGTATGCAGTCAGTATTTTTGAGAATAATAGAAATGTATACTCATTCTTTGGTGAAAGCGTTGTGTGGACTGAGAAAAGAACTTTTTTGTCTTGATGAGCAGAGGCATGAAACTACTTTCAAGCTACTCAGAAACATGTGGGAAGTAAACCCAATGTGTTTCCATCAGGTTTGCATTCAGTAGATTTGAGTAAAATTCAAATGTATACTGCTGTAATGTCAGAGCGTTGTATGCTCTGAGAAAACAGCTTTTTTGTCTTGAGGAGCAGAAGCATGAAACAACTTTCAAACATCTCAGAATCATGTGAGAAGTAAACCAAAGGTGTTTCCATTTGCTTTGCAGTCAGTACTTTTGAGTAAAATTGAAATGTACATTACTTTGAAGTCAGAGCATTGTGTGCACTGAGATGACAACTTTTTTCTCTTAATGAGCAGAAGCATGAAACTACTTCCAAACAAGTCAGAATCATGTGGGAACTTCATCTAAGCTGTTTCCATTGAGTATGCAGTCAGTATTTTTGAGAATAATAGAAATGTATACTCATTCTTTGGTCAAAGCGTTGTGTGGACTGAGAAAAGAACTTTTTTGTCTTGATGAGCAGAGGCATGAAACTACTTTCAAGCTACTCAGAAACATGTGGGAAGTAAACCCAATGTGTTTCCATCAGGTTTGCATTCAGTAGATTTGAGTAAAATTCAAATGTATACTGCTGCAATGTCAGAGCATTCTATGCTCTGAGAAAACAGCTTTTTTGTCTTGAGGAGCAGAAAGATGAAACAACATTCAAACATCTCAGAATCATGTGATAAGTAAACCAAAGGTGTTTCCATTTGCTTTGCAGTCAGTACTTTTGAGTAAAATTGAAATGTACATTACTTTGAAGTCAGAGCATTGTGTGCACTGAGATGACAACTTTTTTCTCTTAATGAGCAGAAGCATGAAACTACTTCCAAACAAGTCAGAATCATGTGGGAACTTCATCTAAGCTGTTTCCCTTCAGTATGCAGTCAGTATTTTTGAGTATAATAGAAATGTATACTCATTCTTTGGTCAAAGCGTTCTGTGGACTGAGAAAAGAACTTCTTTGTCTTGATGAGCAGAGGCATGAAACTACTTTCAAGCTACTCAGAATCATGTGGGAAGTAAACCCAATGTGTTTCCATCAGGTTTGCATTCAGTAGATTTGAGTAAAATTCAAATATATACTGCTGTAATGTCAGAGAATTGTATTCTCTGAGAAAACAGCTTTTTTGTCTTGAGGAGCAGAAGCATGAAACAACGTTCAAACATCTCAGAAACATGTGAGAAGTAAACCAAAGGTGTTTCCATTTGCTTTGCAGTCAGTACTTTTGAGTAAAATTGAAATGTACATTACTTTGAAGTCAGAGCATTGTGTGCACTGAGATGACAACTTTTTTCTCATAAAGAGCAGAAGCATGAAACTACTTCCAAACAAGTCAGAATCATGTGGGAACTTCATCTAAGCTGTTTCCATTAAGTATGCAGTCAGTATTTTTGAGTATAATAGAAATGTATACTCATTCTTTGGTCAAAGCGTTGTGTGGACTGAGAAAAGAACTTCTTTGTCTTGATGAGCAGAGGCATGAAACTACTTTCAAGCTACTCAGAATCATGTGGGAAGTAAACCCAATGTGTTTTCATCAGGTTTGCATTCAGTAGATTTGAGTAAAATTCAAATGTATACTGCTGTAATGTCAGAGAATTGTATGCTCTGAGAAAACAGCTTTTTTGTCTTGAGGAGCAGAAGCATGAAACAACTTTCAAACAACTCAGAATCATGTGAGAAGTAAACCAAAGGTGTTTCCATTAGCTTTGCAGTTTGTACTTTTGAGTAAAATTGAAATGTACATTACTTTGAAGTCAGAGCATTGTGTGCACTGAGATGACAACTTTTTTCTCATAAAGAGCAGAAGCATGAAACTACTTCCAAACAAGTCAGAATCATGTGGGAACTTCATCTAAGCTGATTCCATTGAGTATGCAGTCAGTATTTTTGAGAATAATAGAAATGTATACTCATTCTTTGGTCAAAGCATTGTGTGGACTGAGAAAAGAACTTCTTTGTCTTGATGAGCAGAGGCATGAAACTACTTTCAAGCTACTCAGAATCATGTGGGAAGTAAACCCAATGTGTTTCCATCAGGTTTGCATTCAGTAGATTTGAGTAAAATTCAAATGTATACTGCTGTAATGTCAGAGAATTGTATGCTCTGAGAAAACAGCTTTTTTGTCTTGAGGAGCAGAAGCATGAAACAACTTTCAAACAACTCAGAATCATGTGAGAAGTAAACCAAAGGTGTTTCCATTAGCTTTGCAGTTTGTACTTTTGAGTAAAATTGAAATGTACATTACTTTGAAGTCAGAGCATTGTGTGCACTGAGATGACAACTTTTTTCTCATAAAGAGCAGAAGCATGAAACTACTTCCAAACAAGTCAGAATCATGTGGGAACTTCATCTAAGCTGATTCCATTGAGTATGCAGTCAGTATTTTTGAGAATAATAGAAATGTATACTCATTCTTTAGTCAAAGCGTTGTGTGGACTGAGAAAAGAACTTTTTTGTCTTGATGAGCAGAGGCATGAAACTACTTTCAAGCTACTCAGAAACATGTGGGAAGTAAACCCAATGTGTTTCCATCAGGTTTGCATTCAGCAGATTTGAGTAAAATTCAAATGTATACTGCTGCAATGTCAGAGCATTCTATGCTCTGAGAAAACAGCTTTTTTGTCTTGAGGAGCAGAAAGATGAAACAACATTCAAACATCTCAGAATCATGTGATAAGTAAAACAAAGGTGTTTCCATTTGCTTTGCAGTCATTACTTTTGAGTAAAATTGAAATGTACATTACTTTGAAGTCAGAGCATTGTGTGCACTGAGAGGACAACTTTATTCTCTTAATGAGCAGAAGCATGAAACTACTTCCAAACAAGTCAGAATCATGTGGGAACTTCATCTAAGCTGTTTCCATTGAGTATGCAGTCAGTATTTTTGAGAATAATAGAAATGTATACTCATTCTTTGGTGAAAGCGTTGTGTGGACTGAGAAAAGAACTTTTTTGTCTTGATGAGCAGAGGCATGAAACTACTTTCAAGCTATTCAGAAACATGTGGGAAGTAAACCCAATGTGTTTCCAACAGGTTTGCATTCAGTAGATTTGAGTAAAATTCAAATGTATACTGCTGTAATGTCAGAGCGTTGTATGCTCTGAGAAAACAGCTTTTTTGTCTTGAGGAGCAGAAGCATGAAACAACTTTCAAACATCTCAGAATCATGTGAGAAGTAAACCAAAGGTGTTTCCATTTGCTTTGCAGTCAGTACTTTTGAGTAAAATTGAAATGTACATTACTTTGAAGTCAGAGCATTGTGTGCACTGAGATGACAACTTTTTTCTCATAAAGAGCAGAAGCATGAAACTACTTCCAAACAAGTCAGAATCATGTGGGAACTTCATCTAAGCTGTTTCCATTAAGTATGCAGTCAGTATTTTTGAGTA
The DNA here is from genome assembly GCF_030028105.1 of Mobula birostris. Taxonomy (NCBI): domain Eukaryota; kingdom Metazoa; phylum Chordata; class Chondrichthyes; order Myliobatiformes; family Myliobatidae; genus Mobula; species Mobula birostris. Next base: position 897,087 of record NW_027274036.1, on the reverse strand, counting down.
TAATAGAAATGTATACTCATTCTTTAGTCAAAGCGTTGTGTGGACTGAGAAAAGAACTTCTTTGTCTTGATGAGCAGAGGCATGAAACTACTTTCAAGCTACTCAGAATCATGTGGGAAGTAAACCCAATGTGTTTCCATCAGGTTTGCATTCAGTAGATTTGAGTAAAATTCAAATGTATACTGCTGTAATGTCAGAGAATTGTATGCTCTGAGAAAACAGCTTTTTTGTCTTGAGGAGCAGAAGCATGAAACAACTTTCAAACAACTCAGAATCATGTGAGAAGTAAACCAAAGGTGTTTCCATTAGCTTTGCAGTTTGTACTTTTGAGTAAAATTGAAATGTACATTACTTTGAAGTCAGACCATTGTGTGCACTGAGATGACAACTTTTTTCTCATAAAGAGCAGAAACATGAAAATACTTCCAAACAAGTCAGAATCATGTGGGAACTTCATCTAAGCTGATTCCATTGAGTATGCAGTCAGTATTTTTGAGAATAATAGAAATGTATACTCATTCTTTGGTCAAAGTATTGTGTGGACTGAGAAAAGAACTTCTTTGTCTTGATGAGCAGAGGCATGAAACTACTTTCAAGCTACTCAGAATCATGTGGGAAGTAAACCCAATGTGTTTCCATCAGGTTTGCATTCAGTAGATTTGAGTAAAATTCAAATGTATACTGCTGTAATGTCAGAGAATTGTATGCTCTGAGAAAACAGCTTTTTTGTCTTGAGGAGCAGAAGCATGAAACAACTTTCAAACAACTCAGAATCATGTGAGAAGTAAACCAAAGGTGTTTCCATTAGCTTTGCAGTTTGTACTTTTGAGTAAAATTGAAATGTACATTACTTTGAAGTCAGAGCATTGTGTGCACTGAGATGACAACTTTTTTCTCATAAAGAGCAGAAGCATGAAACTACTTCCAAACAAGTCAGAATCATGTGGGAACTTCATCTAAGCTGATTCCATTGAGTATGCAGTCAGTATTTTTGAGAATAATAGAAATGTATACTCATTCTTTAGTCAAAGCGTTGTGTGGACTGAGAAAAGAACTTTTTTGTCTTGATGAGCAGAGGCATGAAACTACTTTCAAGCTACTCAGAAACATGTGGGAAGTAAACCCAATGTGTTTCCATCAGGTTTGCATTCAGTAGATTTGAGTAAAATTCAAATGTATACTGCTGTAATGTCAGAGCATTGTATGCTCTGAGAAAACAGCTTTTTTGTCTTGAGGAGCAGAAGCATGAAACAACGTTCAAACATCTCAGAAACATGTGAGAAGTAAACCAAAGGTGTTTCCATTTGCTTTGCAGTCAGTACTTTTGAGTAAAATTGAAATGTACATTACTTTGAAGTCAGAGCATTGTGTGCACTGAGATGACAACTTTTTTCTCATAAAGAGCAGAAGCATGAAACTACTTCCAAACAAGTCAGAATCATGTGGGAACTTCATCTAAGCTGTTTCCATTAAGTATGCAGTCAGTATTTTTGAGTATAATAGAAATGTATACTCATTCTTTGGTCAAAGCGTTGTGTGGACTGAGAAAAGAACTTCTTTGTCTTGATGAGCAGAGGCATGAAACTACTTTCAAGCTACTCAGAATCATGTGGGAAGTAAACCCAATGTGTTTTCATCAGGTTTGCATTCAGCAGATTTGAGTAAAATTCAAATGTATACTGCTGTAATGTCAGAGAATTGTATGCTCTGAGAAAACAGCTTTTTTGTCTTGAGGAGCAGAAGCATGAAACAACTTTCAAACAACTCAGAATCATGTGAGAAGTAAACCAAAGGTGTTTCCATTAGCTTTGCAGTTTGTACTTTTGAGTAAAATTGAAATGTACATTACTTTGAAGTCAGAGCATTGTGTGCACTGAGATGACAACTTTTTTCTCATAAAGAGCAGAAGCATGAAACTACTTCCAAACAAGTCAGAATCATGTGGGAACTTCATCTAAGCTGTTTCCATTGAGTATGCAGTCAGTATTTTTGAGAATAATAGAAATGTATACTCATTCTTTCGTCAAAGCGTTGTGTGGACTGAGAAAAGAACTTTTTTGTCTTGATGAGCAGAGGCATGAAACTACTTTCAAGCTACTCAGAAACATGTGGGAAGTAAACCCAATGTGTTTCCATCAGGTTTGCATTCAGCAGATTTGAGTAAAATTCAAATGTATACTGCTGCAATGTCAGAGCATTCTATGCTCTGAGAAAACAGCTTTTTTGTCTTGAGGAGCAGAAAGATGAAACAACATTCAAACATCTCAGAATCATGTGATAAGTAAAACAAAGGTGTTTCCATTTGCTTTGCAGTCATTACTTTTGAGTAAAATTGAAATGTACATTACTTTGAAGTCAGAGCATTGTGTGCACTGAGAGGACAACTTTATTCTCTTAATGAGCAGAAGCATGAAACTACTTCCAAACAAGTCAGAATCATGTGGGAACTTCATCTAAGCTGTTTCCATTGAGTATGCAGTCAGTATTTTTGAGAATAATAGAAATGTATACTCATTCTTTGGTGAAAGCGTTGTGTGGACTGAGAAAAGAACTTTTTTGTCTTGATGAGCAGAGGCATGAAACTACTTTCAAGCTACTCAGAAACATGTGGGAAGTAAACCCAATGTGTTTCCATCAGGTTTGCATTCAGTAGATTTGAGTAAAATTCAAATGTATACTGCTGTAATGTCAGAGCGTTGTATGCTCTGAGAAAACAGCTTTTTTGTCTTGAGGAGCAGAAGCATGAAACAACTTTCAAACATCTCAGAATCATGTGAGAAGTAAACCAAAGGTGTTTCCATTTGCTTTGCAGTCAGTACTTTTGAGTAAAATTGAAATGTACATTACTTTGAAGTCAGAGCATTGTGTGCACTGAGATGACAACTTTTTTCTCTTAATGAGCAGAAGCATGAAACTACTTCCAAACAAGTCAGAATCATGTGGGAACTTCATCTAAGCTGTTTCCATTGAGTATGCAGTCAGTATTTTTGAGAATAATAGAAATGTATACTCATTCTTTGGTCAAAGCGTTGTGTGGACTGAGAAAAGAACTTTTTTGTCTTGATGAGCAGAGGCATGAAACTACTTTCAAGCTACTCAGAAACATGTGGGAAGTAAACCCAATGTGTTTCCATCAGGTTTGCATTCAGTAGATTTGAGTAAAATTCAAATGTATACTGCTGCAATGTCAGAGCATTCTATGCTCTGAGAAAACAGCTTTTTTGTCTTGAGGAGCAGAAAGATGAAACAACATTCAAACATCTCAGAATCATGTGATAAGTAAACCAAAGGTGTTTCCATTTGCTTTGCAGTCAGCACTTTTGAGTAAAATTGAAATGTACATTACTTTGAAGTCAGAGCATTGTGTGCACTGAGATGACAACTTTTTTCTCATAAAGAGCAGAAGCATGAAACTACTTCCAAACAAGTCAGAATCATGTGGGAACTTCATCTAAGCTGTTTCCATTAAGTTTGCAGTCAGTATTTTTGAGTATAATAGAAATGTATACTCATTCTTTGGTCAAAGCGTTGTGTGGACTGAGAAAAGAACTTCTTTGTCTTGATGAGCAGAGGCATGAAACTACTTTCAAGCTACTCAGAATCATGTGGGAAGTAAACCCAATGTGTTTTCATCAGGTTTGCATTCAGTAGATTTGAGTAAAATTCAAATGTATACTGCTGTAATGTCAGAGAATTGTATGCTCTGAGAAAACAGCTTTTTTGTCTTCAGGAGCAGAAGCATGAAACAACTTTCAAACAACTCAGAATCATGTGAGAAGTAAACCAAAGGTGTTTCCATTAGCTTTGCAGTTTGTACTTTTGAGTAAAATTGAAATGTACATTACTTTGAAGTCAGAGCATTGTGAGCACTGAGATGACAACTTTTTTCTCATAAAGAGCAGAAGCATGAAACTACTTCCAAACAAGTCAGAATCATGTGGGAACTTCATCTAAGCTGATTCCATTGAGTATGCAGTCACTATTTTTGAGAATAATAGAAATGTATACTCATTCTTTGGTCAAAGCGTTGTGTGGACTGAGAAAAGACCTTCTTTGTCTTGATGAGCAGAGGCATGAAACTACTTTCAAGCTACTCAGAATCATGTGGGAAGTAAACCCAATGTGTTTCCATCAGGTTTGCATTCAGTAGATTTGAGGAAAATTCAAATGTATACTGCTGTAATGTCAGAGAATTGTATGCTCTGAGAAAACAGCTTTTTTGTCTTGAGGAGCAGAAGCATGAAACAACTTTCAAACAACTCAGAATCATGTGAGAAGTAAACCAAAGGTGTTTCCATTAGCTTTGCAGTTTGTACTTTTGAGTAAAATTGAAATGTACATTACTTTGAAGTCAGACCATTGTGTGCACTGAGATGACAACTTTTTTCTCATAAAGAGCAGAAACATGAAAATACTTCCAAACAAGTCAGAATCATGTGGGAACTTCATCTAAGCTGATTCCATTGAGTATGCAGTCAGTATTTTTGAGAATAATAGAAATGTATACTCATTGTTTGGTCAAAGCATTGTGTGGACTGAGAAAAGAACTTCTTTGTCTTGATGAGCAGAGGCATGAAACTACTTTCAAGCTACTCAGAATCATGTGGGAAGTAAACCCAATGTGTTTCCATCAGGTTTGCATTCAGTAGATTTGAGTAAAATTCAAATGTATACTGCTGTAATGTCAGAGAATTGTATGCTCTGAGAAAACAGCTTTTTTGTCTTGAGGAGCAGAAGCATGAAACAACTTTCAAACAACTCAGAATCATGTGAGAAGTAAACCAAAGGTGTTTCCATTAGCTTTGCAGTTTGTACTTTTGAGTAAAATTGAAATGTACATTACTTTGAAGTCAGAGCATTGTGTGCACTGAGATGACAACTTTTTTCTCATAAAGAGCAGAAGCATGAAACTACTTCCAAACAAGTCAGAATCATGTGGGAACTTCATCTAAGCTGATTCCATTGAGTATGCAGTCAGTATTTTTGAGAATAATAGAAATGTATACTCATTCTTTAGTCAAAGCGTTGTGTGGACTGAGAAAAGAACTTTTTTGTCTTGATGAGCAGAGGCATGAAACTACTTTCAAGCTACTCAGAAACATGTGGGAAGTAAACCCAATGTGTTTCCATCAGGTTTGCATTCAGTAGATTTGAGTAAAATTCAAATGTATACTGCTGTAATGTCAGAGCATTGTATGCTCTGAGAAAACAGCTTTTTTGTCTTGAGGAGCAGAAGCATGAAACAACGTTCAAACATCTCAGAAACATGTGAGAAGTAAACCAAAGGTGTTTCCATTTGCTTTGCAGTCAGTAGTTTTGAGTAAAATTGAAATGTACATTACTTTGAAGTCAGAGCATTGTGGGCACTGAGATGACAACTTTTTTCTCATAAAGAGCAGAAGCATGAAACTACTTCCAAACAAGTCAGAATCATGTGGGAACTTCATCTAAGCTGTTTCCATTAAGTATGCAGTCAGTATTTTTGAGTATAATAGAAATGTATACTCATTCTTTGGTCAAAGCGTTGTGTGGACTGAGAAAAGAACTTCTTTGTCTTGATGAGCAGAGGCATGAAACTACTTTCAAGCTACTCAGAATCATGTGGGAAGTAAACCCAATGTGTTTTCATCAGGTTTGCATTCAGCAGATTTGAGTAAAATTCAAATGTATACTGCTGTAATGTCAGAGAATTGTATGCTCTGAGAAAACAGCTTTTTTGTCTTGAGGAGCAGAAGCATGAAACAACTTTCAAACAACTCAGAATCATGTGAGAAGTAAACCAAAGGTGTTTCCATTAGCTTTGCAGTTTGTACTTTTGAGTAAAATTGAAATGTACATTACTTTGAAGTCAGAGAATTGTGTGCACTGAGATGACAACTTTTTTCTCATAAAGAGCAGAAGCATGAAACTACTTCCAAACAAGTCAGAATCATGTGGGAACTTCATCTAAGCTGATTCCATTGAGTATGCAGTCAGTATTTTTGAGAATAATAGAAATGTATACTCATTCTTTAGTCAAAGCGTTGTGTGGACTGAGAAAAGAACTTTTTTGTCTTGATGAGCAGAGGCATGAAACTACTTTCAAGCTACTCAGAAACATGTGGGAAGTAAACCCAATGTGTTTCCATCAGGTTTGCATTCAGTAGATTTGAGTAAAATTCAAATGTATACTGCTGTAATGTCAGAGCATTGTATGCTCTGAGAAAACAGCTTTTTTGTCTTGAGGAGCAGAAGCATGAAACAACGTTCAAACATCTCAGAAACATGTGAGAAGTAAACCAAAGGTGTTTCCATTTGCTTTGCAGTCAGTACTTTTGAGTAAAATTGAAATGTACATTACTTTGAAGTCAGAGCATTGTGTGCACTGAGATGACAACTTTTTTCTCATAAAGAGCAGAAGCATGAAACTACTTCCAAACAAGTCAGAATCATGTGGGAACTTCATCTAAGCTGTTGCCATTAAGTATGCAGTCAGTATTTTTGAGTATAATAGAAATGTATACTCATTCTTTGGTCAAAGCGTTGTGTGGACTGAGAAAAGAACTTCTTTGTCTTGATGAGCAGAGGCATGAAACTACTTTCAAGCTACTCAGAATCATGTGGGAAGTAAACCCAATGTGTTTTCATCAGGTTTGCATTCAGCAGATTTGAGTAAAATTCAAATGTATACTGCTGTAATGTCAGAGAATTGTATGCTCTGAGAAAACAGCTTTTTTGTCTTGAGGAGCAGAAGCATGAAACAACTTTCAAACAACTCAGAATCATGTGAGAAGTAAACTAAAGGTGTTTCCATTAGCTTTGCAGTTTGTACTTTTGAGTAAAATTGAAATGTACATTACTTTGAAGTCAGAGCATTGTGTGCACTGAGATGACAACTTTTTTCTCATAAAGAGCAGAAGCATGAAACTACTTCCAAACAAGTCAGAATCATGTGGGAACTTCATCTAAGCTGATTCCATTGAGTATGCAGTCAGTATTTTTGAGAATAATAGAAATGTATACTCATTCTTTGGTCAAAGCGTTGTGTGGACTGAGAAAAGAACTTCTTTGTCTTGATGAGCAGAGGCATGAAACTACTTTCAAGCTACTCAGAATCATGTGGGAAGTAAACCCAATGTGTTTCCATCAGGTTTGCATTCAGTAGATTTGAGTAAAATTCAAATGTATACTGCTGTAATGTCAGAGAATTGTATGCTCTGAGAAAACAGCTTTTTTGTCTTGAGGAGCAGAAGCATGAAACAACTTTCAAACAACTCAGAATCATGTGAGAAGTAAACCAAAGGTGTTTCCATTAGCTTTGCAGTTTGTACTTTTGAGTAAAATTGAAATGTACATTACTTTGAAGTCAGACCATTGTGTGCACTGAGATGACAACTTTTTTCTCATAAAGAGCAGAAACATGAAAATACTTCCAAACAAGTCAGAATCATGTGGGAACTTCATCTAAGCTGATTCCATTGAGTATGCAGTCAGTATTTTTGAGAATAATAGAAATGTATACTCATTCTTTGGTCAAAGCATTGTGTGGACTGAGAAAAGAACTTCTTTGTCTTGCTGAGCAGAGGCATGAAACTACTTTCAAGCTACTCAGAATCATGTGGGAAGTAAACCCAATGTGTTTCCATCAGGTTTGCATTCAGTAGATTTGAGTAAAATTCAAATGTATACTGCTGTAATGTCAGAGAATTGTATGCTCTGAGAAAACAGCTTTTTTGTCTTGAGGAGCAGAAGCATGAAACAACTTTCAAACAACTCAGAATCATGTGAGAAGTAAACCAAAGGTGTTTCCATTAGCTTTGCAGTCAGTACTTTTGAGTAAAATTGAAATGTACATTACTTTGAAGTCAGAGCATTCTGTGCACTGAGATGACAACTTTTTTCTCATAAAGAGCAGAAGCATGAAACTACTTCCAAACAAGTCAGAATCATGTGGGAACTTCATCTAAGCTGATTCCATTGAGTATGCAGTCAGTATTTTTGAGAATAATAGAAATGTATACTCATTCTTTGGTCAAAGCGTTGTGTGGACTGAGAAAAGAACTTTTTTGTCTTGATGAGCAGAGGCATGAAACTACTTTCAAGCTACTCAGAAACATGTGGGAAGTAAACCCAATGTGTTTCCATCAGGTTTGCATTCAGTAGATTTGAGTAAAATTCAAATGTATACTGCTGTAATGTCAGAGCATTGTATGCTCTGAGAAAACAGCTTTTTTGTCTTGAGGAGCAGAAGCATGAAACAACGTTCAAACATCTCAGAAACATGTGCGAAGTAAACCAAAGGTGTTTCCATTTGCTTTGCAGTCAGTACTTTTGAGTAAAATTGAAATGTACATTACTTTGAAGTCAGAGCATTGTGTGCACTGAGATGACAACTTTTTTCTCATAAAGAGCAGAAGCATGAAACTGCTTCCAAACAAGTCAGAATCATGTGGGAACTTCATCTAAGCTGTTTCCATTAAGTATGCAGTCAGTATTTTTGAGTATAATAGAAATGTATACTCATTCTTTGGTCAAAGCGTTGTGTGGACTGAGAAAAGAACTTCTTTGTCTTGATGAGCAGAGGCATGAAACTACTTTCAAGCTACTCAGAATCATGTGGGAAGTAAACCCAATGTGTTTTCATCAGGTTTGCATTCAGTAGGTTTGAGTAAAATTCAAATGTATACTGCTGTAATGTCAGAGAATTGTATGCTCTGAGAAAACAGCTTTTTTGTCTTGAGGAGCAGAAGCATGAAACAACTTTCAAACAACTCAGAATCATGTGAGAAGTAAACCAAAGGTGTTTCCATTAGCTTTGCAGTTTGTACTTTTGAGTAAAATTGAAATGTACATTACTTTGAAGTCAGACCATTGTGTGCACTGAGATGACAACTTTTTTCTCATAAAGAGCAGAAACATGAAAATACTTCCAAACAAGTCAGAATCATGTGGGAACTTCATCTAAGCTGATTCCATTGAGTATGCAGTCAGTATTTTTGAGAATAATAGAAATGTATACTCATTCTTTGGTCAAAGCATTGTGTGGACTGAGAAAAGAACTTCTTTGTCTTGATGAGCAGAGGCATGAAACTACTTTCAAGCTACTCAGAAACATGTGGGAAGTAAACCCAATGTGTTTCCATCAGGTTTGCATTCAGTAGATTTGAGTAAAATTCAAATGTATACTGCTGTAATGTCAGAGCATTGTATGCTCTGAGAAAACAACTTTTTTGTCTTGAGGAGCAGAAGCATGAAACAACTTTCAAACAACTCAGAATCATGTGAGAAGTAAACCAAAGGTGTTTCCATTAGCTTTGCTGTCAGTACTTTTGAGTAAAATTGAAATGTACATTACTTTGAAGTCAGAGCATTGTGTGCACTGAGATGACAACTTTTTTCTCTTAATGAGCAGAAGCATGAAACTACTTCCAAACAAGTCAGAATCATGTGGGAACTTCATCTAAGCTGTTTCCATTAGGTATGCAGTCAGTATTTTTGAGTATAATAGAAATGTATACTCATTCTTTGGTCAAAGCGTTGCGTGGACTGAGAAAAGAACTTCTTTGTGTTGATGAGCAGAGGCATGAAACTACTTTCAAGCTACTCAGAATCATGTGGGAAGTAAACCCAATGTGTTTCCATCAGGTTTGCATTCAGTAGATTTGAGTAAAATTCAAATGTATACTGCTGTAATGTCAGAGAATTGTATGCTCTGAGAAAACAGCTTTTTTGTCTTGAGGAGCAGAAGCATGAAACAACTTTTAAACAAGTCAGAATCATGTGAGAAGTAAACCAAAGGTGTTTCCATTAGCTTTGCAGTCAGTACTTTTGAGTAAAATTGAAATGTACATTACTTTGAAGTCAGAGCATTGAGTGCACTGAGATGACAACTTTTTTCTCTTAATGAGCAGAAGCAGGAAACTACTTCCAAACAAGTCAGAATCATGTGGGAACTTCATCTAAGCTGTTTCCATTGAGTATGCAGTCAGTATTTTTGAGAATAATAGAAATGTATACTCATTCTTTGGTCAAAGCGTTGTGTGGACTGAGAAAAGAACTTTTTTGTCTTGATGAGCAGAGGCATGAAACTACTTTCAAGCTACTCAGAAACATGTGGGAAGTAAACCCAATGTGTTTCCATCAGGTTTGCATTCAGTAGATTTGAGTAAAATTCAAATGTATACTGCTGCAATGTCAGAGCATTGTATGCTCTGAGAAAACAGCTTTTTTGTCTTGAGGAGCAGAAGCATGAAACAACGTTCAAACATCTCAGAATCATGTGATAAGTAAAACAAAGGTGTTTCCATTTGCTTTGCAGTCAGTACTTTTGAGTAAAATTGAAATGTACATTACTTTGAAGTCAGAGCATTATGTGCACTGAGATGACAACTTTTTTCTCTTAATGAGCAGAAGCATGAAACTACTTCCAAACAAGTCAGAATCATGTGGGAAATTCATCTATGATGTTTCCATTGAGTATGCAGTCAGTATTTTTGAGAATAATAGAAATGTATACTCATTCTTTGGTCAAAGCGTTGTGTGGACTGTGAAAAGAACTTTTTTGTCTTGATGAGCAGAGGCATGAAACTACTTTCAGGCTACTCAGAAACATGTGGGAAGTAAACCCAATGTGTTTCCATCAGGTTTGCATTCAGTAGATTTGAGTAAAATTCAAATGTATACTGCTGTCATGTCAGAGCATTGTATGCTCTGAGAAAACAACTTTTTTTTCGTGAGGAGCAGAAGCATTAAACAACTTTCAAACAACTCAGAATCATGTGAGAAGTAAACAAAAGGTGTTTCTATTAGCTTTGTAGTCAGTACTTTTGAGTAAAATTGAAATGTACATTACTTTGAAGTCAGAGCATTGTGTGCACTGAGATGACAACATTTTCTCTTAATGAGCAGAAGCATGAAACTACTTCCAAACAGGTCAGAATCATCTGGGAACTTCATCTAAGCTGTTTCCATTGAGTATGCAGTCAGTATTTTTGAGTATAACAGAAATGTATACTCATTCTTTGGTCAAAACGTTGGGCGGACTGAGAAATGAAATTTTTTGTCTTGATGAGCAGAGGCATGAAACTACTTTCAAGCTACTCAGATTCATGTGGGAAGTAAACGCAAAGTGTTTCCATTAGGTTTGCATTCAGTAGATTTGAGTAAAATTCAAATGTATACTGCTGTAATGTCAGAGCATTGTATGCTCTGAGAAAACAGCTTTTTTGTCTTGAGGAGCAGAAGCATGAAACAACTTTCAAACAACTCAGAATCATGTGAGAAGTAAACCAAAGGTGTTTCCATTAGCTTTGCAGTCAGTACTTTTGAGTAAAATTGAAATGTACATTACTTTGAAGTCAGAGCATTGTGGGCACTGAGATGACAACTTTTTTCTCTTAATGAGCAGAAGCATGAAACTACTTCCAAACAAGTCAGAATCATGTGGGAACTTCATCTAAGCTGTTTCCATTGAGTATGCAGTCAGTATTTTTGAGAATAATAGAAATGTATACTCATTCTTTGGTCAAAGCGCTGTGTGGACTGAGAAAAGAACTTTTTTTTTCTTGATGAGCAGAGGCATGAAACTACTTTCAAGCTACTCAGAAACATGTGAGAAGTCAACCCAATGTGTTTCCATCAGGTCTGCGTTCAGTAGATTTGAGTAAAATTCAAATGTATACTGCTGTAATGTCAGAGCATTGAATGCTCTGAGAAAACAGCTTTTTTGTCTTGAGGAGCGGAAGCATGAAACAACGTTCAAACATCTCAGAATCATGTGAGAAGTAAACCAAAGGTGTTTCCATTTGCTTTGCAGTCAGTACTTTTCAGTAAAATTGAAATGTACATTACTTTGAAGTCAGAGCATTGTGTGCACTGAGATGACAACTTTTTTCTCATAAAGAGCAGAAGCATGAAACTACTTCCAAACAAGTCAGAATCATGTGGGAACTTCATCTAAGCTGATTCCATTGAGTATGCAGTCAGTATTTTTGAGAATAATAGAAATGTATACTCATTCTTTGGTCAAAGCGTTGTGTGGACTGAGAAAAGAACTTCTTTGTCTTGATGAGCAGAGGCATGAAACTACTTTCAAGCTACTCAGAATCATGTGGGAAGTAAACCCAATGTGTTTCCATCAGGTTTGCATTCAGTAGATTTGAGTAAAATTCAAATGTATACTGCTGTAATGTCAGAGAATTGTATGCTCTGAGAAAATAGCTTTTTTGTCTTGAGGAGCAGAAGCATGAAACAACTTTTAAACAAGTCAGAATCATGTGAGAAGTAAACCAAAGGTGTTTCCGTTAGCTTTGCAGTCAGTACTTTTGAGTAAAATTGAAATGTACATTACTTTGAAGTCAGAGCATTGTGTGCACTGAGATGACAACTTTTTTCTCTTAATGAGCAGAAGCATGAAACTACTTCCAAACAAGTCAGAATCATGTGGGAACTTCATCTAAGCTGTTTCCATTGAGTATGCAGTCAGTATTTTTGAGAATAATAGAAATGTATACTAATTCTTTGGTCAAAGCGTTGTGTGGACTGAGAAAAGAACTTTTTTGTCTTCATGAGCAGAGGCATGAAACTACTTTCAAGCTACTCAGAAACATGTGGGAAGTAAACCCAATGTGTTTCCATCAGGTTTGCATTCAGTAGATTTGAGTAAAATTCAAATGTATACTGCTGCAATGTCAGAGCATTCTATGCTCTGAGAAAACAGCTTTTTTGTCTTGAGGAGCAGAAAGATGAAACAACATTCAAACATCTCAGAATCATGTGATAAGTAAAACAAAGGTGTTTAAATTTGCTTTGCAGTCAGTACTTTTGAGTAAAATTGAAATGTACATTACTTTGAAGTCAGAGCATTGTGTGCACTGAGATGACAACTTTTTTCTCATAAAGAGCAGAAGCATGAAACTACTTCCAAACAAGTCAGAATCATGTGAGAAGTAAACCAAAGGTGTTTCCATTAGCTTTGCAGTTTGTACTTTTGAGTAAAATTGAAATGTACAGTACTTTGAAGTCAGAGCATTGTGTGCACTGAGATGACAACTTTTTTCTCATAAAGAGCAGAAGCATGAAACTACTTCCAAACAAGTCAGAATCATGTGGGAACTTCATCTAAGCTGATTCCATTGAGTATGCAGTCAGTATTTTTGAGAATAATAGAAATGTATACTCATTCTTTGGTCAAAGCGTTGTGTGGACTGAGAAAAGAACTTCTTAGTCTTGATGAGCAGAGGCATGAAACTACTTTCAAGCTACTCAGAATCATGTGGGAAGTAAACCGAATGTGTTTCCATCAGGTTTGCATTCAGTAGATTTGAGTAAAATTCAAATGTATACTGCTGTAATGTCAGAGAATTGTATGCTCTGAGAAAACAGCTTTTTTGTCTTGAGGAGCAGAAGCATGAAACAACTTTCAAACAACTCAGAATCATGTGAGAAGTAAACCAAAGGTGTTTCCATTAGCTTTGCAGTTTGTACTTTTGAGTAAAATTGAAATGTACATTACTTTGAAGTCAGACCATTGTGTGCACTGAGAAGACAACTTTTTTCTCATAAAGAGCAGAAACATGAAAATACTTCCAAACAAGTCAGAATCATGTGGGAACTTCATCTAAGCTGATTCCATTGAGTATGCAGTCAGTATTTTTGAGAATAATAGAAATGTATACTCATTCTTTGGTCAAAGCATTGTGTGGACTGAGAAAAGAACTTCTTTGTCTTGATGAGCAGAGGCATGAAACTACTTTCAAGCTACTCAGAATCATGTGGGAAGTAAACCCAATGTGTTTCCATTAGGTTTGCATTCAGTGGATTTGAGTAAAATTCAAATGTATACTGCTGTAATGTCAGAGAATTGTATGCTCTGAGAAAACAGCTTTTTTGTCTTGAGGAGCAGAAGCATGAAACAACTTTCAAACAACTCAGAATCATGTGAGAAGTAAACCAAAGGTGTTTCCATTAGCTTTGCAGTTTGTACTTTTGAGTAAAATTGAAATGTACATTACTTTGAAGTCAGAGCATTGTGTGCACTGAGATGACAACTTTTTTCTCATAAAGAGCAGAAGCATGAAACTACTTCCAAACAAGTCAGAATCATGTGGGAACTTCATCTAAGCTGATTCCATTGAGTATGCAGTCAGTATTTTTGAGAATAATAGAAATGTATACTCATTCTTTGGTCAAAGCGTTGTGTGGACTGAGAAAAGAACTTTTTTGTCTTGATGAGCAGAGGCATGAAACTACTTTCAAGCTACTCAGAAACATGTGGGAAGTAAACCCTATGTGTTTCCATCAGGTTTGCATTCAGTAGATTTGAGTAAAATTCAAATGTATACTGCTGTAATGTCAGAGCATTGTATGCTCTGAGAAAACAACTTTTTTGTCTTGAGGAGCAGAAGCATGAAACAACTTTCAAACAACTCAGAATCATGTGAGAAGTAAACCAAAGGTGTTTCCATTAGCTTTGCTGTCAGTACTTTTGAGTAAAATTGAAATGTACATTACTTTGAAGTCAGAGCATTGTGTGCACTGAGATGACAACTTTTTTCTCTTAATGAGCAGAAGCATGAAACTACTTCCAAACAAGTCAGAATCATGTGGGAACTTCATCTAAGCTGTTTCCATTAGGTATGCAGTCAGTATTTTTGAGTATAATAGAAATGTATACTCATTCTTTGGTCAAAGCGTTGCGTGGACTGAGAAAAGAACTTCTTTGTCTTGATGAGCAGAGGCATGAAACTACTTTCAAGCTACTCAGAATCATGTGGGAAGTAAACCCAATGTGTTTCCATCAGGTTTGCATTCAGTAGATTTGAGTAAAATTCAAATGTATACTGCTGTAATGTCAGAGAATTGTATGCTCTGAGAAAACAGCTTTTTTGTCTTGAGGAGCAGAAGCATGAAACAACTTTTAAACAAGTCAGAATCATGTGAGAAGTAAACCAAAGGTGTTTCCATTAGCTTTGCAGTCAGTACTTTTGAGTAAAATTGAAATGTACATTACTTTGAAGTCAGAGCATTGAGTGCTCTGAGATGACAACATTTTTCTCTTAATGAGCAGAAGCAGGAAACTACTTCCAAACAAGTCAGAATCATGTGGGAACTTCATCTAAGCTGTTTCCATTGAGTATGCAGTCAGTATTTTTGAGAATAATAGAAATGTATACTCATTCTTTGGTCAAAGCGTTGTGTGGACTGAGAAAAGAACTTTTTTGTCTTGATGAGCAGAGGCATGAAACTACTTTCAAGCTACTCAGAAACATGTGGGAAGTAAACCCAATGTGTTTCCATCAGGTTTGCATTCAGTAGATTTGAGTAAAATTCAAATGTATACTGCTGCAATGTCAGAGCATTGTATGCTCTGAGAAAACAGCTTTTTTGTCTTGAGGAGCAGAAGCATGAAACAACGTTCAAACATCTCAGAATCATGTGATAAGTAAAACAAAGGTGTTTCCATTTGCTTTGCAGTCAGTACTTTTGAGTAAAATTGAAATGTACATTACTTTGAAGTCAGAGCATTATGTGCACTGAGATGACAACTTTTTTCTCTTAATGAGCAGAAGCATGAAACTACTTCCAAACAAGTCAGAATCATGTGGGAAATTCATCTATGATGTTTCCATTGAGTATGCAGTCAGTATTTTTGAGTATAATAGAAATGTATACTCATTCTTTGGTCAAAGCATTGTGTGGACTGAGAAAAGAACTTCTTTGTCTTGATGAGCAGAGGCATGAAACTACTTTCAAGCTACTCAGAATCATGTGGGAAGTAAACCCAATGTGTTTCCATCAGGTTTGCATTCAGTAGATTTGAGTAAAATTCAAATGTATACTGCTGTAATGTCAGAGAATTGTATGCTCTGAGAAAACAGCTTTTTTGTCTTGAGGAGCAGAAGCATGAAACAACTTTCAAACAACTCAGAATCATGTGAGAAATAAACCAAACGTGTTTCCATTAGCTGTGCAGTCAGTACTTTTGAGTAAAATTGAAATGTACATTACTTTAAGTCAGAGCATTGTGTGCACTGAGATGACAACTGTTTTCTCATAATGAGCAGAAGCTTGAAACTACTTCCAAACAAGTCAGAATCATGTGGGAACTTCATCTAAGCTGTTTCCATTGAGTATGCAGTCAGTATTTTTGAGAATAATAGAAATGTATACTCATTCTTTGGTCAAAGCGTTGTGTGGACTGAGAAAAGAACTATTTTGTCTTGATGAGCAGAGGCATGTAACTACTTTCAAGCTACTCAGAAACATGTGAGAAGTCAACCCAATGTGTTTCCATCAGGTCTGCATTCAGTAGATTTGAGTAAAATTCAAATGTATACTGCTGTAATGTCAGAGCATTGTATGCTCTGAGAAAACAGCTTTTTTGTCTTGAGGAGCAGAAGCATGAAACAACGTTCAAACATCTCAGAATCATGTGAGAAGTAAACCAAAGGTGTTTCCATTTGCTTTGCAGTCAGTACATTTCAGTAAAATTGAAATGTACATTACTTTGAAGTCAGAGCATTGTGTGCACTGAGATGACAACTTTTTTCTCATAAAGAGCAGAAGCATGAAACTACTTCCAAACAAGTCAGAATCATGTGGGAACTTCATCTAAGCTGATTCCATTGAGTATGCAGTCAGTATTTTTGAGAATAATAGAAATGTATACTCATTCTTTGGTCAAAGCGTTGTGTGGACTGTGAAAAGAACTTTTTTGTCTTGATGAGCAGAGGCATGAAACTACTTTCAAGCTACTCAGAAACATGTGGGAAGGAAACCCAATGTGTTTCCATCAGGTTTGCATTCAGTAGAT
This sequence comes from Mobula birostris, assembly GCF_030028105.1. Classification (NCBI taxonomy): domain Eukaryota; kingdom Metazoa; phylum Chordata; class Chondrichthyes; order Myliobatiformes; family Myliobatidae; genus Mobula; species Mobula birostris. Next base: position 880,295 of record NW_027274036.1, on the reverse strand, counting down.
TTGAGTAAAATTCAAATGTACATTACTTAGAAGTCAGAGCATTGTGTGCACTGAGAGGACAACTTTTTTCTCTTAATGAGCAGAAGCATGAAACTACTTCCAAACAAGTCAGAATCATGTGGGAACTTCATCTAAGCTGTTTCCATTGAGTATGCAGTCAGTATTTTTGAGAATAATAGAAATGTATACTCATTCTTTGGTCAAAGCGTTGTGTGGACTGAGAAAAGAACTTTTTTGTCTTGATGAGCAGAGGCATGAAACTACTTTCAAGCTACTCAGAAACATGTGGGAAGTAAACCCAATGTGTTTCCATCAGGTTTGCATTCAGTAGATTTGAGTAAAATTCAAATGTATACTGCTGTAATGTCAGAGCATTGTATGCTCTGAGAAAACAGCTTTTTTGTCTTGAGGAGCAGAAGCATGAAACAACTTTCAGACATCTCAGAATCATGTGAGAAGGAAACCAAAGGTGTTTCCATTAGCTTTGCAGTCAGTACTTTTGAGTAAAATTGAAATGTACATTACTTTGAAGTCAGAGCATTGAGTGCACTGAGATGACAACTTTTTTCTCTTAATGAGCAGAAGCAGGAAACTACTTCCAAACAAGTCAGAATCATGTGGGAACTTCATCTAAGCTGTTTCCATTGAGTATGCAGTCAGTATTTTTGAGAATAATAGAAATGTATACTAATTCTTTGGTCAAAGCGTTGTGTGGACTGAGAAAAGAACTTTTTTGTCTAGAATAAGCAGAGGCATGAAACTACTTTCAAGCTACTCAGAAACATGTGGGAAGTAAACCCAATGTGTTTCCATCAGGTTTGCATTCAGTAGATTTGAGTAAAATTCAAATGTATACTGCTGCAATGTCAGAGCATTGTATGCTCTGAGAAAACAGCTTTTTTGTCTTGAGGAGCAGAAGCATGAAACAACGTTCAAACATCTCAGAATCATGTGATAAGTAAAACAAACGTGTTTCCATTTGCTTTGCAGTCAGTACTTTTGAGTAAAATTGAAATGTACATTACTTTGAAGTCAGAGCATTATGTGCACTGAGATGACAACTTTTTTCTCTTAATGAGCAGAAGCATGAAACTACTTCCAAACAAGTCAGAATCATGTGGGAAATTCATCTATGATGTTTCCATTGAGTATGCAGTCAGTATTTTTGAGTATAATAGAAATGTATACTCATTCTTTGGTCAAAGCATTGTGTGGACTGAGAAAAGAACTTCTTTGTCTTGATGAGCAGAGGCATGAAACTACTTTCAAGCTACTCAGAATCATGTGGGAAGTAAACCCAATGTGTTTCCATCAGGTTTGCATTCAGTAGATTTGAGTAAAATTCAAATGTATACTGCTGTAATGTCAGAGAATTGTATGCTCTGAGAAAACAGCTTTTTTGTCTTGAGGAGCAGAAGCATGAAACAACTTTCAAACAACTCAGAATCATGTGAGAAATAAACCAAACGTGTTTCCATTAGCTGTGCAGTCAGTACTTTTGAGTAAAATTGAAATGTACATTACTTTAAGTCAGAGCATTGTGTGCACTGAGATGACAACTGTTTTCTCATAATGAGCAGAAGCTTGAAACTACTTCCAAACAAGTCAGAATCATGTGGGAACTTCATCTAAGCTGTTTCCATTGAGTATGCAGTCAGTATTTTTGAGAATAATAGAAATGTATACTCATTCTTTGGTCAAAGCGTTGTGTGGACTGAGAAAAGAACTATTTTGTCTTGATGAGCAGAGGCATGTAACTACTTTCAAGCTACTCAGAAACATGTGAGAAGTCAACCCAATGTGTTTCCATCAGGTCTGCATTCAGTAGATTTGAGTAAAATTCAAATGTATACTGCTGTAATGTCAGAGCATTGTATGCTCTGAGAAAACAGCTTTTTTGTCTTGAGGAGCAGAAGCATGAAACAACGTTCAAACATCTCAGAATCATGTGAGAAGTAAACCAAAGGTGTTTCCATTTGCTTTGCAGTCAGTACATTTCAGTAAAATTGAAATGTACATTACTTTGAAGTCAGAGCATTGTGTGCACTGAGATGACAACTTTTTTCTCATAAAGAGCAGAAGCATGAAACTACTTCCAAACAAGTCAGAATCATGTGGGAACTTCATCTAAGCTGATTCCATTGAGTATGCAGTCAGTATTTTTGAGAATAATAGAAATGTATACTCATTCTTTGGTCAAAGCGTTGTGTGGACTGTGAAAAGAACTTTTTTGTCTTGATGAGCAGAGGCATGAAACTACTTTCAAGCTACTCAGAAACATGTGGGAAGGAAACCCAATGTGTTTCCATCAGGTTTGCATTCAGTAGATTTGAGTAAAATTCAAATGTACATTACTTAGAAGTCAGAGCATTGTGTGCACTGAGAGGACAACTTTTTTCTCTTAATGAGCAGAAGCATGAAACTACTTCCAAACAAGTCAGAATCATGTGGGAACTTCATCTAAGCTGTTTCCATTGAGTATGCAGTCAGTATTTTTGAGAATAATAGAAATGTATACTCATTCTTTGGTCAAAGCGTTGTGTGGACTGAGAAAAGAACTTTTTTGTCTTGATGAGCAGAGGCATGAAACTACTTTCAAGCTACTCAGAAACATGTGGGAAGTAAACCCAATGTGTTTCCATCAGGTTTGCATTCAGTAGATTTGAGTAAAATTCAAATGTATACTGCTGTAATGTCAGAGCATTGTATGCTCTGAGAAAACAGCTTTTTTGTCTTGAGGAGCAGAAGCATGAAACAACTTTCAGACATCTCAGAATCATGTGAGAAGGAAACCAAAGGTGTTTCCATTAGCTTTGCAGTCAGTACTTTTGAGTAAAATTGAAATGTACATTACTTTGAAGTCAGAGCATTGAGTGCACTGAGATGACAACTTTTTTCTCTTAATGAGCAGAAGCAGGAAACTACTTCCAAACAAGTCAGAATCATGTGGGAACTTCATCTAAGCTGTTTCCATTGAGTATGCAGTCAGTATTTTTGAGAATAATAGAAATGTATACTAATTCTTTGGTCAAAGCGTTGTGTGGACTGAGAAAAGAACTTTTTTGTCTAGAATAAGCAGAGGCATGAAACTACTTTCAAGCTACTCAGAAACATGTGGGAAGTAAACCCAATGTGTTTCCATCAGGTTTGCATTCAGTAGATTTGAGTAAAATTCAAATGTATACTGCTGCAATGTCAGAGCATTGTATGCTCTGAGAAAACAGCTTTTTTGTCTTGAGGAGCAGAAGCATGAAACAACGTTCAAACATCTCAGAATCATGTGATAAGTAAAACAAACGTGTTTCCATTTGCTTTGCAGTCAGTACTTTTGAGTAAAATTGAAATGTACATTACTTTGAAGTCAGAGCATTATGTGCACTGAGATGACAACTTTTTTCTCTTAATGAGCAGAAGCATGAAACTACTTCCAAACAAGTCAGAATCATGTGGGAAATTCATCTATGATGTTTCCATTGAGTATGCAGTCAGTATTTTTGAGTATAATAGAAATGTATACTCATTCTTTGGTCAAAGCATTGTGTGGACTGAGAAAAGAACTTCTTTGTCTTGATGAGCAGAGGCATGAAACTACTTTCAAGCTACTCAGAATCATGTGGGAAGTAAACCCAATGTGTTTCCATCAGGTTTGCATTCAGTAGATTTGAGTAAAATTCAAATGTATACTGCTGTAATGTCAGAGAATTGTATGCTCTGAGAAAACAGCTTTTTTGTCTTGAGGAGCAGAAGCATGAAACAACTTTCAAACAACTCAGAATCATGTGAGAAATAAACCAAACGTGTTTCCATTAGCTGTGCAGTCAGTACTTTTGAGTAAAATTGAAATGTACATTACTTTAAGTCAGAGCATTGTGTGCACTGAGATGACAACTGTTTTCTCATAATGAGCAGAAGCTTGAAACTACTTCCAAACAAGTCAGAATCATGTGGGAACTTCATCTAAGCTGTTTCCATTGAGTATGCAGTCAGTATTTTTGAGAATAATAGAAATGTATACTCATTCTTTGGTCAAAGCGTTGTGTGGACTGAGAAAAGAACTATTTTGTCTTGATGAGCAGAGGCATGTAACTACTTTCAAGCTACTCAGAAACATGTGAGAAGTCAACCCAATGTGTTTCCATCAGGTCTGCATTCAGTAGATTTGAGTAAAATTCAAATGTATACTGCTGTAATGTCAGAGCATTGTATGCTCTGAGAAAACAGCTTTTTTGTCTTGAGGAGCAGAAGCATGAAACAACGTTCAAACATCTCAGAATCATGTGAGAAGTAAACCAAAGGTGTTTCCATTTGCTTTGCAGTCAGTAGATTTCAGTAAAATTGAAATGTACATTACTTTGAAGTCAGAGCATTGTGTGCACTGAGATGACAACTTTTTTCTCATAAAGAGCAGAAGCATGAAACTACTTCCAAACAAGTCAGAATCATGTGGGAACTTCATCTAAGCTGATTCCATTGAGTATGCAGTCAGTATTTTTGAGAATAATAGAAATGTATACTCATTCTTTGGTCAAAGCGTTGTGTGGACTGTGAAAAGAACTTTTTTGTCTTGATGAGCAGAGGCATGAAACTACTTTCAAGCTACTCAGAAACATGTGGGAAGTAAACCCAATGTGTTTCCATCAGGTTTGCATTCAGTAGATTTGAGTAAAATTCAAATGTACATTACTTAGAAGTCAGAGCATTGTGTGCACTGAGAGGACAACTTTTTTCTCTTAATGAGCAGAAGCATGAAACTACTTCCAAACAAGTCAGAATCATGTGGGAACTTCATCTAAGCTGTTTCCATTGAGTATGCAGTCAGTATTTTTGAGAATAATAGAAATGTATACTCATTCTTTGGTCAAAGCGTTGTGTGGACTGAGAAAAGAACTTTTTTGTCTTGATGAGCAGAGGCATGAAACTACTTTCAAGCTACTCAGAAACATGTGGGAAGTAAACCCAATGTGTTTCCATCAGGTTTGCATTCAGTAGATTTGAGTAAAATTCAAATGTATACTGCTGTAATGTCAGAGCATTGTATGCTCTGAGAAAACAGCTTTTTTGTCTTGAGGAGCAGAAGCATGAAACAACTTTCAGACATCTCAGAATCATGTGAGAAGGAAACCAAAGGTGTTTCCATTAGCTTTGCAGTCAGTACTTTTGAGTAAAATTGAAATGTACATTACTTTGAAGTCAGAGCATTGAGTGCACTGAGATGACAACTTTTTTCTCTTAATGAGCAGAAGCAGGAAACTACTTCCAAACAAGTCAGAATCATGTGGGAACTTCATCTAAGCTGTTTCCATTGAGTATGCAGTCAGTATTTTTGAGAATAATAGAAATGTATACTAATTCTTTGGTCAAAGCGTTGTGTGGTCTGAGAAAAGAACTTTTTTGTCTTGATGAGCAGAGGCATGAAACTACTTTCAAGCTACTCAGAAACATGTGGGAAGTAAACCCAATGTGTTTCCATCAGGTTTGCATTGAGTAGATTTGAGTAAAATTCAAATGTATACTGCTGCAATGTCAGAGCATTGTATGCTCTGAGAAAACAGCTTTTTTGTCTTGAGGAGCAGAAGCATGAAACAACGTTCAAACATCTCAGAATCATGTGATAAGTAAAACAAAGGTGTTTCCATTTGCTTTGCAGTCAGTACTTTTGAGTAAAATTGAAATGTACATTACTTTGAAGTCAGAGCATTATGTGCACTGAGATGACAACTTTTTTCTCTTAATGAGCAGAAGCATGAAACTACTTCCAAACAAGTCAGAATCATGTGGGAAATTCATCTATGATGTTTCCATTGAGTATGCAGTCAGTATTTTTGAGTATAATAGAAATGTATACTCATTCTTTGGTCAAAGCATTGTGTGGACTGAGAAAAGAATTTCTTTGTCTTGATGAGCAGAGGCATGAAACTGCTTTCAAGCTACTCAGAATCATGTGGGAAGTAAACCCAATGTGTTTCCATCAGGTTTGCATTCAGTAGATTTGAGTAAAATTCAAATGTATACTGCTGTAATGTCAGAGAATTGTATGCTCTGAGAAAACAGCTTTTTTGTCTTGAGGAGCAGAAGCATGAAACAACTTTCAAACAACTCAGAATCATGTGAGAAATAAACCAAACGTGTTTCCATTAGCTGTGCAGTCAGTACTTTTGAGTAAAATTGAAATGTACATTACTTTAAGTCAGAGCATTGTGTGCACTGAGATGACAACTGTTTTCTCATAATGAGCAGAAGCTTGAAACTACTTCCAAACAAGTCAGAATCATGTGGGAACTTCATCTAAGCTGTTTCCATTGAGTATGCAGTCAGTATTTTTGAGTATAATAGAAATGTATACTCATTCTTTGGTCAAAGCATTGTGTGGACTGAGAAAAGAACTTCTTTGTCTTGATGAGCAGAGGCATGAAACTACTTTCAAGCTACTCAGAATCATGTGGGAAGTAAACCCAATGTGTTTCCATCAGGTTTGCATTCAGTAGATTTGAGTAAAATTCAAATGTATACTGCTGTAATGTCAGAGAATTGTATGCTCTGAGAAAACAGCTTTTTTGTCTTGAGGAGCAGAAGCATGAAACAACTTTCAAACAACTCAGAATCATGTGAGAAATAAACCAAACGTGTTTCCATTAGCTGTGCAGTCAGTACTTTTGAGTAAAATTGAAATGTACATTACTTTAAGTCAGAGCATTGTGTGCACTGAGATGACAACTGTTTTCTCATAATGAGCAGAAGCTTGAAACTACTTCCAAACAAGTCAGAATCATGTGGGAACTTCATCTAAGCTGTTTCCATTGAGTATGCAGTCAGTATTTTTGAGAATAATAGAAATGTATACTCATTCTTTGGTCAAAGCGTTGTGTGGACTGAGAAAAGAACTATTTTGTCTTGATGAGCAGAGGCATGTAACTACTTTCAAGCTACTCAGAAACATGTGAGAAGTCAACCCAATGTGTTTCCATCAGGTCTGCATTCAGTAGATTTGAGTAAAATTCAAATGTATACTGCTGTAATGTCAGAGCATTGTATGCTCTGAGAAAACAGCTTTTTTGTCTTGAGGAGCAGAAGCATGAAACAACGTTCAAACATCTCAGAATCATGTGAGAAGTAAACCAAAGGTGTTTCCATTTGCTTTGCAGTCAGTAGATTTCAGTAAAATTGAAATGTACATTACTTTGAAGTCAGAGCATTGTGTGCACTGAGATGACAACTTTTTTCTCATAAAGAGCAGAAGCATGAAACTACTTCCAAACAAGTCAGAATCATGTGGGAACTTCATCTAAGCTGATTCCATTGAGTATGCAGTCAGTATTTTTGAGAATAATAGAAATGTATACTCATTCTTTGGTCAAAGCGTTGTGTGGACTGTGAAAAGAACTTTTTTGTCTTGATGAGCAGAGGCATGAAACTACTTTCAAGCTACTCAGAAACATGTGGGAAGTAAACCCAATGTGTTTCCATCAGGTTTGCATTCAGTAGATTTGAGTAAAATTCAAATGTACATTACTTAGAAGTCAGAGCATTGTGTGCACTGAGAGGACAACTTTTTTCTCTTAATGAGCAGAAGCATGAAACTACTTCCAAACAAGTCAGAATCATGTGGGAACTTCATCTAAGCTGTTTCCATTGAGTATGCAGTCAGTATTTTTGAGAATAATAGAAATGTATACTCATTCTTTGGTCAAAGCGTTGTGTGGACTGAGAAAAGAACTTTTTTGTCTTGATGAGCAGAGGCATGAAACTACTTTCAAGCTACTCAGAAACATGTGGGAAGTAAACCCAATGTGTTTCCATCAGGTTTGCATTCAGTAGATTTGAGTAAACTTCAAATGTATACTGCTGTAATGTCAGAGCATTGTATGCTCTGAGAAAACAGCTTTTTTGTCTTGAGGAGCAGAAGCATGAAACAACTTTCAGACATCTCAGAATCATGTGAGAAGGAAACCAAAGGTGTTTCCATTAGCTTTGCAGTCAGTACTTTTGAGTAAAATTGAAATGTACATTACTTTGAAGTCAGAGCATTGAGTGCACTGAGATGACAACTTTTTTCTCTTAATGAGCAGAAGCAGGAAACTACTTCCAAACAAGTCAGAATCATGTGGGAACTTCATCTAAGCTGTTTCCATTGAGTATGCAGTCAGTATTTTTGAGAATAATAGAAATGTATACTAATTCTTTGGTCAAAGCGTTGTGTGGTCTGAGAAAAGAACTTTTTTGTCTTGATGAGCAGAGGCATGAAACTACTTTCAAGCTACTCAGAAACATGTGGGAAGTAAACCCAATGTGTTTCCATCAGGTTTGCATTCAGTAGATTTGAGTAAAATTCAAATGTATACTGCTGCAATGTCAGAGCATTGTATGCTCTGAGAAAACAGCTTTTTTGTCTTGAGGAGCAGAAGCATGAAACAACGTTCAAACATCTCAGAATCATGTGATAAGTAAAACAAAGGTGTTTCCATTTGCTTTGCAGTCAGTACTTTTGAGTAAAATTGAAATGTACATTACTTTGAAGTCAGAGCATTATGTGCACTGAGATGACAACTTTTTTCTCTTAATGAGCAGAAGCATGAAACTACTTCCAAACAAGTCAGAATCATGTGGGAAATTCATCTATGATGTTTCCATTGAGTATGCAGTCAGTATTTTTGAGTATAATAGAAATGTATACTCATTCTTTGGTCAAAGCATTGTGTGGACTGAGAAAAGAATTTCTTTGTCTTGATGAGCAGAGGCATGAAACTACTTTCAAGCTACTCAGAATCATGTGGGAAGTAAACCCAATGTGTTTCCATCAGGTTTGCATTCAGTAGATTTGAGTAAAATTCAAATGTATACTGCTGTAATGTCAGAGAATTGTATGCTCTGAGAAAACAGCTTTTTTGTCTTGAGGAGCAGAAGCATGAAACAACTTTCAAACAACTCAGAATCATGTGAGAAATAAACCAAACGTGTTTCCATTAGCTGTGCAGTCAGTACTTTTGAGTAAAATTGAAATGTACATTACTTTAAGTCAGAGCATTGTGTGCACTGAGATGACAACTGTTTTCTCATAATGAGCAGAAGCTTGAAACTACTTCCAAACAAGTCAGAATCATGTGGGAACTTCATCTAAGCTGTTTCCATTGAGTATGCAGTCAGTATATTTGAGAATAATAGAAATGTATACTCATTCTTTGGTCAAAGCGTTGTGTGGACTGAGAAAAGAACTTTTTTGTCTTGATGAGCAGAGGCATGAAACTACTTTCAAGCTACTCAGAAACATGTGAGAACTCAACCCAATGTGTTTCCATCAGGTCTGCATTCAGTAGATTTGAGTAAAATTCAAATGTATACTGCTGTAATGTCAGAGCATTGTATGCTCTGAGAAAACAGCTTTTTTGTCTTGAGGAGCAGAAGCATGAAACAACGTTCAAACATCTCAGAATCATGTGAGAAGTAAACCAAAGGTGTTTCCATTTGCTTTGCAGTCAGTACATTTCAGTAAAATTGAAATGTACATTACTTTGAAGTCAGAGCATTGTGTGCACTGAGATGACAACTTTTTTCTCATAAAGAGCAGAAGCATGAAACTACTTCCAAACAAGTCAGAATCATGTGGGAACTTCATCTAAGCTGATTCCATTGAGTATGCAGTCAGTATTTTTGAGAATAATAGAAATGTATACTCATTCTTTGGTCAAAGCGTTGTGTGGACTGTGAAAAGAACTTTTTTGTCTTGATGAGCAGAGGCATGAAACTACTTTCAAGCTACTCAGAAACATGTGGGAAGTAAACCCAATGTGTTTCCATCAGGTTTGCATTCAGTAGATTTGAGTAAAATTCAAATGTACATTACTTAGAAGTCAGAGCATTGTGTGCACTGAGAGGACAACTTTTTTCTCTTAATGAGCAGAAGCATGAAACTACTTCCAAACAAGTCAGAATCATGTGGGAAATTCATCTAATCTGTTTCCATTGAGTATGCAGTCAGTATTTTTGAGAATAATAGAAATGTATACACATTCTTTGGTCAAAGCGTTGTGTGGACTGAGAAAAGAACTTTTTTGTCTTGATGAGCAGAGGCATGAAACTACTTTCAAGCTACTCAGAAACATGTGGGAAGTAAACCCAATGTGTTTCCATCAGGTTTGCATTCAGTAGATTTGAGTAAAATTCAAATGTATACTGCTGTAATGTCAGAGCATTGTATGCTCTGAGAAAACAGCTTTTTTGTCTTGAGGAGCAGAAGCATGAAACAACTTTCAGACATCTCAGAATCATGTGAGAAGTAAACCAAAGGTGTTTCCATTTGCTTTGCAGTCAGTAATTTTGAGTAAAATTGAAATGTACATTACTTTGAAGTCAGAGCATTGTGTGCACTGAACTGACAACTTTTTTCTCTTAATGAGCAGAAGCATGAAACTACTTCCAAACAAGTCCGAATCATGTGGGAACTTCATCTAAGCTGTTTCCATTCAGTATGCAGTCAGTATTTTTGAGTATAATAGAAATGTATACTCATTCTTTGGTCAAAGCGTTGTGTGGACTGAGAAAAGAACTTTTTTGTCTTGATGAGCAGAGGCATGAAACTACTTTCAAGCTACTCAGAAACATGTGGGAAGTAAACCCAATGTGTTTCCATCAGGTTTGCATTCAGTAGATTTGAGTAAAATTCAAATGTATACTGCTGTAATGTCAGAGCATTGTATGCTCTGAGAAAACAACTTTTTTGTCTTGAGGAGCAGAAGCATGAAACAACTTTCAAACAACTCAGAATCATGTGAGAAGTAAACCAAAGGTGTTTCCATTAGCTTTGCAGTCAGTACTTTTGAGTAAAATTGAAATGTACATTACTTTGAAGTCAGAGCATTGTGTGCACTGCGATGACAACTTTTTTCTCTTAATGAGCAGAAGCATGAAACTATTTCCAAACAAGTCAGAATCATGTGGGAACTTCATCTAAGCTGTTTTCATTAGGTATGCAGTCAGTATTTTTGAGTATAATAGAAATGTATACTCATTCTTTGGTCAAAGCGTTGTGTGGACTGAGAAAAGAACTTCTTTGTCTTGATGAGCAGAGGCATGAAACTACTTTCAAGCTACTCAGAATCATGTGGGAAGTAAACCCAATGTGTTTCCATCAGGTTTGCATTCAGTAGATTTGAGTAAAATTCAAATGTATTCTGCTGTAATGTCAGAGAATTGTATGCTCTGAGAAAACAGCTTTTTTGTCTTGAGGAGCAGAAGCATGAAACAACTTTTAAACAAGTCAGAATCATGTGAGAAGTAAACCAAAGGTGTTTCCATTAGCTTTGCAGTCAGCACTTTTGAGTAAAATTGAAATGTACATTACTTTGAAGTCAGAGCATTGAGTGCACTGAGATGACAACTTTTTTCTCTTAATGAGCAGAAGCAGGAAACTACTTCCAAACAAGTCAGAATCATCTGGGAACTTCATCTAGGCTGTTTCCATTGAGTATGCAGTCAGTATTTTTGAGAATAATAGAAACGTATACTCATTCTTTGGTCAAAGCGTTGTGTGGACTGAGAAAAGAACTTTTTTGTCTTGATGAGCAGAGGCATGAAACTACTTTCAAGCTACTCAGAAACATGTGGGAAGTAAACCCAATGTGTTTCCATCAGGTTTGCATTCAGTAGATTTGAGTAAAATTCAAATGTATACTGCTGCAATGTCAGAGCATTGTATGCTCTGAGAAAACAGCTTTTTTGTCTTGAGGAGCAGAAGCATGAAACAACGTTCAAACATCTCAGAATCATGTGAGAAGTAAACCAAAGGTGTTTCCATTAGCTTTGCAGTCAGTACTTTTGAGTAAAATTGAAATGTACATTACTTTGAAGTCAGAGCATTGTGTGCACTGAGATGACAACTTTTTTCTCTTAATGAGCAGAAGCATGAAACTACTTCCAAACAAGTCAGAATCATGTGGGAGCTTCATCTAAGCTGATTCCATTGAGTATGCAGTCAGTATTTTTGAGAATAATAGAAATGTATACTCATTCTTTGGTCAAAGCGTTGTGTGGACTGTGAAAAGAACTTTTTTGTCTTGATGAGCAGAGGCATGAAACTACTTTCAAGCTACTCAGAAACATGTGGGAAGTAAACCCAATGTGTTTCCATCAGTTTTGCATTCAGTAGATTTGAGTAAAATTCAAATGTACATTACTTAGAAGTCAGAGCATTGTGTGCACTGAGAGGACAACTTTTTTCTCTTAATGAGCAGAAGCATGAAACTACTTCCAAACAAGTCAGAATCATGTGGGAACTTCATCTAAGCTGTTTCCATTGAGTATGCAGTCAGTATTTTTGAGAATAATAGAAATGTATACTCATTCTTTGGTCAAAGCGTTGTGTGGACTGAGAAAAGAACTTTTTTGTCTTGATGAGCAGAGGCATGAAACTACTTTCAAGCTACTCAGAAACATGTGGGAAGTAAACCCAATGTGTTTCCATCAGGTTTGCATTCAGTAGATTTGAGTAAAATTCAAATGTATACTGCTGTAATGTCAGAGCATTGTATGCTCTGAGAAAACAGCTTTTTTGTCTTGAGGAGCAGAAGCATGAAACAACTTTCAGACATCTCAGAATCATGTGAGAAGTAAACCAAAGGTGTTTCCATTTGCTTTGCAGTCAGTAATTTTGAGTAAAATTGAAATGTACATTACTTTGAAGTCAGAGCATTGTGTGCACTGAGATGACAACTTTTTTCTCTTAATGAGCAGAAGCATGAAACTACTTCCAAACAAGTCAGAATCATGTGGGAACTTCATCTAAGCTGTTTCCGTTCAGTATGCAGTCAGTATTTTTGAGTATAGTAGAAATGTATACTCATTCTTTGGTCAAAGCGTTGTGTGGACTGAGAAAAGAACTTTTTTGCCTTGATGAGCAGAGGCATGAAACTACTTTCAAGCTACTCAGAAACATGTGGGAAGTAAACCCAATGTGTTTCCATCAGTTTTGCATTCAGTAGATTTGAGTAAAATTCAAATGTATAGTGCTGTCATGTCAGAGCATTGCATGCTCCGAGAAAACAGCTTTTTTGTCTTGAGGAGCAGAAGCATGAAACAACTTTCAAACAACTCAGAAAGATGTGAGAAGTAAACCAAAGGTGTTTCCATTAGCTTTGCAGTCAGTACTTCTGAGTAAAATTGAAATGTACATTACTTTGAAGTCAGAGCATTGTGTGCACTGAGATGACAACTTTTTTCTCTTAATGAGCAGAACGATGAAACTACTTCCAAACAAGTCAGAATCATGTGGGAACTTCATCTAAGCTGTTTCCATTGAGTATGCAGTCAGTATTTTTGAGTATAACAGAAATGTATACTCATTCTTTGGTCAAAACGTTGTGCGAACTGAGAAAAAAAATTATTTTTCTTGATGAGCAGAGGCATGAAACTACTTTCAAGCTACTCAGAATCATGTGGGAAGTAACCCAATGAGTTTCCATCAGGTTTGCATTCAGTAGTTTTGAGTAAAATTCAAATGTATACTGCTGTAATGTCAGAGCATTGTATGCTCTGAGAAAACAGCTTTTTTGTCTTGAGGAGCAGAAGCATGAAACAACTTTCAAACAACTCAGAATCATGTGAGAAGTAAACCAAAGCTGTTTCTATTAGCTTTGCAGTCAGTACTTTTGAGTAAAATTGAAATGTACATTAGTTTGAAGTCAGAGCATTGTGTGCACTGAGATGACAACTTTTTTCTCTTAATGAGCAGAAGCATGAAACTACTTCCAAACAAGTCAGAATCATGTGGGAACTACATCTAAACTGTTTCGATTGAGTATGCAGTCAGTATTTTTGAGTATAATAGAAATGTATACTCATTCTTCGGTCAAAGCGTTGTGTGGACTGAGAAAAGAACTTTTTTGTCTTGATGAGCAGTGGCATGAATCTACTTTCAAGCTACTCAGAAACATGTGGGAAGTAAACCCAATGTGTTTCCATCAGGTTTGCATTCAGTAGATTTGAGTAAAATTCAAATGTATACTGCTGTAATGTCAGAGCATTGTATGCTCTGAGAAAACAGCTTTTTTGCCTTGAGGAGCAGAAGCATGAAAGAACTTTCAAAAATCTCAGAATCATGTGAGAAGTAAACCAAAGGTGTTTCCATTAGCTTTGCAGTCAGTACTTTTGAGTAAAATTGAAATGTACATTACTTTGAAGTCAGAGCATTGTGTGCACTGAGATGACAACTTTTTTCTCTTAATTAGCAGAAGCATGAAACTACTTCCAAACAAGTCAGAATCATGTGAGAACTTCATCTAAGCTGATTCCATTGAGTATGCAGTCAGTATTTTTGAGTATAACAGAAATGTATACTCATTCTTTGGTCAAAACGCTGTGCGGACTGAGAAAAGAACTTTTTTGTGTTGATGAGCAGAGGCATGAAACTACTTTCAAGCTACTGAGAGTCATCTGGGAAGTAAACCCAATGTGTTTCCATCAGGTTTGCATTCAGTAGATTTGAGTAAAATTCAAATGTATACTGCTGTAATGTCAGAGCATTGTACGCTCTGAGAAAACAGCTTTTTTGTCTTGAGGAGCAGAAGCATGAAACAACTTTCAAACAACTCAGAATCATGTGAGAAGTAAACCAAAGGTGTTTCCATTAGCTTTGCAGTCAGTACTTTTGAGTAAAATTGAAATGTACATTACTTTGAAGTCAGAGCATTGTGGGCACTGAGATGACAACTTTTTTCTCTTAATGAGCAGAAGCATGAAACTACTTCCAAACAAGTCAGAATCATGTGGGAACTTCATCTAAGCTGTTTCCATTGAGTATGCAGTCAGTATTTTTGAGAATAATAGAAATGTATACTCATTCTTTGGTCAAAGCGTTGTGTGGACTGAGAAAAGAACTTTTTTGTCTTGATGAGCAGAGGCATGAAACTACTTTCAAGCTACTCAGAAACATGTGGGAAGTAAACCCAACGTGTTTCCATCAGGTTTGCATTCAGTAGATTTGAGTAAAATTCAAATGTATACTGCTGTAATGTCAGAGCATTGTATGCTCTGAGATAACAGCTTTTTTGTCTTGAGGAGCAGAAGCATGAAACAACTTTCAAACATCTCAGAATCATGTGAGAAGTAAACCAAAGGTGTTTCCATTTGCTTTGCAGTCAGTACTTTTGAGTAAAATTGAAATGTACATTACTTTGAAGTCAGAGCATTGTGTGCACTGAGATGACAACTTTTTTCTCTTAATGAGCAGAACGATGAAACTACTTCCAAACAAGTCAGAATCATGTGGGAACTTCATCTAAGCTGTTTCCATTGAGTATGCAGTCAGTATTTTTGAGTATAACAGAAATGTATACTCATTCTTTGGTCAAAACGTTGTGCGAACTGAGAAAAAAAATTATTTTTCTTGATGAGCAGAGGCATGAAACTACTTTCAAGCTACTCAGAATCATGTAGGAAGTAACCCAATGAGTTTCCATCAGGTTTGCATTCAGTAGTTTTGAGTAAAATTCAAATGTATACTGCTGTAATGTCAGAGCATTGTATGCTCTGAGAAAACAGCTTTTTTGTCTTGAGGAGCAGAAGCATGAAACAACTTTCAAACAACTCAGAATCATGTGAGAAGTAAACCAAAGCTGTTTCTATTAGCTTTGCAGTCAGTACTTTTGAGTAAAATTGAAATGTACATTAGTTTGAAGTCAGAGCATTGTGTGCACTGAGATGACAACTTTTTTCTCTTAATGAGCAGAAGCATGAAACTACTTCCAAACAAGTCAGAATCATGTGGGAACTACATCTAAGCTGTTTCGATTGAGTATGCAGTCAGTATTTTTGAGTATAATAGAAATGTATACTCATTCTTTGGTCAAAGCGTTGTGTGGACTGAGAAAAGAACTTTTTTGTCTTGATGAGCAGTGGCATGAATCTACTTTCAAGCTACTCAGAAACATGTGGGAAGTAAACCCAATGTGTTTCCATCAGGTTTGCATTCAGTAGATTTGAGTAAAATTCAAATGTATACTGCTGTAATGTCAGAGCATTGTATGCTCTGAGAAAACAGCTTTTTTGCCTTGAGGAGCAGAAGCATGAAAGAACTTTCAAAAATCTCAGAATCATGTGAGAAGTAAACCAAAGGTGTTTCCATTAGCTTTGCAGTCAGTACTTTTGAGTAAAATTGAAATGTACATTACTTTGAAGTCAGAGCATTGTGTGCACTGAGATGACAACTTTTTTCTCTTAATTAGCAGAAGCATGAAACTACTTCCAAACAAGTCAGAATCATGTGAGAACTTCATCTAAGCTGATTCCATTGAGTATGCAGTCAGTATTTTTGAGTATAACAGAAATGTATACTCATTCTTTGGTCAAAACGCTGTGCGGACTGAGAAAAGAACTTTTTTGTGTTGATGAGCAGAGGCATGAAACTACTTTCAAGCTACTGAGAGTCATCTGGGAAGTAAACCCAATGTGTTTCCATCAGGTTTGCATTCAGTAGATTTGAGTAAAATTCAAATGTATACTGCTGTAATGTCAGAGCATTGTACGCTCTGAGAAAACAGCTTTTTTGTCTTGAGGAGCAGAAGCATGAAACAACTTTCAAACAACTCAGAATCATGTGAGAAGTAAACCAAAGGTGTTTCCATTAGCTTTGCAGTCAGTACTTTTGAGTAAAATTGAAATGTACATTACTTTGAAGTCAGAGCATTGTGGGCACTGAGATGACAACTTTTTTCTCTTAATGAGCAGAAGCATGAAACTACTTCCAAACAAGTCAGAATCATGTGGGAACTTCATCTAAGCTGTTTCCATTGAGTATGCAGTCAGTATTTTTGAGAATAATAGAAATGTATACTCATTCTTTGGTCAAAGCGTTGTGTGGACTGAGAAAAGAACTTTTTTGTCTTGATGAGCAGAGGCATGAAACTACTTTCAAGCTACTCAGAAACATGTGGGAAGTAAACCCAACGTGTTTCCATCAGGTTTGCATTCAGTAGATTTGAGTAAAATTAAAATGTATACTGCTGTAATGTCAGAGCATTGTATGCTCTGAGATAACAGCTTTTTTGTCTTGAGGAGCAGAAACATGAAACAACTTTCAAACATCTCAGAATCATGTGAGAAGTAAACCAAAGGTGTTTCCATTTGCTTTGCAGTCAGTACTTTTGAGTAAAATTGAAATGTACATTACTTTGAAGTCAGAGCATTGTGTGCACTGAGATGACAACTTTTTTCTCTTAATGAGCAGAAGCATGAAACTACTTCCAAACAAGCCAGAATCATGTGGGAACTTCATCTAAGCTGTTTCCATTGAGTATGCAGTCAGTATTTTTGAGTATAATAGAAATGTATACTCATTGTTTGTTCAAAGCATTGTGTGGTCTGAGAAAAGAACTTTTTGGTCTTGATGAGCAGAGGCATGAAACTACTTTCAAGCTACTAAGAATCATGTGGGAAGTAAACCCAATGTGTTTCCATCAGGTTTGCATTCAGTAGATTTGAGTAAAATTTAAATGTATACTGCTGTAATGTCAGAGCATTGTATGCTCTGAGAAAACAGCTTTTTTGTCTTGAGGAGCGGAAGCATGAAACAACTTTCAAACAACTCAGAATCATGTGAGAAGTAAACCAAAGGTGTTTCCATTAGCTTTGCAGTCAGTACTTTTGAGTAAAATTGAAATGTACATTACTTTGAAGTCAGAGCATTGTGTGCACTGAGATGACAACTTTTTTCTCTTAATGAGCAGAAGCATGAAACTACTTCCAAACAAGTCAGAATCATGTGGGAACTTCATCTAAGCTGTTTCCATTGAGTATGCAGTCAGTATTTTTGAGAATAATAGAAATGTATACTCATTCTTTGGTCAAAGCATTGTGCGGACTGAGAAAAGAACTTTTTTGTCTTGATGAGCAGAGGCATGAAACTACTTTCAAGCTACTCAGAATCATGTGGGAAGTGAACCCAATGTATTTCCATCAGGATTGCATTCAGTAGATTTGAGTAAAATTCAAATGTATACTGCTGTAATGTCAGAGCATTGTACGCTCTGAGAAAACAGCTTTTTTCTGTTGAGGAGCAGAAGCATGAAACAACTTTCAAACAACTCAGAATCATGTGAGAAGTAAACCAAAGGTGTTTCCATTAGCTTTGCAGTCAGTACTTTTGAGTAAAATTGAAATGTACATTACTTTGAAGTCAGAGCATTGTGTGCACTCAGATGACAACTTTTTTCTCTTAATGAGCAGAAGCATGAAACTACTTCCAAACAAGTCAGAATCATGTGGGAACTTCATCTAAGCTGATTCCATTGAGTATGCAGTCAGTATTTTTGAGAATAATAGAAATGTATACTCATTCTTTGGTCAAAGCGTTGTGTGGACTGGGAAAAGAACTTTTTTGTCTTGATGAGCAGAGGCATGAAACTACTTTCAAGCTACTCAGAAACATGTGGGAAGTAAACCCAATGTGTTTCCATCAGGTTTGCATTCAGTAGATTTGAGTAAAATTCAAATGTATACTGCTGTAATGTCAGAGCATTTTATGCTCTGAGAAAACAGCTTTTTTGCCTTGAGGAGCAGAAGCATGAAACAACTTTCAAACATCTCAGAATCATGTGACAAGTAAACCAAAGGTGCTTCCATTAGCTTTGCAGTCAGTACTTTTGAGTAAAATTGAAATGTACATTACTTTGAAGTCAGAGAATTGTGTGCACTGAGATGACAACTTTTTTCTCTTAATGAGCAGAAGGATGAAACTACTTCCAAACAAGTCAGAATCATGTGGGAACTTCATCTAAGCTGATTCCATTGAGTATGCAGTCAGTATTTTTGAGAATAATAGAAATGTATACTCATTCTTTTGTCAAAGCGTTGTGTGGACTGAGAAAAGAACTTTTTTGTCTTGATGAGCAGAGGCATGAAACTACTTTCAAGCTACTCAGAATCATGTGGGAAGTAAACCCAATGTGTTTCCATCAGGTTTGCATTCAGTAGATTTGAGTAAAATTCAAATGTGTACTGCTGTAATGTCAGAGCATTGTATGCTCTGAGAAAACAGCTTTTTTGTCTTGAGGAGCAGAAGCATGAAACAACTTTCAAACAACTCAGAATCATGTGAGAAGTAAACCAAAGGTGTTTCCATTAGCTTTGCAATCAGTACTTTTGAGTAAAATTGAAATGTACATTACTTTGAAGTCAGAGCATTGTGTGCACTGAGATGACAACTTTTTCTCTTAATGAGCAGAAGCATGAAACTACTTCCAAACAAGTCAGAATCATGTGGGAACTTCATCTAAGCTGTTTCCATTGAGTATGCAGTCAGTATTTTTGAGTATAACAGAAATGTATACTCATACTTTGGTCAAAACGTTGTGCGGACTGAGAAAAAAAATTATTTTTCTTGATGAGCAGAGGCATGAAAGTACTTTCAAGCTACTCAGAATCATGTGGGAAGTAACCCAATGTGTTTCCATCAGGTTTGCATTCAGTAGATTTGAGTAAAATTCAAATGTATCCTGCTGTAATGTCAGAGCATTGTATGCTCTGAGAAAACAGCTTTTTTGTCTTGAGGGGCAGAAGCATGAAACAACTTTCAAACAACTCAGAATCATGTGAGAAATCAACCAAAGCTGTTTCTATTAGCTTTGCAGTCAGTACTTTTGAGTAAAATTGAAATGTACATTACTTTGAAGTCAGAGCATTCTGTGCACTGAGATGACAACTTTTTTCTCTTAATGAGCAGAAGGATGAAACTACTTCCAAACAAGTCAGAATCATGTGGGAACTTCATCTAAGCTGTTTCCTTTAAGTATGCAGTCAGTATTTTTGAGTAAAACAGAAATGTATACTCATTCTTTGGTCAAAACGTTGTGCGGACTGAGAAATGAAATTTTTTGTCTTGATGAGCAGAGGCATGAAACTACTTTCAAGCTACTCAGAATCATGTGGGAAGTAAACCCAATGTGTTTCCATCAGGTTTGCATTCAGTAGATTTGAGTAAAATTCAAATGTATACTGCTGTCATGTCAGATCATTGTATGCTCTGAGAAAACAGCTTTTTTTTCTTGAGGAGCAGAAGCATGAAACAACTTTCAAACAAATCAGAATCATGTGAGAAGTAAACAAAAGGTGTTTGTATTAGCTTTGCAGTCAGTACTTTTGAGTAAAATTGAAATGTACATTACTTTGAAGTCAGAGCATTGTGGGCACTGAGATGACAACCTTTTTTCTCTTAATGAGCAGAAGCATGAAACTACTTCCAAACAAGTCAGAATCATGTGGGAACTTCATCAAAGCCGTTTCCATTGAATATGCAGTCAGTATTTTTGAGTATAATAGAAATGTATACTCATTCTTTGGTCAAAGCGTTGTGTGGAGTGAGAAAAGAACTTTTTTGTCTTGATGAGCAGAAGCATGAAACTACTTTCAAGCTACTCAGAAACATGTGAGAAGTCAACCCAATGTGTTTCCATCAGGTCTGCATTCAGTAGATTTGAGTAAAATTCAAATGTATACTGCTGTAATGTCAGAGCATTGTATGCTCTGAGAAAACAGCTTTTTTGTCTTGAGGAGCAGAAGCATGAAACAACGTTCAAACATCTCAGAATCATGTGAGAAGTAAACCAAAGGTGTTTCCATTTGCTTTGCAGTCAGTACTTTTTCAGTAAAATTGAAATGTACATTACTTTGAAGTCAGAGCATTGTGTGCACTGAGATGACAAGTTTTTTCTCATAAAGAGCAGAAGCATGAAACTACTTCCAAACAAGTCAGAATCATGTGGGAACTTCATCTAAGCTGATTCCATTGAGTATGCAGTCAGTATTTTTGAGTATAACAGAAATGTATACTCATTCTTTGGTCAAAACGTTGTGCGGACTGAGAAATGAAATTTTTTGTCTTGATGAGCAGAGGCATGAAACTACTTTCAAGCTACTCAGATTCATGTGGGAAGTAAACGCAAAGTGTTTCCATTAGGTTTGCATTCAGTAGATTTGAGTAAAATTCAAATGTATACTACTGTAATGTCAGAGCATTGTATGCTCTGAGAAAACAGCTTTTTTGTCTTGAGGAGCAGAAGCATGAAACAACTTTCAAACAACTTAGAATCTTGTGTGAAGTAAACCAAAGCTGTTTCTATTAGCTTTGCAGTCAGTACTTTTGAGTAAAATTGAAATGTACATTACTTTGAAGTCAGAGCATTGTGTGCACTGAGATGACAACTTTTTTCTCTTAATGAGCAGAAGCATGAAACTACTTCCAAACAAGTCAGAATCATGTGGGAACTACATCTAAGCTGTTTCGATTGAGTATGCAGTCAGTATTTTTGAGTATAATAGAAATGTATACTCATTCTTTGGTCAAAGCGTTGTGTGGACTGAGAAAAGAACTTTTTTGTCTTGATGAGCAGTGGCATGAATCTACTTTCAAGCTACTCAGAAACATGTGGGAAGTAAACCCAATGTGTTTCCATCAGGTTTGCATTCAGTAGATTTGAGTAAAATTCAAATGTATACTGCTGTAATGTCAGAGCATTGTATGCTCTGAGAAAACAGCTTTTTTGCCTTGAGGAGCAGAAGCATGAAAGAACTTTCAAAAATCTCAGAATCATGTGAGAAGTAAACCAAAGGTGTTTCCATTAGCTTTGCAGTCAGTACTTTTGAGTAAAATTGAAATGTACATTACTTTGAAGTCAGAGCATTGTGTGCACTGAGATGACAACTTTTTTCTCTTAATTAGCAGAAGCATGAAACTACTTCCAAACAAGTCAGAATCATGTGAGAACTTCATCTAAGCTGATTCCATTGAGTATGCAGTCAGTATTTTTGAGTATAACAGAAATGTATACTCATTCTTTGGTCAAAACGCTGTGCGGACTGAGAAAAGAACTTTTTTGTGTTGATGAGCAGAGGCATGAAACTACTTTCAAGCTACTGAGAGTCATCTGGGAAGTAAACCCAATGTGTTTCCATCAGGTTTGCATTCAGTAGATTTGAGTAAAATTCAAATGTATACTGCTGTAATGTCAGAGCATTGTACGCTCTGAGAAAACAGCTTTTTTGTCTTGAGGAGCAGAAGCATGAAACAACTTTCAAACAACTCAGAATCATGTGAGAAGTAAACCAAAGGTGTTTCCATTAGCTTTGCAGTCAGTACTTTTGAGTAAAATTGAAATGTACATTACTTTGAAGTCAGAGCATTGTGGGCACTGAGATGACAACTTTTTTCTCTTAATGAGCAGAAGCATGAAACTACTTCCAAACAAGTCAGAATCATGTGGGAACTTCATCTAAGCTGTTTCCATTGAGTATGCAGTCAGTATTTTTGAGAATAATAGAAATGTATACTCATTCTTTGGTCAAAGCGTTGTGTGGACTGAGAAAAGAACTTTTTTGTCTTGATGAGCAGAGGCATGAAACTACTTTCAAGCTACTCAGAAACATGTGGGAAGTAAACCCAACGTGTTTCCATCAGGTTTGCATTCAGTAGATTTGAGTAAAATTAAAATGTATACTGCTGTAATGTCAGAGCATTGTATGCTCTGAGATAACAGCTTTTTTGTCTTGAGGAGCAGAAGCATGAAACAACTTTCAAACATCTCAGAATCATGTGAGAAGTAAACCAAAGGTGTTTCCATTTGCTTTGCAGTCAGTACTTTTGAGTAAAATTGAAATGTACATTACTTTGAAGTCAGAGCATTGTGTGCACTGAGATGACAACTTTTTTCTCTTAATGAGCAGAAGCATGAAACTACTTCCAAACAAGCCAGAATCATGTGGGAACTTCATCTAAGCTGTTTCCATTGAGTATGCAGTCAGTATTTTTGAGTATAATAGAAATGTATACTCATTGTTTGTTCAAAGCATTGTGTGGTCTGAGAAAAGAACTTTTTGGTCTTGATGAGCAGAGGCATGAAACTACTTTCAAGCTACTAAGAATCATGTGGGAAGTAAACCCAATGTGTTTCCATCAGGTTTGCATTCAGTAGATTTGAGTAAAATTTAAATGTATACTGCTGTAATGTCAGAGCATTGTATGCTCTGAGAAAACAGCTTTTTTGTCTTGAGGAGCGGAAGCATGAAACAACTTTCAAACAACTCAGAATCATGTGAGAAGTAAACCAAAGGTGTTTCCATTAGCTTTGCAGTCAGTACTTTTGAGTAAAATTGAAATGTACATTACTTTGAAGTCAGAGCATTGTGTGCACTGAGATGACAACTTTTTTCTCTTAATGAGCAGAAGCATGAAACTACTTCCAAACAAGTCAGAATCATGTGGGAACTTCATCTAAGCTGTTTCCATTGAGTATGCAGTCAGTATTTTTGAGAATAATAGAAATGTATACTCATTCTTTGGTCAAAGCATTGTGCGGACTGAGAAAAGAACTTTTTTGTCTTGATGAGCAGAGGCATGAAACTACTTTCAAGCTACTCAGAATCATGTGGGAAGTGAACCCAATGTATTTCCATCAGGATTGCATTCAGTAGATTTGAGTAAAATTCAAATGTATACTGCTGTAATGTCAGAGCATTGTACGCTCTGAGAAAACAGCTTTTTTCTCTTGAGGAGCAGAAGCATGAAACAACTTTCAAACAACTCAGAATCATGTGAGAAGTAAACCAAAGGTGTTTCCATTAGCTTTGCAGTCAGTACTTTTGAGTAAAATTGAAATGTACATTACTTTGAAGTCAGAGCATTGTGTGCACTCAGATGACAACTTTTTTCTCTTAATGAGCAGAAGCATGAAACTACTTCCAAACAAGTCAGAATCATGTGGGAACTTCATCTAAGCTGTTTCCATTGAGTATGCAGTCAGTATTTTTGAGAATAATAGAAATGTATACTCATTCTTTGGTCAAAGCGTTGTGTGGACTGGGAAAAGAACTTTTTTGTCTTGATGAGCAGAGGCATGAAACTACTTTCAAGCTACTCAGAAACATGTGGGAAGTAAACCCAATGTGTTTCCATCAGGTTTGCATTCAGTAGATTTGAGTAAAATTCAAATGTATACTGCTGTAATGTCAGAGCATTTTATGCTCTGAGAAAACAGCTTTTTTGCCTTGAGGAGCAGAAGCATGAAACAACTTTCAAACATCTCAGAATCATGTGACAAGTAAACCAAAGGTGCTTCCATTAGCTTTGCAGTCAGTACTTTTGAGTAAAATTGAAATGTACATTACTTTGAAGTCAGAGAATTGTGTGCACTGAGATGACAACTTTTTTCTCTTAATGAGCAGAAGGATGAAACTACTTCCAAACAAGTCAGAATCATGTGGGAACTTCATCTAAGCTGATTCCATTGAGTATGCAGTCAGTATTTTTGAGAATAATAGAAATGTATACTCATTCTTTTGTCAAAGCGTTGTGTGGACTGAGAAAAGAACTTTTTTGTCTTGATGAGCAGAGGCATGAAACTACTTTCAAGCTACTCAGAATCATGTGGGAAGTAAACCCAATGTGTTTCCATCAGGTTTGCATTCAGTAGATTTGAGTAAAATTCAAATGTGTACTGCTGTAATGTCAGAGCATTGTATGCTCTGAGAAAACAGCTTTTTTGTCTTGAGGAGCAGAAGCATGAAACAACTTTCAAACAACTCAGAATCATGTGAGAAGTAAACCAAAGGTGTTTCCATTAGCTTTGCAATCAGTACTTTTGAGTAAAATTGAAATGTACATTACTTTGAA
Organism: Mobula birostris; assembly: GCF_030028105.1. Taxonomy (NCBI): domain Eukaryota; kingdom Metazoa; phylum Chordata; class Chondrichthyes; order Myliobatiformes; family Myliobatidae; genus Mobula; species Mobula birostris. The sequence goes on along the minus strand of NW_027274036.1, from coordinate 855,649 downwards.
GTCAGAGCATTGTGTGCACTGAGATGACAACTTTTTCTCTTAATGAGCAGAAGCATGAAACTACTTCCAAACAAGTCAGAATCATGTGGGAACTTCATCTAAGCTGTTTCCATTGAGTATGCAGTCAGTATTTTTGAGTATAACAGAAATGTATACTCATACTTTGGTCAAAACGTTGTGCGGACTGAGAAAAAAAATTATTTTTCTTGATGAGCAGAGGCATGAAAGTACTTTCAAGCTACTCAGAATCATGTGGGAAGTAACCCAATGTGTTTCCATCAGGTTTGCATTCAGTAGATTTGAGTAAAATTCAAATGTATCCTGCTGTAATGTCAGAGCATTGTATGCTCTGAGAAAACAGCTTTTTTGTCTTGAGGGGCAGAAGCATGAAACAACTTTCAAACAACTCAGAATCATGTGAGAAATCAACCAAAGCTGTTTCTATTAGCTTTGCAGTCAGTACTTTTGAGTAAAATTGAAATGTACATTACTTTGAAGTCAGAGCATTCTGTGCACTGAGATGACAACTTTTTTCTCTTAATGAGCAGAAGGATGAAACTACTTCCAAACAAGTCAGAATCATGTGGGAACTTCATCTAAGCTGTTTCCTTTAAGTATGCAGTCAGTATTTTTGAGTAAAACAGAAATGTATACTCATTCTTTGGTCAAAACGTTGTGCGGACTGAGAAATGAAATTTTTTGTCTTGATGAGCAGAGGCATGAAACTACTTTCAAGCTACTCAGAATCATGTGGGAAGTAAACCCAATGTGTTTCCATCAGGTTTGCATTCAGTAGATTTGAGTAAAATTCAAATGTATACTGCTGTCATGTCAGATCATTGTATGCTCTGAGAAAACAGCTTTTTTTTCTTGAGGAGCAGAAGCATGAAACAACTTTCAAACAAATCAGAATCATGTGAGAAGTAAACAAAAGGTGTTTGTATTAGCTTTGCAGTCAGTACTTTTGAGTAAAATTGAAATGTACATTACTTTGAAGTCAGAGCATTGTGGGCACTGAGATGACAACCTTTTTTCTCTTAATGAGCAGAAGCATGAAACTACTTCCAAACAAGTCAGAATCATGTGGGAACTTCATCAAAGCCGTTTCCATTGAATATGCAGTCAGTATTTTTGAGTATAATAGAAATGTATACTCATTCTTTGGTCAAAGCGTTGTGTGGAGTGAGAAAAGAACTTTTTTGTCTTGATGAGCAGAAGCATGAAACTACTTTCAAGCTACTCAGAAACATGTGAGAAGTCAACCCAATGTGTTTCCATCAGGTCTGCATTCAGTAGATTTGAGTAAAATTCAAATGTATACTGCTGTAATGTCAGAGCATTGTATGCTCTGAGAAAACAGCTTTTTTGTCTTGAGGAGCAGAAGCATGAAACAACGTTCAAACATCTCAGAATCATGTGAGAAGTAAACCAAAGGTGTTTCCATTTGCTTTGCAGTCAGTACTTTTTCAGTAAAATTGAAATGTACATTACTTTGAAGTCAGAGCATTGTGTGCACTGAGATGACAAGTTTTTTCTCATAAAGAGCAGAAGCATGAAACTACTTCCAAACAAGTCAGAATCATGTGGGAACTTCATCTAAGCTGATTCCATTGAGTATGCAGTCAGTATTTTTGAGTATAACAGAAATGTATACTCATTCTTTGGTCAAAACGTTGTGCGGACTGAGAAATGAAATTTTTTGTCTTGATGAGCAGAGGCATGAAACTACTTTCAAGCTACTCAGATTCATGTGGGAAGTAAACGCAAAGTGTTTCCATTAGGTTTGCATTCAGTAGATTTGAGTAAAATTCAAATGTATACTACTGTAATGTCAGAGCATTGTATGCTCTGAGAAAACAGCTTTTTTGTCTTGAGGAGCAGAAGCATGAAACAACTTTCAAACAACTTAGAATCTTGTGTGAAGTAAACCAAAGCTGTTTCTATTAGCTTTGCAGTCAGTACTTTTGAGTAAAATTGAAATGTACATTACTTTGAAGTCAGAGCATTCTGTGCACTGAGATGACAACTTTTTTCTCTTAATGAGCAGAAGGATGAAACTACTTCCAAACAAGTCAGAATCATGTGGGAACTTCATCTAAGCTGTTTCCATTGAGTATGCAGTCAGTATTTTTGAGTATAACAGAAAGGTATACTCATTCTTTGGTCAAAGCGTTGTGTGGACTGAGAAAATAAATTTTTTGTCTTGATGAGCAGAGGCATGAAACTACTTTCAAGCTACTCAGAATCATGTGGGAAGTAAACCAAAGGTGTTTCTATTAGCTTTGTAGTCAGTACTTTTGAGTAAAATTGAAATGTACATTACTTTGAATTCAGAGCATTGTGTGCACTGAGATGACAACATTTTATCTTAATCAGCAGAAGCATGAAACTACTTCCAACCAAGTCAGAATCATCTGGGAACTTCATCTAAGCTGTTTCCATTGAGTATGCAGTCAGTATTTTTGAGTATAACAGAAATGTATACTCATTCTTTGGTCAAAACGTTGAGCGGACTGAGAAATGAAATTTTTTGTCTTGATGAGCAGAGGCATGAAACTACTTTCAAGCTACTCAGAATCATGTGGGAAGTAAACCCAATGTGTTTTCATCAGGTTTGCATTCAGCAGATTTGAGTAAAATTCAAATGTATACTGCTGTAATGTCAGAGAATTGTATGCTCTGAGAAAACAGCTTTTTTGTCTTGAGGAGCAGAAGCATGAAACAACTTTCAAACAACTCAGAATCATGTGAGAAGTAAACCAAAGGTGTTTCCACTAGCTTTGCAGTTTGTACTTTTGAGTAAAATTGAAATGTACATTACTTTGAAGTCAGAGAATTGTGTGCACTGAGATGACAACTTTTTTCTCATAAAGAGCAGAAGCATGAAACTACTTCCAAACAAGTCAGAATCATGTGGGAACTTCATCTAAGCTGATTCCATTGAGTATGCAGTCAGTATTTTTGAGAATAATAGAAATGTATACTCATTCTTTAGTCAAAGCGTTGTGTGGACTGAGAAAAGAACTTTTTTGTCTTGATGAGCAGAGGCATGAAACTACTTTCAAGCTACTCAGAAACATGTGGGAAGTAAACCCAATGTGTTTCCATCAGGTTTGCATTCAGTAGATTTGAGTAAAATTCAAATGTATACTGCTGTAATGTCAGAGCATTGTATGCTCTGAGAAAACAGCTTTTTTGTCTTGAGGAGCAGAAGCATGAAACAACGTTCAAACATCTCAGAAACATGTGAGAAGTAAACCAAAGGTGTTTCCATTTGCTTTGCAGTCAGTACTTTTGAGTAAAATTGAAATGTACATTACTTTGAAGTCAGAGCATTGTGTGCACTGAGATGACAACTTTTTTCTCATAAAGAGCAGAAGCATGAAACTACTTCCAAACAAGTCAGAATCATGTGGGAACTTCATCTAAGCTGTTTCCATTAAGTATGCAGTCAGTATTTTTGAGTATAATAGAAATGTATACTCATTCTTTGGTCAAAGCGTTGTGTGGACTGAGAAAAGAACTTCTTTGTCTTGATGAGCAGAGGCATGAAACTACTTTCAAGCTACTCAGAATCATGTGGGAAGTAAACCCAATGTGTTTTCATCAGGTTTGCATTCAGCAGATTTGAGTAAAATTCAAATGTATACTGCTGTAATGTCAGAGAATTGTATGCTCTGAGAAAACAGCTTTTTTGTCTTGAGGAGCAGAAGCATGAAACAACTTTCAAACAACTCAGAATCATGTGAGAAGTAAACCAAAGGTGTTTCCATTAGCTTTGCAGTTTGTACTTTTGAGTAAAATTGAAATGTACATTACTTTGAAGTCAGAGCATTGTGTGCACTGAGATGACAACTTTTTTCTCATAAAGAGCAGAAGCATGAAACTACTTCCAAACAAGTCAGAATCATGTGGGAACTTCATCTAAGCTGATTCCATTGAGTATGCAGTCAGTATTTTTGAGAATAATAGAAATGTATACTCATTCTTTGGTCAAAGCGTTGTGTGGACTGAGAAAAGAACTTCTTTGTCTTGATGAGCAGAGGCATGAAACTACTTTCAAGCTACTCAGAATCATGTGGGAAGTAAACCCAATGTGTTTCCATCAGGTTTGCATTCAGTAGATTTGAGTAAAATTCAAATGTATACTGCTGTAATGTCAGAGAATTGTATGCTCTGAGAAAACAGCTTTTTTGTCTTGAGGAGCAGAAGCATGAAACAACTTTCAAACAACTCAGAATCATGTGAGAAGTAAACCAAAGGTGTTTCCATTAGCTTTGCAGTTTGTACTTCTGAGTAAAATTGAAATGTACATTACTTTGAAGTCAGACCATTGTGTGCACTGAGATGACAACTTTTTTCTCATAAAGAGCAGAAACATGAAAATACTTCCAAACAAGTCAGAATCATGTGGGAACTTCATCTAAGCTGATTCCATTGAGTATGCAGTCAGTATTTTTGAGAATAATAGAAATGTATACTCATTCTTTGGTCAAAGCATTGTGTGGACTGAGAAAAGAACTTCTTTGTCTTGCTGAGCAGAGGCATGAAACTACTTTCAAGCTACTCAGAATCATGTGGGAAGTAAACCCAATGTGTTTCCATCAGGTTTGCATTCAGTAGATTTGAGTAAAATTCAAATGTATACTGCTGTAATGTCAGAGAATTGTATGCTCTGAGAAAACAGCTTTTTTGTCTTGAGGAGCAGAAGCATGAAACAACTTTCAAACAACTCAGAATCATGTGAGAAGTAAACCAAAGGTGTTTCCATTAGCTTTGCAGTCAGTACTTTTGAGTAAAATTGAAATGTACATTACTTTGAAGTCAGAGCATTCTGTGCACTGAGATGACAACTTTTTTCTCATAAAGAGCAGAAGCATGAAACTACTTCCAAACAAGTCAGAATCATGTGGGAACTTCATCTAAGCTGATTCCATTGAGTATGCAGTCAGTATTTTTGAGAATAATAGAAATGTATACTCATTCTTTGGTCAAAGCGTTGTGTGGACTGAGAAAAGAACTTTTTTGTCTTGATGAGCAGAGGCATGAAACTACTTTCAAGCTACTCAGAAACATGTGGGAAGTAAACCCAATGTGTTTCCATCAGGTTTGCATTCAGTAGATTTGAGTAAAATTCAAATGTATACTGCTGTAATGTCAGAGCATTGTATGATCTGAGAAAACAGCTTTTTTGTCTTGAGGAGCAGAAGCATGAAACAACGTTCAAACATCTCAGAAACATGTGCGAAGTAAACCAAAGGTGTTTCCATTTGCTTTGCAGTCAGTACTTTTGAGTAAAATTGAAATGTACATTACTTTGAAGTCAGAGCATTGTGTGCACTGAGATGACAACTTTTTTCTCATAAAGAGCAGAAGCATGAAACTGCTTCCAAACAAGTCAGAATCATGTGGGAACTTCATCTAAGCTGTTTCCATTAAGTATGCAGTCAGTATTTTTGAGTATAATAGAAATATATACTCATTCTTTGGTCAAAGCGTTGTGTGGACTGAGAAAAGAACTTCTTTGTCTTGATGAGCAGAGGCATGAAACTACTTTCAAGCTACTCAGAATCATGTGGGAAGTAAACCCAATGTGTTTTCATCAGGTTTGCATTCAGTAGGTTTGAGTAAAATTCAAATGTATACTGCTGTAATGTCAGAGAATTGTATGCTCTGAGAAAACAGCTTTTTTGTCTTGAGGAGCAGAAGCATGAAACAACTTTCAAACAACTCAGAATCATGTGAGAAGTAAACCAAAGGTGTTTCCATTAGCTTTGCAGTTTGTACTTTTGAGTAAAATTGAAATGTACATTACTTTGAAGTCAGACCATTGTGTGCACTGAGATGACAACTTTTTTCTCATAAAGAGCAGAAACATGAAAATACTTCCAAACAAGTCAGAATCATGTGGGAACTTCATCTAAGCTGATTCCATTGAGTATGCAGTCAGTATTTTTGAGAATAATAGAAATGTATACTCATTCTTTGGTCAAAGCATTGTGTGGACTGAGAAAAGAACTTCTTTGTCTTGATGAGCAGAGGCATGAAACTACTTTCAAGCTACTCAGAAACATGTGGGAAGTAAACCCAATGTGTTTCCATCAGGTTTGCATTCAGTAGATTTGAGTAAAATTCAAATGTATACTGCTGTAATGTCAGAGCATTGTATGCTCTGAGAAAACAACTTTTTTGTCTTGAGGAGCAGAAGCATGAAACAACTTTCAAACAACTCAGAATCATGTGAGAAGTAAACCAAAGGTGTTTCCATTAGCTTTGCTGTCAGTACTTTTGAGTAAAATTGAAATGTACATTACTTTGAAGTCAGAGCATTGTGTGCACTGAGATGACAACTTTTTTCTCTTAATGAGCAGAAGCATGAAACTACTTCCAAACAAGTCAGAATCATGTGGGAACTTCATCTAAGCTGTTTCCATTAGGTATGCAGTCAGTATTTTTGAGTATAATAGAAATGTATACTCATTCTTTGGTCAAAGCGTTGCGTGGACTGAGAAAAGAACTTCTTTGTCTTGATGAGCAGAGGCATGAAACTACTTTCAAGCTACTCAGAATCATGTGGGAAGTAAACCCAATGTGTTTCCATCAGGTTTGCATTCAGTAGATTTGAGTAAAATTCAAATGTATACTGCTGTAATGTCAGAGAATTGTATGCTCTGAGAAAACAGCTTTTTTGTCTTGAGGAGCAGAAGCATGAAACAACTTTTAAACAAGTCAGAATCATGTGAGAAGTAAACCAAAGGTGTTTCCATTAGCTTTGCAGTCAGTACTTTTGAGTAAAATTGAAATGTACATTACTTTGAAGTCAGAGCATTGAGTGCACTGAGATGACAACTTTTTTCTCTTAATGAGCAGAAGCAGGAAACTACTTCCAAACAAGTCAGAATCATGTGGGAACTTCATCTAAGCTGTTTCCATTGAGTATGCAGTCAGTATTTTTGAGAATAATAGAAATGTATACTCATTCTTTGGTCAAAGCGTTGTGTGGACTGAGAAAAGAACTTTTTTGTCTTGATGAGCAGAGGCATGAAACTACTTTCAAGCTACTCAGAAACATGTGGGAAGTAAACCCAATGTGTTTCCATCAGGTTTGCATTCAGTAGATTTGAGTAAAATTCAAATGTATACTGCTGCAATGTCAGAGCATTGTATGCTCTGAGAAAACAGCTTTTTTGTCTTGAGGAGCAGAAGCATGAAACAACGTTCAAACATCTCAGAATCATGTGATAAGTAAAACAAAGGTGTTTCCATTTGCTTTGCAGTCAGTACTTTTGAGTAAAATTGAAATGTACATTACTTTGAAGTCAGAGCATTATGTGCACTGAGATGACAACTTTTTTCTCTTAATGAGCAGAAGCATGAAACTACTTCCAAACAAGTCAGAATCATGTGGGAAATTCATCTATGATGTTTCCATTGAGTATGCAGTCAGTATTTTTGAGAATAATAGAAATGTATACTCATTCTTTGGTCAAAGCGTTGTGTGGACTGTGAAAAGAACTTTTTTGTCTTGATGAGCAGAGGCATGAAACTACTTTCAAGCTACTCAGAAACATGTGGGAAGTAAACCCAATGTGTTTCCATCAGGTTTGCATTCAGTAGATTTGAGTAAAATTCAAATGTATACTGCTGTCATGTCAGAGCATTGTATGCTCTGAGAAAACAACTTTTTTTTCGTGAGGAGCAGAAGCATTAAACAACTTTCAAACAACTCAGAATCATGTGAGAAGTAAACAAAAGGTGTTTCTATTAGCTTTGTAGTCAGTACTTTTGAGTAAAATTGAAATGTACATTACTTTGAAGTCAGAGCATTGTGTGCACTGAGATGACAACATTTTCTCTTAATGAGCAGAAGCATGAAACTACTTCCAAACAGGTCAGAATCATCTGGGAACTTCATCTAAGCTGTTTCCATTGAGTATGCAGTCAGTATTTTTGAGTATAACAGAAATGTATACTCATTCTTTGGTCAAAACGTTGGGCGGACTGAGAAATGAAATTTTTTGTCTTGATGAGCAGAGGCATGAAACTACTTTCAAGCTACTCAGATTCATGTGGGAAGTAAACGCAAAGTGTTTCCATTAGGTTTGCATTCAGTAGATTTGAGTAAAATTCAAATGTATACTGCTGTAATGTCAGAGCATTGTATGCTCTGAGAAAACAGCTTTTTTGTCTTGAGGAGCAGAAGCATGAAACAACTTTCAAACAACTCAGAATCATGTGAGAAGTAAACCAAAGGTGTTTCCATTAGCTTTGCAGTCAGTACTTTTGAGTAAAATTGAAATGTACATTACTTTGAAGTCAGAGCATTGTGGGCACTGAGATGACAACTTTTTTCTCTTAATGAGCAGAAGCATGAAACTACTTCCAAACAAGTCAGAATCATGTGGGAACTTCATCTAAGCTGTTTCCATTGAGTATGCAGTCAGTATTTTTGAGAATAATAGAAATGTATACTCATTCTTTGGTCAAAGCGTTGTGTGGACTGAGAAAAGAACTTTTTTTTTCTTGATGAGCAGAGGCATGAAACTACTTTCAAGCTACTCAGAAACATGTGAGAAGTCAACCCAATGTGTTTCCATCAGGTCTGCGTTCAGTAGATTTGAGTAAAATTCAAATGTATACTGCTGTAATGTCAGAGCATTGAATGCTCTGAGAAAACAGCTTTTTTGTCTTCAGGAGCGGAAGCATGAAACAACGTTCAAACATCTCAGAATCATGTGAGAAGTAAACCAAAGGTGTTTCCATTTGCTTTGCAGTCAGTACTTTTCAGTAAAATTGAAATGTACATTACTTTGAAGTCAGAGCATTGTGTGCACTGAGATGACAACTTTTTTCTCATAAAGAGCAGAAGCATGAAACTACTTCCAAACAAGTCAGAATCATGTGGGAACTTCATCTAAGCTGATTCCATTGAGTATGCAGTCAGTATTTTTGAGAATAATAGAAATGTATACTCATTCTTTGGTCAAAGCGTTGTGTGGACTGAGAAAAGAACTTCTTTGTCTTGATGAGCAGAGGCATGAAACTACTTTCAAGCTACTCAGAATCATGTGGGAAGTAAACCCAATGTGTTTCCATCAGGTTTGCATTCAGTAGATTTGAGTAAAATTCAAATGTATACTGCTGTAATGTCAGAGAATTGTATGCTCTGAGAAAATAGCTTTTTTGTCTTGAGGAGCAGAAGCATGAAACAACTTTTAAACAAGTCAGAATCATGTGAGAAGTAAACCAAAGGTGTTTCCGTTAGCTTTGCAGTCAGTACTTTTGAGTAAAATTGAAATGTACATTACTTTGAAGTCAGAGCATTGTGTGCACTGAGATGACAACTTTTTTCTCTTAATGAGCAGAAGCATGAAACTACTTCCAAACAAGTCAGAATCATGTGGGAACTTCATCTAAGCTGTTTCCATTGAGTATGCAGTCAGTATTTTTGAGAATAATAGAAATGTATACTAATTCTTTGGTCAAAGCGTTGTGTGGACTGAGAAAAGAACTTTTTTGTCTTCATGAGCAGAGGCATGAAACTACTTTCAAGCTACTCAGAAACATGTGGGAAGTAAACCCAATGTGTTTCCATCAGGTTTGCATTCAGTAGATTTGAGTAAAATTCAAATGTATACTGCTGCAATGTCAGAGCATTCTATGCTCTGAGAAAACAGCTTTTTTGTCTTGAGGAGCAGAAAGATGAAACAACATTCAAACATCTCAGAATCATGTGATAAGTAAAACAAAGGTGTTTAAATTTGCTTTGCAGTCAGTACTTTTGAGTAAAATTGAAATGTACATTACTTTGAAGTCAGAGCATTGTGTGCACTGAGATGACAACTTTTTTCTCATAAAGAGCAGAAGCATGAAACTACTTCCAAACAAGTCAGAATCATGTGAGAAGTAAACCAAAGGTGTTTCCATTAGCTTTGCAGTTTGTACTTTTGAGTAAAATTGAAATGTACAGTACTTTGAAGTCAGAGCATTGTGTGCACTGAGATGACAACTTTTTTCTCATAAAGAGCAGAAGCATGAAACTACTTCCAAACAAGTCAGAATCATGTGGGAACTTCATCTAAGCTGATTCCATTGAGTATGCAGTCAGTATTTTTGAGAATAATAGAAATGTATACTCATTCTTTGGTCAAAGCGTTGTGTGGACTGAGAAAAGAACTTCTTAGTCTTGATGAGCAGAGGCATGAAACTACTTTCAAGCTACTCAGAATCATGTGGGAAGTAAACCGAATGTGTTTCCATCAGGTTTGCATTCAGTAGATTTGAGTAAAATTCAAATGTATACTGCTGTAATGTCAGAGAATTGTATGCTCTGAGAAAACAGCTTTTTTGTCTTGAGGAGCAGAAGCATGAAACAACTTTCAAACAACTCAGAATCATGTGAGAAGTAAACCAAAGGTGTTTCCATTAGCTTTGCAGTTTGTACTTTTGAGTAAAATTGAAATGTACATTACTTTGAAGTCAGACCATTGTGTGCACTGAGAAGACAACTTTTTTCTCATAAAGAGCAGAAACATGAAAATACTTCCAAACAAGTCAGAATCATGTGGGAACTTCATCTAAGCTGATTCCATTGAGTATGCAGTCAGTATTTTTGAGAATAATAGAAATGTATACTCATTCTTTGGTCAAAGCATTGTGTGGACTGAGAAAAGAACTTCTTTGTCTTGATGAGCAGAGGCATGAAACTACTTTCAAGCTACTCAGAATCATGTGGGAAGTAAACCCAATGTGTTTCCATTAGGTTTGCATTCAGTGGATTTGAGTAAAATTCAAATGTATACTGCTGTAATGTCAGAGAATTGTATGCTCTGAGAAAACAGCTTTTTTGTCTTGAGGAGCAGAAGCATGAAACAACTTTCAAACAACTCAGAATCATGTGAGAAGTAAACCAAAGGTGTTTCCATTAGCTTTGCAGTTTGTACTTTTGAGTAAAATTGAAATGTACATTACTTTGAAGTCAGAGCATTGTGTGCACTGAGATGACAACTTTTTTCTCATAAAGAGCAGAAGCATGAAACTACTTCCAAACAAGTCAGAATCATGTGGGAACTTCATCTAAGCTGATTCCATTGAGTATGCAGTCAGTATTTTTGAGAATAATAGAAATGTATACTCATTCTTTGGTCAAAGCGTTGTGTGGACTGAGAAAAGAACTTTTTTGTCTTGATGAGCAGAGGCATGAAACTACTTTCAAGCTACTCAGAAACATGTGGGAAGTAAACCCTATGTGTTTCCATCAGGTTTGCATTCAGTAGATTTGAGTAAAATTCAAATGTATACTGCTGTAATGTCAGAGCATTGTATGCTCTGAGAAAACAACTTTTTTGTCTTGAGGAGCAGAAGCATGAAACAACTTTCAAACAACTCAGAATCATGTGAGAAGTAAACCAAAGGTGTTTCCATTAGCTTTGCTGTCAGTACTTTTGAGTAAAATTGAAATGTACATTACTTTGAAGTCAGAGCATTGTGTGCACTGAGATGACAACTTTTTTCTCTTAATGAGCAGAAGCATGAAACTACTTCCAAACAAGTCAGAATCATGTGGGAACTTCATCTAAGCTGTTTCCATTAGGTATGCAGTCAGTATTTTTGAGTATAATAGAAATGTATACTCATTCTTTGGTCAAAGCGTTGCGTGGACTGAGAAAAGAACTTCTTTGTCTTGATGAGCAGAGGCATGAAACTACTTTCAAGCTACTCAGAATCATGTGGGAAGTAAACCCAATGTGTTTCCATCAGGTTTGCATTCAGTAGATTTGAGTAAAATTCAAATGTATACTGCTGTAATGTCAGAGAATTGTATGCTCTGAGAAAACAGCTTTTTTGTCTTGAGGAGCAGAAGCATGAAACAACTTTTAAACAAGTCAGAATCATGTGAGAAGTAAACCAAAGGTGTTTCCATTAGCTTTGCAGTCAGTACTTTTGAGTAAAATTGAAATGTACATTACTTTGAAGTCAGAGCATTGAGTGCTCTGAGATGACAACATTTTTCTCTTAATGAGCAGAAGCAGGAAACTACTTCCAAACAAGTCAGAATCATGTGGGAACTTCATCTAAGCTGTTTCCATTGAGTATGCAGTCAGTATTTTTGAGAATAATAGAAATGTATACTCATTCTTTGGTCAAAGCGTTGTGTGGACTGAGAAAAGAACTTTTTTGTCTTGATGAGCAGAGGCATGAAACTACTTTCAAGCTACTCAGAAACATGTGGGAAGTAAACCCAATGTGTTTCCATCAGGTTTGCATTCAGTAGATTTGAGTAAAATTCAAATGTATACTGCTGCAATGTCAGAGCATTGTATGCTCTGAGAAAACAGCTTTTTTGTCTTGAGGAGCAGAAGCATGAAACAACGTTCAAACATCTCAGAATCATGTGATAAGTAAAACAAAGGTGTTTCCATTTGCTTTGCAGTCAGTACTTTTGAGTAAAATTGAAATGTACATTACTTTGAAGTCAGAGCATTATGTGCACTGAGATGACAACTTTTTTCTCTTAATGAGCAGAAGCATGAAACTACTTCCAAACAAGTCAGAATCATGTGGGAAATTCATCTATGATGTTTCCATTGAGTATGCAGTCAGTATTTTTGAGTATAATAGAAATGTATACTCATTCTTTGGTCAAAGCATTGTGTGGACTGAGAAAAGAACTTCTTTGTCTTGATGAGCAGAGGCATGAAACTACTTTCAAGCTACTCAGAATCATGTGGGAAGTAAACCCAATGTGTTTCCATCAGGTTTGCATTCAGTAGATTTGAGTAAAATTCAAATGTATACTGCTGTAATGTCAGAGCATTGTATGCTCTGAGAAAACAGCTTTTTTGTCTTGAGGAGCAGAAGCATGAAACAACGTTCAAACATCTCAGAATCATGTGAGAAGTAAACCAAAGGTGTTTCCATTTGCTTTGCAGTCAGTACATTTCAGTAAAATTGAAATGTACATTACTTTGAAGTCAGAGCATTGTGTGCACTGAGATGACAACTTTTTTCTCATAAAGAGCAGAAGCATGAAACTACTTCCAAACAAGTCAGAATCATGTGGGAACTTCATCTAAGCTGATTCCATTGAGTATGCAGTCAGTATTTTTGAGAATAATAGAAATGTATACTCATTCTTTGGTCAAAGCGTTGTGTGGACTGTGAAAAGAACTTTTTTGTCTTGATGAGCAGAGGCATGAAACTACTTTCAAGCTACTCAGAAACATGTGGGAAGGAAACCCAATGTGTTTCCATCAGGTTTGCATTCAGTAGATTTGAGTAAAATTCAAATGTACATTACTTAGAAGTCAGAGCATTGTGTGCACTGAGAGGACAACTTTTTTCTCTTAATGAGCAGAAGCATGAAACTACTTCCAAACAAGTCAGAATCATGTGGGAACTTCATCTAAGCTGTTTCCATTGAGTATGCAGTCAGTATTTTTGAGAATAATAGAAATGTATACTCATTCTTTGGTCAAAGCGTTGTGTGGACTGAGAAAAGAACTTTTTTGTCTTGATGAGCAGAGGCATGAAACTACTTTCAAGCTACTCAGAAACATGTGGGAAGTAAACCCAATGTGTTTCCATCAGGTTTGCATTCAGTAGATTTGAGTAAAATTCAAATGTATACTGCTGTAATGTCAGAGCATTGTATGCTCTGAGAAAACAGCTTTTTTGTCTTGAGGAGCAGAAGCATGAAACAACTTTCAGACATCTCAGAATCATGTGAGAAGGAAACCAAAGGTGTTTCCATTAGCTTTGCAGTCAGTACTTTTGAGTAAAATTGAAATGTACATTACTTTGAAGTCAGAGCATTGAGTGCACTGAGATGACAACTTTTTTCTCTTAATGAGCAGAAGCAGGAAACTACTTCCAAACAAGTCAGAATCATGTGGGAACTTCATCTAAGCTGTTTCCATTGAGTATGCAGTCAGTATTTTTGAGAATAATAGAAATGTATACTAATTCTTTGGTCAAAGCGTTGTGTGGACTGAGAAAAGAACTTTTTTGTCTTGATGAGCAGAGGCATGAAACTACTTTCAAGCTACTCAGAAACATGTGGGAAGTAAACCCAATGTGTTTCCATCAGGTTTGCATTCAGTAGATTTGAGTAAAATTCAAATGTATACTGCTGCAATGTCAGAGCATTGTATGCTCTGAGAAAACAGCTTTTTTGTCTTGAGGAGCAGAAGCATGAAACAACGTTCAAACATCTCAGAATCATGTGATAAGTAAAACAAACGTGTTTCCATTTGCTTTGCAGTCAGTACTTTTGAGTAAAATTGAAATGTACATTACTTTGAAGTCAGAGCATTATGTGCACTGAGATGACAACTTTTTTCTCTTAATGAGCAGAAGCATGAAACTACTTCCAAACAAGTCAGAATCATGTGGGAAATTCATCTATGATGTTTCCATTGAGTATGCAGTCAGTATTTTTGAGTATAATAGAAATGTATACTCATTCTTTGGTCAAAGCATTGTGTGGACTGAGAAAAGAACTTCTTTGTCTTGATGAGCAGAGGCATGAAACTACTTTCAAGCTACTCAGAATCATGTGGGAAGTAAACCCAATGTGTTTCCATCAGGTTTGCATTCAGTAGATTTGAGTAAAATTCAAATGTATACTGCTGTAATGTCAGAGAATTGTATGCTCTGAGAAAACAGCTTTTTTGTCTTGAGGAGCAGAAGCATGAAACAACTTTCAAACAACTCAGAATCATGTGAGAAATAAACCAAACGTGTTTCCATTAGCTGTGCAGTCAGTACTTTTGAGTAAAATTGAAATGTACATTACTTTAAGTCAGAGCATTGTGTGCACTGAGATGACAACTGTTTTCTCATAATGAGCAGAAGCTTGAAACTACTTCCAAACAAGTCAGAATCATGTGGGAACTTCATCTAAGCTGTTTCCATTGAGTATGCAGTCAGTATTTTTGAGAATAATAGAAATGTATACTCATTCTTTGGTCAAAGCGTTGTGTGGACTGAGAAAAGAACTATTTTGTCTTGATGAGCAGAGGCATGTAACTACTTTCAAGCTACTCAGAAACATGTGAGAAGTCAACCCAATGTGTTTCCATCAGGTCTGCATTCAGTAGATTTGAGTAAAATTCAAATGTATACTGCTGTAATGTCAGAGCATTGTATGCTCTGAGAAAACAGCTTTTTTGTCTTGAGGAGCAGAAGCATGAAACAACGTTCAAACATCTCAGAATCATGTGAGAAGTAAACCAAAGGTGTTTCCATTTGCTTTGCAGTCAGTAGATTTCAGTAAAATTGAAATGTACATTACTTTGAAGTCAGAGCATTGTGTGCACTGAGATGACAACTTTTTTCTCATAAAGAGCAGAAGCATGAAACTACTTCCAAACAAGTCAGAATCATGTGGGAACTTCATCTAAGCTGATTCCATTGAGTATGCAGTCAGTATTTTTGAGAATAATAGAAATGTATACTCATTCTTTGGTCAAAGCGTTGTGTGGACTGTGAAAAGAACTTTTTTGTCTTGATGAGCAGAGGCATGAAACTACTTTCAAGCTACTCAGAAACATGTGGGAAGTAAACCCAATGTGTTTCCATCAGGTTTGCATTCAGTAGATTTGAGTAAAATTCAAATGTACATTACTTAGAAGTCAGAGCATTGTGTGCACTGAGAGGACAACTTTTTTCTCTTAATGAGCAGAAGCATGAAACTACTTCCAAACAAGTCAGAATCATGTGGGAACTTCATCTAAGCTGTTTCCATTGAGTATGCAGTCAGTATTTTTGAGAATAATAGAAATGTATACTCATTCTTTGGTCAAAGCGTTGTGTGGACTGAGAAAAGAACTTTTTTGTCTTGATGAGCAGAGGCATGAAACTACTTTCAAGCTACTCAGAAACATGTGGGAAGTAAACCCAATGTGTTTCCATCAGGTTTGCATTCAGTAGATTTGAGTAAAATTCAAATGTATACTGCTGTAATGTCAGAGAGAAAACAGCTTTTTTGTCTTGAGGAGCAGAAGCATGAAACAACTTTCAGACATCTCAGAATCATGTGAGAAGGAAACCAAAGGTGTTTCCATTAGCTTTGCAGTCAGTACTTTTGAGTAAAATTGAAATGTACATTACTTTGAAGTCAGAGCATTGAGTGCACTGAGATGACAACTTTTTTCTCTTAATGAGCAGAAGCAGGAAACTACTTCCAAACAAGTCAGAATCATGTGGGAACTTCATCTAAGCTGTTTCCATTGAGTATGCAGTCAGTATTTTTGAGAATAATAGAAATGTATACTAATTCTTTGGTCAAAGCGTTGTGTGGTCTGAGAAAAGAACTTTTTTGTCTTGATGAGCAGAGGCATGAAACTACTTTCAAGCTACTCAGAAACATGTGGGAAGTAAACCCAATGTGTTTCCATCAGGTTTGCATTCAGTAGATTTGAGTAAAATTCAAATGTATACTGCTGCAATGTCAGAGCATTGTATGCTCTGAGAAAACAGCTTTTTTGTCTTGAGGAGCAGAAGCATGAAACAACGTTCAAACATCTCAGAATCATGTGATAAGTAAAACAAAGGTGTTTCCATTTGCTTTGCAGTCAGTACTTTTGAGTAAAATTGAAATGTACATTACTTTGAAGTCAGAGCATTATGTGCACTGAGATGACAACTTTTTTCTCTTAATGAGCAGAAGCATGAAACTACTTCCAAACAAGTCAGAATCATGTGGGAAATTCATCTATGATGTTTCCATTGAGTATGCAGTCAGTATTTTTGAGTATAATAGAAATGTATACTCATTCTTTGGTCAAAGCATTGTGTGGACTGAGAAAAGAATTTCTTTGTCTTGATGAGCAGAGGCATGAAACTACTTTCAAGCTACTCAGAATCATGTGGGAAGTAAACCCAATGTGTTTCCATCAGGTTTGCATTCAGTAGATTTGAGTAAAATTCAAATGTATACTGCTGTAATGTCAGAGAATTGTATGCTCTGAGAAAACAGCTTTTTTGTCTTGAGGAGCAGAAGCATGAAACAACTTTCAAACAACTCAGAATCATGTGAGAAATAAACCAAACGTGTTTCCATTAGCTGTGCAGTCAGTACTTTTGAGTAAAATTGAAATGTACATTACTTTAAGTCAGAGCATTGTGTGCACTGAGATGACAACTGTTTTCTCATAATGAGCAGAAGCTTGAAACTACTTCCAAACAAGTCAGAATCATGTGGGAACTTCATCTAAGCTGTTTCCATTGAGTATGCAGTCAGTATTTTTGAGTATAATAGAAATGTATACTCATTCTTTGGTCAAAGCATTGTGTGGACTGAGAAAAGAACTTCTTTGTCTTGATGAGCAGAGGCATGAAACTACTTTCAAGCTACTCAGAATCATGTGGGAAGTAAACCCAATGTGTTTCCATCAGGTTTGCATTCAGTAGATTTGAGTAAAATTCAAATGTATACTGCTGTAATGTCAGAGAATTGTATGCTCTGAGAAAACAGCTTTTTTGTCTTGAGGAGCAGAAGCATGAAACAACTTTCAAACAACTCAGAATCATGTGAGAAATAAACCAAACGTGTTTCCATTAGCTGTGCAGTCAGTACTTTTGAGTAAAATTGAAATGTACATTACTTTAAGTCAGAGCATTGTGTGCACTGAGATGACAACTGTTTTCTCATAATGAGCAGAAGCTTGAAACTACTTCCAAACAAGTCAGAATCATGTGGGAACTTCATCTAAGCTGTTTCCATTGAGTATGCAGTCAGTATTTTTGAGAATAATAGAAATGTATACTCATTCTTTGGTCAAAGCGTTGTGTGGACTGAGAAAAGAACTATTTTGTCTTGATGAGCAGAGGCATGTAACTACTTTCAAGCTACTCAGAAACATGTGAGAAGTCAACCCAATGTGTTTCCATCAGGTCTGCATTCAGTAGATTTGAGTAAAATTCAAATGTATACTGCTGTAATGTCAGAGCATTGTATGCTCTGAGAAAACAGCTTTTTTGTCTTGAGGAGCAGAAGCATGAAACAACGTTCAAACATCTCAGAATCATGTGAGAAGTAAACCAAAGGTGTTTCCATTTGCTTTGCAGTCAGTAGATTTCAGTAAAATTGAAATGTACATTACTTTGAAGTCAGAGCATTGTGTGCACTGAGATGACAACTTTTTTCTCATAAAGAGCAGAAGCATGAAACTACTTCCAAACAAGTCAGAATCATGTGGGAACTTCATCTAAGCTGATTCCATTGAGTATGCAGTCAGTATTTTTGAGAATAATAGAAATGTATACTCATTCTTTGGTCAAAGCGTTGTGTGGACTGTGAAAAGAACTTTTTTGTCTTGATGAGCAGAGGCATGAAACTACTTTCAAGCTACTCAGAAACATGTGGGAAGTAAACCCAATGTGTTTCCATCAGGTTTGCATTCAGTAGATTTGAGTAAAATTCAAATGTACATTACTTAGAAGTCAGAGCATTGTGTGCACTGAGAGGACAACTTTTTTCTCTTAATGAGCAGAAGCATGAAACTACTTCCAAACAAGTCAGAATCATGTGGGAACTTCATCTAAGCTGTTTCCATTGAGTATGCAGTCAGTATTTTTGAGAATAATAGAAATGTATACTCATTCTTTGGTCAAAGCGTTGTGTGGACTGAGAAAAGAACTTTTTTGTCTTGATGAGCAGAGGCATGAAACTACTTTCAAGCTACTCAGAAACATGTGGGAAGTAAACCCAATGTGTTTCCATCAGGTTTGCATTCAGTAGATTTGAGTAAAATTCAAATGTATACTGCTGTAATGTCAGAGCATTGTATGCTCTGAGAAAACAGCTTTTTTGTCTTGAGGAGCAGAAGCATGAAACAACTTTCAGACATCTCAGAATCATGTGAGAAGGAAACCAAAGGTGTTTCCATTAGCTTTGCAGTCAGTACTTTTGAGTAAAATTGAAATGTACATTACTTTGAAGTCAGAGCATTGAGTGCACTGAGATGACAACTTTTTTCTCTTAATGAGCAGAAGCAGGAAACTACTTCCAAACAAGTCAGAATCATGTGGGAACTTCATCTAAGCTGTTTCCATTGAGTATGCAGTCAGTATTTTTGAGAATAATAGAAATGTATACTAATTCTTTGGTCAAAGCGTTGTGTGGTCTGAGAAAAGAACTTTTTTGTCTTGATGAGCAGAGGCATGAAACTACTTTCAAGCTACTCAGAAACATGTGGGAAGTAAACCCAATGTGTTTCCATCAGGTTTGCATTCAGTAGATTTGAGTAAAATTCAAATGTATACTGCTGCAATGTCAGAGCATTGTATGCTCTGAGAAAACAGCTTTTTTGTCTTGAGGAGCAGAAGCATGAAACAACGTTCAAACATCTCAGAATCATGTGATAAGTAAAACAAAGGTGTTTCCATTTGCTTTGCAGTCAGTACTTTTGAGTAAAATTGAAATGTACATTACTTTGAAGTCAGAGCATTATGTGCACTGAGATGACAACTTTTTTCTCTTAATGAGCAGAAGCATGAAACTACTTCCAAACAAGTCAGAATCATGTGGGAAATTCATCTATGATGTTTCCATTGAGTATGCAGTCAGTATTTTTGAGTATAATAGAAATGTATACTCATTCTTTGGTCAAAGCATTGTGTGGACTGAGAAAAGAATTTCTTTGTCTTGATGAGCAGAGGCATGAAACTACTTTCAAGCTACTCAGAATCATGTGGGAAGTAAACCCAATGTGTTTCCATCAGGTTTGCATTCAGTAGATTTGAGTAAAATTCAAATGTATACTGCTGTAATGTCAGAGAATTGTATGCTCTGAGAAAACAGCTTTTTTGTCTTGAGGAGCAGAAGCATGAAACAACTTTCAAACAACTCAGAATCATGTGAGAAATAAACCAAACGTGTTTCCATTAGCTGTGCAGTCAGTACTTTTGAGTAAAATTGAAATGTACATTACTTTAAGTCAGAGCATTGTGTGCACTGAGATGACAACTGTTTTCTCATAATGAGCAGAAGCTTGAAACTACTTCCAAACAAGTCAGAATCATGTGGGAACTTCATCTAAGCTGTTTCCATTGAGTATGCAGTCAGTATTTTTGAGTATAATAGAAATGTATACTCATTCTTTGGTCAAAGCATTGTGTGGACTGAGAAAAGAACTTCTTTGTCTTGATGAGCAGAGGCATGAAACTACTTTCAAGCTACTCAGAATCATGTGGGAAGTAAACCCAATGTGTTTCCATCAGGTTTGCATTCAGTAGATTTGAGTAAAATTCAAATGTATACTGCTGTAATGTCAGAGAATTGTATGCTCTGAGAAAACAGCTTTTTTGTCTTGAGGAGCAGAAGCATGAAACAACTTTCAAACAACTCAGAATCATGTGAGAAATAAACCAAACGTGTTTCCATTAGCTGTGCAGTCAGTACTTTTGAGTAAAATTGAAATGTACATTACTTTAAGTCAGAGCATTGTGTGCACTGAGATGACAACTGTTTTCTCATAATGAGCAGAAGCTTGAAACTACTTCCAAACAAGTCAGAATCATGTGGGAACTTCATCTAAGCTGTTTCCATTGAGTATGCAGTCAGTATTTTTGAGAATAATAGAAATGTATACTCATTCTTTGGTCAAAGCGTTGTGTGGACTGAGAAAAGAACTATTTTGTCTTGATGAGCAGAGGCATGTAACTACTTTCAAGCTACTCAGAAACATGTGAGAAGTCAACCCAATGTGTTTCCATCAGGTCTGCATTCAGTAGATTTGAGTAAAATTCAAATGTATACTGCTGTAATGTCAGAGCATTGTATGCTCTGAGAAAACAGCTTTTTTGTCTTGAGGAGCAGAAGCATGAAACAACGTTCAAACATCTCAGAATCATGTGAGAAGTAAACCAAAGGTGTTTCCATTTGCTTTGCAGTCAGTAGATTTCAGTAAAATTGAAATGTACATTACTTTGAAGTCAGAGCATTGTGTGCACTGAGATGACAACTTTTTTCTCATAAAGAGCAGAAGCATGAAACTACTTCCAAACAAGTCAGAATCATGTGGGAACTTCATCTAAGCTGATTCCATTGAGTATGCAGTCAGTATTTTTGAGAATAATAGAAATGTATACTCATTCTTTGGTCAAAGCGTTGTGTGGACTGTGAAAAGAACTTTTTTGTCTTGATGAGCAGAGGCATGAAACTACTTTCAAGCTACTCAGAAACATGTGGGAAGTAAACCCAATGTGTTTCCATCAGGTTTGCATTCAGTAGATTTGAGTAAAATTCAAATGTACATTACTTAGAAGTCAGAGCATTGTGTGCACTGAGAGGACAACTTTTTTCTCTTAATGAGCAGAAGCATGAAACTACTTCCAAACAAGTCAGAATCATGTGGGAACTTCATCTAAGCTGTTTCCATTGAGTATGCAGTCAGTATTTTTGAGAATAATAGAAATGTATACTCATTCTTTGGTCAAAGCGTTGTGTGGACTGAGAAAAGAACTTTTTTGTCTTGATGAGCAGAGGCATGAAACTACTTTCAAGCTACTCAGAAACATGTGGGAAGTAAACCCAATGTGTTTCCATCAGGTTTGCATTCAGTAGATTTGAGTAAAATTCAAATGTATACTGCTGTAATGTCAGAGCATTGTATGCTCTGAGAAAACAGCTTTTTTGTCTTGAGGAGCAGAAGCATGAAACAACTTTCAGACATCTCAGAATCATGTGAGAAGGAAACCAAAGGTGTTTCCATTAGCTTTGCAGTCAGTACTTTTGAGTAAAATTGAAATGTACATTACTTTGAAGTCAGAGCATTGAGTGCACTGAGATGACAACTTTTTTCTCTTAATGAGCAGAAGCAGGAAACTACTTCCAAACAAGTCAGAATCATGTGGGAACTTCATCTAAGCTGTTTCCATTGAGTATGCAGTCAGTATTTTTGAGAATAATAGAAATGTATACTAATTCTTTGGTCAAAGCGTTGTGTGGTCTGAGAAAAGAACTTTTTTGTCTTGATGAGCAGAGGCATGAAACTACTTTCAAGCTACTCAGAAACATGTGGGAAGTAAACCCAATGTGTTTCCATCAGGTTTGCATTCAGTAGATTTGAGTAAAATTCAAATGTATACTGCTGCAATGTCAGAGCATTGTATGCTCTGAGAAAACAGCTTTTTTGTCTTGAGGAGCAGAAGCATGAAACAACGTTCAAACATCTCAGAATCATGTGATAAGTAAAACAAAGGTGTTTCCATTTGCTTTGCAGTCAGTACTTTTGAGTAAAATTGAAATGTACATTACTTTGAAGTCAGAGCATTATGTGCACTGAGATGACAACTTTTTTCTCTTAATGAGCAGAAGCATGAAACTACTTCCAAACAAGTCAGAATCATGTGGGAAATTCATCTATGATGTTTCCATTGAGTATGCAGTCAGTATTTTTGAGTATAATAGAAATGTATACTCATTCTTTGGTCAAAGCATTGTGTGGACTGAGAAAAGAATTTCTTTGTCTTGATGAGCAGAGGCATGAAACTACTTTCAAGCTACTCAGAATCATGTGGGAAGTAAACCCAATGTGTTTCCATCAGGTTTGCATTCAGTAGATTTGAGTAAAATTCAAATGTATACTGCTGTAATGTCAGAGAATTGTATGCTCTGAGAAAACAGCTTTTTTGTCTTGAGGAGCAGAAGCATGAAACAACTTTCAAACAACTCAGAATCATGTGAGAAATAAACCAAACGTGTTTCCATTAGCTGTGCAGTCAGTACTTTTGAGTAAAATTGAAATGTACATTACTTTAAGTCAGAGCATTGTGTGCACTGAGATGACAACTGTTTTCTCATAATGAGCAGAAGCTTGAAACTACTTCCAAACAAGTCAGAATCATGTGGGAACTTCATCTAAGCTGTTTCCATTGAGTATGCAGTCAGTATATTTGAGAATAATAGAAATGTATACTCATTCTTTGGTCAAAGCGTTGTGTGGACTGAGAAAAGAACTTTTTTGTCTTGATGAGCAGAGGCATGAAACTACTTTCAAGCTACTCAGAAACATGTGAGAACTCAACCCAATGTGTTTCCATCAGGTCTGCATTCAGTAGATTTGAGTAAAATTCAAATGTATACTGCTGTAATGTCAGAGCATTGTATGCTCTGAGAAAACAGCTTTTTTGTCTTGAGGAGCAGAAGCATGAAACAACGTTCAAACATCTCAGAATCATGTGAGAAGTAAACCAAAGGTGTTTCCATTTGCTTTGCAGTCAGTACATTTCAGTAAAATTGAAATGTACATTACTTTGAAGTCAGAGCATTGTGTGCACTGAGATGACAACTTTTTTCTCATAAAGAGCAGAAGCATGAAACTACTTCCAAACAAGTCAGAATCATGTGGGAACTTCATCTAAGCTGATTCCATTGAGTATGCAGTCAGTATTTTTGAGAATAATAGAAATGTATACTCATTCTTTGGTCAAAGCGTTGTGTGGACTGTGAAAAGAACTTTTTTGTCTTGATGAGCAGAGGCATGAAACTACTTTCAAGCTACTCAGAAACATGTGGGAAGTAAACCCAATGTGTTTCCATCAGGTTTGCATTCAGTAGATTTGAGTAAAATTCAAATGTACATTACTTAGAAGTCAGAGCATTGTGTGCACTGAGAGGACAACTTTTTTCTCTTAATGAGCAGAAGCATGAAACAACTTTCAGACATCTCAGAATCATGTGAGAAGTAAACCAAAGGTGTTTCCATTTGCTTTGCAGTCAGTAATTTTGAGTAAAATTGAAATGTACATTACTTTGAAGTCAGAGCATTGTGTGCACTGAACTGACAACTTTTTTCTCTTAATGAGCAGAAGCATGAAACTACTTCCAAACAAGTCCGAATCATGTGGGAACTTCATCTAAGCTGTTTCCATTCAGTATGCAGTCAGTATTTTTGAGTATAATAGAAATGTATACTCATTCTTTGGTCAAAGCGTTGTGTGGACTGAGAAAAGAACTTTTTTGTCTTGATGAGCAGAGGCATGAAACTACTTTCAAGCTACTCAGAAACATGTGGGAAGTAAACCCAATGTGTTTCCATCAGGTTTGCATTCAGTAGATTTGAGTAAAATTCAAATGTATACTGCTGTAATGTCAGAGCATTGTATGCTCTGAGAAAACAACTTTTTTGTCTTGAGGAGCAGAAGCATGAAACAACTTTCAAACAACTCAGAATCATGTGAGAAGTAAACCAAAGGTGTTTCCATTAGCTTTGCAGTCAGTACTTTTGAGTAAAATTGAAATGTACATTACTTTGAAGTCAGAGCATTGTGTGCACTGCGATGACAACTTTTTTCTCTTAATGAGCAGAAGCATGAAACTATTTCCAAACAAGTCAGAATCATGTGGGAACTTCATCTAAGCTGTTTTCATTAGGTATGCAGTCAGTATTTTTGAGTATAATAGAAATGTATACTCATTCTTTGGTCAAAGCGTTGTGTGGACTGAGAAAAGAACTTCTTTGTCTTGATGAGCAGAGGCATGAAACTACTTTCAAGCTACTCAGAATCATGTGGGAAGTAAACCCAATGTGTTTCCATCAGGTTTGCATTCAGTAGATTTGAGTAAAATTCAAATGTATTCTGCTGTAATGTCAGAGAATTGTATGCTCTGAGAAAACAGCTTTTTTGTCTTGAGGAGCAGAAGCATGAAACAACTTTTAAACAAGTCAGAATCATGTGAGAAGTAAACCAAAGGTGTTTCCATTAGCTTTGCAGTCAGCACTTTTGAGTAAAATTGAAATGTACATTACTTTGAAGTCAGAGCATTGAGTGCACTGAGATGACAACTTTTTTCTCTTAATGAGCAGAAGCAGGAAACTACTTCCAAACAAGTCAGAATCATCTGGGAACTTCATCTAGGCTGTATCCATTGAGTATGCAGTCAGTATTTTTGAGAATAATAGAAACGTATACTCATTCTTTGGTCAAAGCGTTGTGTGGACTGAGAAAAGAACTTTTTTGTCTTGATGAGCAGAGGCATGAAACTACTTTCAAGCTACTCAGAAACATGTGGGAAGTAAACCCAATGTGTTTCCATCAGGTTTGCATTCAGTAGATTTGAGTAAAATTCAAATGTATACTGCTGCAATGTCAGAGCATTGTATGCTCTGAGAAAACAGCTTTTTTGTCTTGAGGAGCAGAAGCATGAAACAACGTTCAAACATCTCAGAATCATGTGAGAAGTAAACCAAAGGTGTTTCCATTAGCTTTGCAGTCAGTACTTTTGAGTAAAATTGAAATGTACATTACTTTGAAGTCAGAGCATTGTGTGCACTGAGATGACAACTTTTTTCTCTTAATGAGCAGAAGCATGAAACTACTTCCAAACAAGTCAGAATCATGTGGGAACTTCATCTAAGCTGATTCCATTGAGTATGCAGTCAGTATTTTTGAGAATAATAGAAATGTATACTCATTCTTTGGTCAAAGCGTTGTGTGGACTGTGAAAAGAACTTTTTTGTCTTGATGAGCAGAGGCATGAAACTACTTTCAAGCTACTCAGAAACATGTGGGAAGTAAACCCAATGTGTTTCCATCAGTTTTGCATTCAGTAGATTTGAGTAAAATTCAAATGTACATTACTTAGAAGTCAGAGCATTGTGTGCACTGAGAGGACAACTTTTTTCTCTTAATGAGCAGAAGCATGAAACTACTTCCAAACAAGTCAGAATCATGTGGGAACTTCATCTAAGCTGTTTCCATTGAGTATGCAGTCAGTATTTTTGAGAATAATAGAAATGTATACTCATTCTTTGGTCAAAGCGTTGTGTGGACTGAGAAAAGAACTTTTTTGTCTTGATGAGCAGAGGCATGAAACTACTTTCAAGCTACTCAGAAACATGTGGGAAGTAAACCCAATGTGTTTCCATCAGGTTTGCATTCAGTAGATTTGAGTAAAATTCAAATGTATACTGCTGTAATGTCAGAGCATTGTATGCTCTGAGAAAACAGCTTTTTTGTCTTGAGGAGCAGAAGCATGAAACAACTTTCAGACATCTCAGAATCATGTGAGAAGTAAACCAAAGGTGTTTCCATTTGCTTTGCAGTCAGTAATTTTGAGTAAAATTGAAATGTACATTACTTTGAAGTCAGAGCATTGTGTGCACTGAGATGACAACTTTTTTCTCTTAATGAGCAGAAGCATGAAACTACTTCCAAACAAGTCAGAATCATGTGGGAACTTCATCTAAGCTGTTTCCGTTCAGTATGCAGTCAGTATTTTTGAGTATAGTAGAAATGTATACTCATTCTTTGGTCAAAGCGTTGTGTGGACTGAGAAAAGAACTTTTTTGCCTTGATGAGCAGAGGCATGAAACTACTTTCAAGCTACTCAGAAACATGTGGGAAGTAAACCCAATGTGTTTCCATCAGTTTTGCATTCAGTAGATTTGAGTAAAATTCAAATGTATAGTGCTGTCATGTCAGAGCATTGCATGCTCCGAGAAAACAGCTTTTTTGTCTTGAGGAGCAGAAGCATGAAACAACTTTCAAACAACTCAGAAAGATGTGAGAAGTAAACCAAAGGTGTTTCCATTAGCTTTGCAGTCAGTACTTCTGAGTAAAATTGAAATGTACATTACTTTGAAGTCAGAGCATTGTGTGCACTGAGATGACAACTTTTTTCTCTTAATGAGCAGAACGATGAAACTACTTCCAAACAAGTCAGAATCATGTGGGAACTTCATCTAAGCTGTTTCCATTGAGTATGCAGTCAGTATTTTTGAGTATAACAGAAATGTATACTCATTCTTTGGTCAAAACGTTGTGCGAACTGAGAAAAAAAATTATTTTTCTTGATGAGCAGAGGCATGAAACTACTTTCAAGCTACTCAGAATCATGTGGGAAGTAACCCAATGAGTTTCCATCAGGTTTGCATTCAGTAGTTTTGAGTAAAATTCAAATGTATACTGCTGTAATGTCAGAGCATTGTATGCTCTGAGAAAACAGCTTTTTTGTCTTGAGGAGCAGAAGCATGAAACAACTTTCAAACAACTCAGAATCATGTGAGAAGTAAACCAAAGCTGTTTCTATTAGCTTTGCAGTCAGTACTTTTGAGTAAAATTGAAATGTACATTAGTTTGAAGTCAGAGCATTGTGTGCACTGAGATGACAACTTTTTTCTCTTAATGAGCAGAAGCATGAAACTACTTCCAAACAAGTCAGAATCATGTGGGAACTACATCTAAGCTGTTTCGATTGAGTATGCAGTCAGTATTTTTGAGTATAATAGAAATGTATACTCATTCTTTGGTCAAAGCGTTGTGTGGACTGAGAAAAGAACTTTTTTGTCTTGATGAGCAGTGGCATGAATCTACTTTCAAGCTACTCAGAAACATGTGGGAAGTAAACCCAATGTGTTTCCATCAGGTTTGCATTCAGTAGATTTGAGTAAAATTCAAATGTATACTGCTGTAATGTCAGAGCATTGTATGCTCTGAGAAAACAGCTTTTTTGCCTTGAGGAGCAGAAGCATGAAAGAACTTTCAAAAATCTCAGAATCATGTGAGAAGTAAACCAAAGGTGTTTCCATTAGCTTTGCAGTCAGTACTTTTGAGTAAAATTGAAATGTACATTACTTTGAAGTCAGAGCATTGTGTGCACTGAGATGACAACTTTTTTCTCTTAATTAGCAGAAGCATGAAACTACTTCCAAACAAGTCAGAATCATGTGAGAACTTCATCTAAGCTGATTCCATTGAGTATGCAGTCAGTATTTTTGAGTATAACAGAAATGTATACTCATTCTTTGGTCAAAACGCTGTGCGGACTGAGAAAAGAACTTTTTTGTGTTGATGAGCAGAGGCATGAAACTACTTTCAGGCTACTGAGAGTCATCTGGGAAGTAAACCCAATGTGTTTCCATCAGGTTTGCATTCAGTAGATTTGAGTAAAATTCAAATGTATACTGCTGTAATGTCAGAGCATTGTACGCTCTGAGAAAACAGCTTTTTTGTCTTGAGGAGCAGAAGCATGAAACAACTTTCAAACAACTCAGAATCATGTGAGAAGTAAACCAAAGGTGTTTCCATTAGCTTTGCAGTCAGTACTTTTGAGTAAAATTGAAATGTACATTACTTTGAAGTCAGAGCATTGTGGGCACTGAGATGACAACTTTTTTCTCTTAATGAGCAGAAGCATGAAACTACTTCCAAACAAGTCAGAATCATGTGGGAACTTCATCTAAGCTGTTTCCATTGAGTATGCAGTCAGTATTTTTGAGAATAATAGAAATGTATACTCATTCTTTGGTCAAAGCGTTGTGTGGACTGAGAAAAGAACTTTTTTGTCTTGATGAGCAGAGGCATGAAACTACTTTCAAGCTACTCAGAAACATGTGGGAAGTAAACCCAACGTGTTTCCATCAGGTTTGCATTCAGTAGATTTGAGTAAAATTAAAATGTATACTGCTGTAATGTCAGAGCATTGTATGCTCTGAGATAACAGCTTTTTTGTCTTGAGGAGCAGAAGCATGAAACAACTTTCAAACATCTCAGAATCATGTGAGAAGTAAACCAAAGGTGTTTCCATTTGCTTTGCAGTCAGTACTTTTGAGTAAAATTGAAATGTACATTACTTTGAAGTCAGAGCATTGTGTGCACTGAGATGACAACTTTTTTCTCTTAATGAGCAGAACGATGAAACTACTTCCAAACAAGTCAGAATCATGTGGGAACTTCATCTAAGCTGTTTCCATTGAGTATGCAGTCAGTATTTTTGAGTATAACAGAAATGTATACTCATTCTTTGGTCAAAACGTTGTGCGAACTGAGAAAAAAAATTATTTTTCTTGATGAGCAGAGGCATGAAACTACTTTCAAGCTACTCAGAATCATGTGGGAAGTGACCCAATGAGTTTCCATCAGGTTTGCATTCAGTAGTTTTGAGTAAAATTCAAATGTATACTGCTGTAATGTCAGAGCATTGTATGCTCTGAGAAAACAGCTTTTTTGTCTTGAGGAGCAGAAGCATGAAACAACTTTCAAACAACTCAGAATCATGTGAGAAGTAAACCAAAGCTGTTTCTATTAGCTTTGCAGTCAGTACTTTTGAGTAAAATTGAAATGTACATTAGTTTGAAGTCAGAGCATTGTGTGCACTGAGATGACAACTTTTTTCTCTTAATGAGCAGAAGCATGAAACTACTTCCAAACAAGTCAGAATCATGTGGGAACTACATCTAAGCTGTTTCGATTGAGTATGCAGTCAGTATTTTTGAGTATAATAGAAATGTATACTCATTCTTTGGTCAAAGCGTTGTGTGGACTGAGAAAAGAACTTTTTTGTCTTGATGAGCAGTGGCATGAATCTACTTTCAAGCTACTCAGAAACATGTGGGAAGTAAACCCAATGTGTTTCCATCAGGTTTGCATTCAGTAGATTTGAGTAAAATTCAAATGTATACTGCTGTAATGTCAATGCATTGTATGCTCTGAGAAAACAGCTTTTTTGCCTTGAGGAGCAGAAGCATGAAAGAACTTTCAAAAATCTCAGAATCATGTGAGAAGTAAACCAAAGGTGCTTCCATTAGCTTTGCAGTCAGTACTTTTGAGTAAAATTGAAATGTACATTACTTTGAAGTCAGAGAATTGTGTGCACTGAGATGACAACTTTTTTCTCTTAATGAGCAGAAGGATGAAACTACTTCCAAACAAGTCAGAATCATGTGGGAACTTCATCTAAGCTGATTCCATTGAGTATGCAGTCAGTATTTTTGAGAATAATAGAAATGTATACTCATTCTTTTGTCAAAGCGTTGTGTGGACTGAGAAAAGAACTTTTTTGTCTTGATGAGCAGAGGCATGAAACTACTTTCAAGCTACTCAGAATCATGTGGGAAGTAAACCCAATGTGTTTCCATCAGGTTTGCATTCAGTAGATTTGAGTAAAATTCAAATGTGTACTGCTGTAATGTCAGAGCATTGTATGCTCTGAGAAAACAGCTTTTTTGTCTTGAGGAGCAGAAGCATGAAACAACTTTCAAACAACTCAGAATCATGTGAGAAGTAAACCAAAGGTGTTTCCATTAGCTTTGCAATCAGTACTTTTGAGTAAAATTGAAATGTACATTACTTTGAAGTCAGAGCATTGTGTGCACTGAGATGACAACTTTTTCTCTTAATGAGCAGAAGCATGAAACTACTTCCAAACAAGTCAGAATCATGTGGGAACTTCATCTAAGCTGTTTCCATTGAGTATGCAGTCAGTATTTTTGAGTATAACAGAAATGTATACTCATACTTTGGTCAAAACGTTGTGCGGACTGAGAAAAAAAATTATTTTTCTTGATGAGCAGAGGCATGAAAGTACTTTCAAGCTACTCAGAATCATGTGGGAAGTAACCCAATGTGTTTCCATCAGGTTTGCATTCAGTAGATTTGAGTAAAATTCAAATGTATACTGCTGTAATGTCAGAGCATTGTATGCTCTGAGAAAACAGCTTTTTTGTCTTGAGGGGCAGAAGCATGAAACTACTTCCAACCAAGTCAGAATCATCTGGGAACTTCATCTAAGCTGTTTCCATTGAGTATGCAGTCAGTATTTTTGAGTATAACAGAAATGTATACTCATTCTTTGGTCAAAACGTTGAGCGGACTGAGAAATGAAATTTTTTGTCTTGATGAGCAGAGGCATGAAACTACTTTCAAACTACTCAGATTCATGTGGGAAGTAAACGCAAAGTGTTTCCATTAGGTTTGCATTCAGTAGATTTGAGTAAAATTCAAATGTATACTGCTGTAATGTCAGAGCATTGTATGCTTTGAGAAAACAGCTTTTTTGTCTTGAGGAGCAGAAGCATGAAACAACTTTCAAACAACTCAGAATCATGTGAGAAGTAAACCAAAGGTGTTTCCATTAGCTTTGCAGTCAGTACTTTTGAGTAAAATTGAAATGTACATTACTTTGAAGTCAGAGCATTGTGGGCACTGAGATGACAACTTTTTTCTCTTAATGAGCAGAAGCATGAAACTACTTCCAAACAAGTCAGAATCATGTGGGAACTTCATCTAAGCCGTTTCCATTGAATATGCAGTCAGTATTTTTGAGTATAATAGAAATGTATACTCATTCTTTGGTCAAAGCGTTGTGTGGACTGAGAAAAGAACTTTTTTGTCTTGATGAGCAGAAGCATGAATCTACTTTCAAGCTACTCAGAAACATGTGAGAAGTCAACCCAATGTGTTTCCATCAGGTCTGCATTCAGTAGATTTGAGTAAAATTCAAATGTATACTGCTGTAATGTCAGAGCATTGTATGCTCTGAGAAAACAGCTTTTTTGTCTTGAGGAGCAGAAGCATGAAACAACGTTCAAACATCTCAGAATCATGTGAGAAGTATACCAAAGGTGTTTCCATTTGCTTTGCAGTCAGTACATTTCAGTAAAATTGAAATGTACATTACTTTGAAATCAGAGCATTGTATGCACTGAGAAGACAACATTTTTCTCATTAAGAGCAGAAGCATGAAACTACTTCCAAACAAGTCAGAATCATGTGGGAACTTCATCTAAGCTGATTCCATTGAGTATGCAGTCAGTATTTTTGAGAATAATAGAAATGTATACTCATTCTTTGGTCAAAGCGTTGTGTGGACTGTGAAAAGAACTTTTTTGTCTTGATGAGCAGAGGCATGAAACTACTTTCAAGCTACTCAGAAACATGTGGGAAGTAAACCCAATGTGTTTCCATCAGGTTTGCATTCAGTAGATTTGAGTAAAATTCAAATGTACATTACTTAGAAGACAGAGCATTGTGTGCACCGAGAGGACAACTTTTTTCTCTTAATGAGCAGAAGCATGAAACTACTTCCAAACAAGTCAGAATCATGTGGGAACTTCATCTAAGCTGTTTCCATTGAGTATGCAGTCAGTATTTTTGAGAATAATAGAAATGTATACTCATTCTTTGGTCAAAGCGTTGTGTGGACTGAGAAAAGAACTTTTTTGTCTTGATGAGCAGAGGCATGAAACTACTTTCAAGCTACTCAGAAACATGTGGGAAGTAAACCCAATGTGTTTCCATCAGGTTTGCATTCAGCAGATTTGAGTAAAATTCAAATGTATACTGCTGTAATGTCAGAGCATTGTATGCTCTGAGAAAACAGCTTTTTTGTCTTGAGGAGCAGAAGCATGAAACAACTTTCAGACATCTCAGAATCATGTGAGAAGTAAACCAAAGGTGTTTCCATTTGCTTTGCAGTCAGTACTTTTGAGTAAAATTGAAATGTACATTACTTTGAAGTCAGAGAATTGTGTGCACTGAGATGACAACTTTTTTCGCTTAATGAGCAGAAGCATGAAACTACTTCCAAACAAGTCAGAATCATGTGGGAACTTCATCTAAGCTGTTTCCCTTCAGTATGCAGTCAGTATTTTTGAGTATAATAGAAATGTATACTCATTCTTTAATCAAAGCGTTGTGTGGACTGAGAAAAGAACTTCTTTGTCTTGATGAGCAGAGGCATGAAACTGCTTTCAAGCTACTCAGATTCATGTGGGAAGTAAACGCAAAGTGTTTCCATTAGGTTTGCATTCAGTAGATTTGAGTAAAATTCAAATGTATACTGCTGTAATGTCAGAGCATTGATGCTTTGAGAAAACAGCTTTTTTGTCTTGAGGAGCAGAAGCATGAAACAACTTTCAAACAACTCAGAATCATGTGAGAAGTAAACCAAAGGTGTTTCCATTTGCTTTGCAGTCAGTACTTTTGAGTAAAATTGAAATGTACATTACTTTGAAGTCAGAGCATTGTGGGCACTGAGATGACAACTTTTTTCTCTTAATGAGCAGAAGCATGAAACTACTTCCAAACAAGTCAGAATCATGTGGGAACTTCATCTAAGCCGTTTCCATTGAATATGCAGTCAGTATTTTTGAGTATAATAGAAATGTATACTCATTCTTTGGTCAAAGCGTTGTGTGGACTGAGAAAAGAACTTTTTTGTCTTGATGAGCAGAAGCATGAATCTACTTTCAAGCTACTCAGAAACATGTGAGAAGTCAACCCAATGTGTTTCCATCAGGTCTGCATTCAGTAGATTTGAGTAAAATTCAAATGTATACTGCTGTAATGTCAGAGCATTGTATGCTCTGAGAAAACAGCTTTTTTGTCTTGAGGAGCAGAAGCATGAAACAACGTTCAAACATCTCAGAATCATGTGAGAAGTAAACCAAAGGTGTTTCCATTTGCTTTGCAGTCAGTACTTTCCAGTAAAATTGAAATGTACATTACTTTGAAGTCAGAGCATTGTGTGCACTGAGATGACAACATTTTTCTCATAAAGAGCAGAAGCATGAAACTACTTCCAAACAAGTCAGAATCATGTGGGAACTTCATCTAAGCTGATTCCATTGAGTATGCAGTCAGTATTTTTGAGAATAATAGAAATGTATACTCATTCTTTGGTCAAAGCGTTGTGTGGACTGTGAAAAGAACTTTTTTGTCTTGATGAGCAGAGGCATGAAACTACTTTCAAGCTACTCAGAAACATGTGGGAAGTAAACCCAATGTGTTTCCATCAGGTTTGCATTCAGTAGATTTGAGTAAAATTCAAATGTATACTGCTGTAATGTCAGAGCATTGTATGCTCTGAGAAAACAGCTTTTTTGTCTTGAGGAGCAGAAGCATGAAACAACTTTCAGACATCTCAGAATCATGTGAGAAGTAAACCAAAGGTGTTTCCATTTGCTTTGCAGTCAGTACTTTTGAGTAAAATTGAAATGTACATTACTTTGAAGTCAGAGAATTGTGTGCACTGAGATGACAACTTTTTTCGCTTAATGAGCAGAAGCATGAAACTACTTCCAAACAAGTCAGAATCATGTGGGAACTTCATCTAAGCTGTTTCCCTTCAGTATGCAGTCAGTATTTTTGAGTATAATAGAAATGTATACTCATTCTTTGGTCAAAGCATTGTGTGGACTGAGAAAAGAACTTCTTTGTCTTGATGAGCAGAGGCATGAAACTACTTTCAAGCTACTCAGATTCATGTGGGAAGTAAACGCAAAGTGTTTCCATTAGGTTTCCATTCAGTAGATTTGAGTAAAATTCAAATGTATACTGCTGTAATGTCAGAGCATTGTATGCTTTGAGAAAACAGCTTTTTTGTCTTGAGGAGCAGAAGCATGAAACAACTTTCAAACAACTCAGAATCATGTGAGAAGTAAACCAAAGGTGTTTCCATTAGCTTTGCAGTCAGTACTTTTGAGTAAAATTGAAATGTACATTACTTTGAAGTCAGAGCATTGTGGGCACTGAGATGACAACTTTTTTCTCATAATGAGCAGAAGCATGAAACTACTTCCAAACAAGTCAGAATCATGTGGGAACTTCATCTAAGCCGTTTCCATTGAATATGCAGTCAGTATTTTTGAGTATAATAGAAATGTATACTCATTCTTTGGTCAAAGCGTTGTGTGGACTGAGAAAAGAACTTTTTTGTCTTGATGAGCAGAAGCATGAATCTACTTTCAAGCTACTCAGAAACATGTGAGAAGTCAACCCAATGTGTTTCCATCAGGTCTGCATTCAGTAGATTTGAGTAAAATTCAAATGTATACTGCTGTAATGTCAGAGCATTGTATGCTCTGAGAAAACAGCTTTTTTGTCTTGAGGAGCAGAAGCATGAAACAACGTTCAAACATCTCAGAATCATGTGAGAAGTAAACCAACGGTGTTTCCATTTGCTTTGCAGTCAGTACTTTTCAGTAAAATTGAAATGTACATTACTTTGAAGTCAGAGCATTGTGTGCACAGAGATGACAACATTTTTCTCATAAAGAGCAGAAGCATGAAACTACTTCCAAACAAGTCAGAATCATGTGGGAACTTCATCTAAGCTGATTCCATTGAGTATGCAGTCAGTATTTTTGAGAATAATAGAAATGTATACTCATTCTTTGGTCAAAGCGTTGTGTGGACTGTGAAAAGAACTTTTTTGTCTTGATGAGGAGAGGCATGAAACTACTTTCAAGCTACTCAGAAACATGTGGGAAGTAAACCCAATGTGTTTCCATCAGGTTTGCATTCAGTAGATTTGAGTAAAATTCAAATGTACATTACTTAGAAGACAGAGCATTGTGTGCACTCAGAGGACAACTTTTTTCTCTTAATGAGCAGAAGCATGAAACTACTTCCAAACAAGTCAGAATCATGTGGGAACTTCATCTAAGCTGTTTCCATTGAGTATGCAGTCAGTATTTTTGAGAATAATAGAAATGTATACTCATTCTTTGGTCAAAGCGTTGTGTGGACTGAGAAAAGAACTTTTTTGTCTTGATGAGCAGAGGCATGAAACTACTTTCAAGCTACTCAGAAACATGTGGGAAGTAAACCCAATGTGTTTCCATCAGGTTTGCATTCAGTAGATTTGAGTAAAATTCAAATGTATACTGCTGTAATGTCAGAGCATTGTATGCTCTGAGAAAACAGCTTTTTTGTCTTGAGGAGCAGAAGCATGAAACAACTTTCAGACATCTCAGAATCATGTGAGAAGTAAACCAAAGGTGTTTCCATTTGCTTTGCAGTCAGTACTTTTGAGTAAAATTGAAATGTACATTACTTTGAAGTCAGAGAATTGTGTGCACTGAGATGACAACTTTTTTCGCTTAATGAGCAGAAGCATGAAACTACTTCCAAACAAGTCAGAATCATGTGGGAACTTCATCTAAGCTGTTTCCCTTCAGTATGCAGTCAGTATTTTTGAGTATAATAGAAATGTATACTCATTCTTTGGTCAAAGCGTTGTGTGGACTGAGAAAATAACTTCTTTGTCTTGATGAGCAGAGGCATGAAACTACTTTCAAGCTAGTCAGAATCATGTGGGAAGTTAACCCAATGTGTTTCCATCAGGTTTGCATTCAGTAGATTTGAGTAAAATTCAAATGTATACTGCTGTAATGTCAGAGAATTCTATGCTCTGAGAAAACAGCTTTTTTGTCTTGAGGAGCAGAAGCATGAAACAACTTTTAAACAAGTCAGAATCATGTGAGAAGTAAACCAAAGGTGTTTCCATTAGATTTGCAGTCAGTACTTTTGAGTAAAATTGAAATGTACATTACTTTGAAGTCAGAGCATTGTGTGCACTGAGATGACAACTTTTTTCTCTTAATGAGCAGAAGCATGAAACTACTTCCAAACAAGTCAGAATCATGTGGGAACTTCATCTAAGCTGTTTCCATTGAGTATGCAGTCAGTATTTTTGAGAATAATAGAAATGTATACTCATTGTTTGTCAAAGCATTGTGTGGACTGAGAAAAGAACTTTTTTGTCTTGATGAGCAGAGGCATGAAACTACTTTCAAGCTACGCAGAATCATGTGGGAAGTAAACCCAATGTGTTTCCATCAGGTTTGCATTCAGTAGATTTGAGTAAAATTTAAATGTATACTGCTGTAATGTCAGAGCATTGTATGCTCTGAGAAAACAGCTTCTTTGTCTTGAGGAGCAGAAGCATGAAACAACTTTCAAACAACTCAGAATCATGTGAGAAGTAAACCAAAGGTGTTTCCATTAGCTTTGCAGTCAGTACTTTTGAGTAAAATTGAAATGTACATTACTTTGAAGTCAGAGCATTGTGTGCACTGAGATGACAACTTTTTTCTCTTAATGAGCAGAAGCATGAAACTACTTCCAAACAAGTCAGAATCATGTGAGAACTTCATCTAAGTTGTTTCCATTGAGTATGCAGTCAGTATTTTTGAGAATAATAGAAATGTATACTCATTGTTTGTCAAAGCATTGTGCGGACTGAGAAAAGAACTTTTTTGTCTTGATGAGCAGAGGCATGAAACTACTTTCAAGCTACTCAGAATCATGTGGGAAGTGAACCCAATGTGTTTCCATCAGGTTTGCATTGAGTAGATTTGAGTAAAATTCAAATGTATACTGCT
Source organism: Mobula birostris (assembly GCF_030028105.1). NCBI lineage: Eukaryota > Metazoa > Chordata > Chondrichthyes > Myliobatiformes > Myliobatidae > Mobula > Mobula birostris. The sequence continues at coordinate 818,753 of NW_027274036.1, read as the reverse complement.
GTAATGTCAGAGCATTGTACGCTCTGAGAAAACAGCTTTTTTGTCTTGAGGAGCAGAAGCATGAAACAACTTTCAAACAACTCAGAATCATGTGAGAAGTAAACCAAAGGTGTTTCCATTAGCTTTGCAGTCAGTACTTTTGAGTAAAATTGAAATGTACATTACTTTGAAGTCAGAGCATTGTGGGCACTGAGATGACAACTTTTTTCTCTTAATGAGCAGAAGCATGAAACTACTTCCAAACAAGACAGAATCATGTGGGAACTTCATCTAAGCTGTTTCCATTGAGTATGCAGTCAGTATTTTTGAGAATAATAGAAATGTATACTCATTCTTTGGTCAAAGCGTTGTGTGGACTGAGAAAAGAACTTTTTTGTCTTGATGAGCAGAGGCATGAAACTACTTTCAAGCTACTCAGAAACATGTGGGAAGTAAACCCAATGTGTTTCCATCAGGTTTGCATTCAGTAGATTTGAGTAAAATTCAAATGTATACTGCTGTAATGTCAGAGCATTGTATGCTCTGAGAAAACAGCTTTTTTGTCTTGAGGAGCAGAAGCATGAAACAACTTTCAAACATCTCAGAATCATGTGAGAAGTAAACCAAAGGTGTTTCCATTTGCTTTGCAGTCAGTACTTTTGAGTAAAATTGAAATGTACGTTACTTTGAAGTCAGAGCATTGTGTGCACTGAGATGACAACTTTTTTATCTTAATGAGCAGAAGCATGAGACTACTTCCAAACAAACCAGAATCATGTGGGAACTTCATCTAAGCTGTTTCCATTGAGTATGCAGTCAGTATTTTTGAGTATAATAGAAATGTATACTCATTGTTTGGTCAAAGCATTGTGTGGTCTGAGAAAAGAACTTTATGGTCTTGATGAGCAGAGGCATGAAACTACTTTCAAGCTACTAAGAATCATGTGGGAAGTAAACCCAATGTGTTTCCATCAGGTTTGCATTCAGTAGATTTGAGTAAAATTTAAATGTATACTGCTGTAATGTCAGAGCATTGTATGCTCTGAGAAAACAGCTTTTTTGTCTTGAGGAGCAGTAGCATGAAACAACTTTCAAACAACTCAGAATCATGTGAGAAGTAAACCAAAGGTGTTTCCATTAGCTTTGCAGTCAGTACTTTTGAGTAAAATTGAAATGTACATTACTTTGAAGTCAGAGCATTGTGTGCACTGAGATGACAACTTTTTTCTCTTAATGAGCAGAAGCATGAAACTACTTCCAAACAAGTCAGAATCATGTGGGAACTTCATCTAAGCTGTTTCCATTGAGTATGCAGTCAGTATTTTTGAGAATAATAGAAATGTATACTCATTGTTTGTCAAAGCATTGTGTGGACTGAGAAAAGAACTTTTTTGTCTTGATGAGCAGAGGCATGAAACTACTTTCAAGCTACTCAGAATCATGTGGGAAGTAAACCCAATGTGTTTCCATCAGGTTTGCATTCAGTAGATTTGAGTAAAATTTAAATGTATACTGCTGTAATGTCAGAGCATTGTATGCTCTGAGAAAACAGCTTCTTTGTCTTGAGGAGCAGAAGCATGAAACAACTTTCAAACAACTCAGAATCATGTGAGAAGTAAACCAAAGGTGTTTCCATTAGCTTTGCAGTCAGTACTTTTGAGTAAAATTGAAATGTACATTACTTTGAAGTCAGAGCATTGTGTGCACTGAGATGACAACTTTTTTCTCTTAATGAGCAGAAGCATGAAACTACTTCCAAACAAGGCAGAATCATGTGGGAACTTCATCTAAGCTGTTTCCATTGAGTATGCAGTCAATATTTTTGAGAATAATAGAAATGTATACTCATTGTTTGTCAAAGCATTGTGCGGACTGAGAAAAGAACTTTTTTGTCTTGATGAGCAGAGGCATGAAACTACTTTCAAGCTACTCAGAATCATGTGGGAAGTGAACCCAATGTGTTTCCATCAGGTTTGCATTGAGTAGATTTGAGTAAAATTCAAATGTATACTGCTGTAATGTCAGAGCATTGTATGCTCTGAGAAAACAGCTTTTTTGTCTTGAGGAGCAGTAGCATGAAACAACTTTCAAACAACTCAGAATCATGTGAGAAGTAAACCAAAGGTGTTTCCATTAGCTTTGCAGTCAGTACTTTTGAGTAAAATTGAAATGTACATTACTTTGAAGTCAGAGCATTGTGTGCACTGAGATGACAACTTTTTTCTCTTAATGAGCAGAAGCATGAAACTACTTCCAAACAAGTCAGAATCATGTGGGAACTTCATCTAAGCTGTTTCCATTGAGTATGCAGTCAGTATTTTTGAGAATAATAGAAATGTATACTCATTCTTTGTCAAAGCATTGTGTGGACTGAGAAAAGAACTTTTTTGTCTTGATGAGCAGAGGCATGAAACTACTTTCAAGCTACTCAGAAACATGTGGGAAGTAAACCCAATGTGTTTCCATCAGGTTTGCATTCAGTAGATTTGAGTAAAATTCAAATGTATACTGCTGTAATGTCAGAGCATTGTATGCTCTGAGAAAACAGCTTTTTTGTCTTGAGGAGCAGAAGCATGAAACAACTTTCAGACATCTCAGAATCATGTGAGAAGTAAACCAAAGGTGTTTCCATTTGCTTTGCAGTCAGTACTTTTGAGTAAAATTGAAATGTACATTACTTTGAAGTCAGAGAATTGTGTGCACTGAGATGACAACTTTTTTCGCTTAATGAGCAGAAGCATGAAACTACTTCCAAACAAGTCAGAATCATGTGGGAACTTCATCTAAGCTGTTTCCCTTCAGTATGCAGTCAGTATTTTTGAGTATAATAGAAATGTATACTCATTCTTTGGTCAAAGCATTGTGTGGACTGAGAAAAGAACTTCTTTGTCTTGATGAGCAGAGGCATGAAACTACTTTCAAGCTACTCAGATTCATGTGGGAAGTAAACGCAAAGTGTTTCCATTAGGTTTCCATTCAGTAGATTTGAGTAAAATTCAAATGTATACTGCTGTAATGTCAGAGCATTGTATGCTTTGAGAAAACAGCTTTTTTGTCTTGAGGAGCAGAAGCATGAAACAACTTTCAAACAACTCAGAATCATGTGAGAAGTAAACCAAAGGTGTTTCCATTAGCTTTGCAGTCAGTACTTTTGAGTAAAATTGAAATGTACATTACTTTGAAGTCAGAGCATTGTGGGCACTGAGATGACAACTTTTTTCTCATAATGAGCAGAAGCATGAAACTACTTCCAAACAAGTCAGAATCATGTGGGAACTTCATCTAAGCCGTTTCCATTGAATATGCAGTCAGTATTTTTGAGTATAATAGAAATGTATACTCATTCTTTGGTCAAAGCGTTGTGTGGACTGAGAAAAGAACTTTTTTGTCTTGATGAGCAGAAGCATGAATCTACTTTCAAGCTACTCAGAAACATGTGAGAAGTCAACCCAATGTGTTTCCATCAGGTCTGCATTCAGTAGATTTGAGTAAAATTCAAATGTATACTGCTGTAATGTCAGAGCATTGTATGCTCTGAGAAAACAGCTTTTTTGTCTTGAGGAGCAGAAGCATGAAACAACGTTCAAACATCTCAGAATCATGTGAGAAGTAAACCAACGGTGTTTCCATTTGCTTTGCAGTCAGTACTTTTCAGTAAAATTGAAATGTACATTACTTTGAAGTCAGAGCATTGTGTGCACAGAGATGACAACATTTTTCTCATAAAGAGCAGAAGCATGAAACTACTTCCAAACAAGTCAGAATCATGTGGGAACTTCATCTAAGCTGATTCCATTGAGTATGCAGTCAGTATTTTTGAGAATAATAGAAATGTATACTCATTCTTTGGTCAAAGCGTTGTGTGGACTGTGAAAAGAACTTTTTTGTCTTGATGAGGAGAGGCATGAAACTACTTTCAAGCTACTCAGAAACATGTGGGAAGTAAACCCAATGTGTTTCCATCAGGTTTGCATTCAGTAGATTTGAGTAAAATTCAAATGTACATTACTTAGAAGACAGAGCATTGTGTGCACTCAGAGGACAACTTTTTTCTCTTAATGAGCAGAAGCATGAAACTACTTCCAAACAAGTCAGAATCATGTGGGAACTTCATCTAAGCTGTTTCCATTGAGTATGCAGTCAGTATTTTTGAGAATAATAGAAATGTATACTCATTCTTTGGTCAAAGCGTTGTGTGGACTGAGAAAAGAACTTTTTTGTCTTGATGAGCAGAGGCATGAAACTACTTTCAAGCTACTCAGAAACATGTGGGAAGTAAACCCAATGTGTTTCCATCAGGTTTGCATTCAGTAGATTTGAGTAAAATTCAAATGTATACTGCTGTAATGTCAGAGCATTGTATGCTCTGAGAAAACAGCTTTTTTGTCTTGAGGAGCAGAAGCATGAAACAACTTTCAGACATCTCAGAATCATGTGAGAAGTAAACCAAAGGTGTTTCCATTTGCTTTGCAGTCAGTACTTTTGAGTAAAATTGAAATGTACATTACTTTGAAGTCAGAGAATTGTGTGCACTGAGATGACAACTTTTTTCGCTTAATGAGCAGAAGCATGAAACTACTTCCAAACAAGTCAGAATCATGTGGGAACTTCATCTAAGCTGTTTCCCTTCAGTATGCAGTCAGTATTTTTGAGTATAATAGAAATGTATACTCATTCTTTGGTCAAAGCGTTGTGTGGACTGAGAAAATAACTTCTTTGTCTTGATGAGCAGAGGCATGAAACTACTTTCAAGCTAGTCAGAATCATGTGGGAAGTTAACCCAATGTGTTTCCATCAGGTTTGCATTCAGTAGATTTGAGTAAAATTCAAATGTATACTGCTGTAATGTCAGAGAATTCTATGCTCTGAGAAAACAGCTTTTTTGTCTTGAGGAGCAGAAGCATGAAACAACTTTTAAACAAGTCAGAATCATGTGAGAAGTAAACCAAAGGTGTTTCCATTAGATTTGCAGTCAGTACTTTTGAGTAAAATTGAAATGTACATTACTTTGAAGTCAGAGCATTGTGTGCACTGAGATGACAACTTTTTTCTCTTAATGAGCAGAAGCATGAAACTACTTCCAAACAAGTCAGAATCATGTGGGAACTTCATCTAAGCTGTTTCCATTGAGTATGCAGTCAGTATTTTTGAGAATAATAGAAATGTATACTCATTGTTTGTCAAAGCATTGTGTGGACTGAGAAAAGAACTTTTTTGTCTTGATGAGCAGAGGCATGAAACTACTTTCAAGCTACGCAGAATCATGTGGGAAGTAAACCCAATGTGTTTCCATCAGGTTTGCATTCAGTAGATTTGAGTAAAATTTAAATGTATACTGCTGTAATGTCAGAGCATTGTATGCTCTGAGAAAACAGCTTCTTTGTCTTGAGGAGCAGAAGCATGAAACAACTTTCAAACAACTCAGAATCATGTGAGAAGTAAACCAAAGGTGTTTCCATTAGCTTTGCAGTCAGTACTTTTGAGTAAAATTGAAATGTACATTACTTTGAAGTCAGAGCATTGTGTGCACTGAGATGACAACTTTTTTCTCTTAATGAGCAGAAGCATGAAACTACTTCCAAACAAGTCAGAATCATGTGAGAACTTCATCTAAGTTGTTTCCATTGAGTATGCAGTCAGTATTTTTGAGAATAATAGAAATGTATACTCATTGTTTGTCAAAGCATTGTGCGGACTGAGAAAAGAACTTTTTTGTCTTGATGAGCAGAGGCATGAAACTACTTTCAAGCTACTCAGAATCATGTGGGAAGTGAACCCAATGTGTTTCCATCAGGTTTGCATTGAGTAGATTTGAGTAAAATTCAAATGTATACTGCTGTAATGTCAGAGCATTGTACGCTCTGAGAAAACAGCTTTTTTGTCTTGAGGAGCAGAAGCATGAAACAACTTTCAAACAACTCAGAATCATGTGAGAAGTAAACCAAAGGTGTTTCCATTAGCTTTGCAGTCAGTACTTTTGAGTAAAATTGAAATGTACATTACTTTGAAGTCAGAGCATTGTGGGCACTGAGATGACAACTTTTTTCTCTTAATGAGCAGAAGCATGAAACTACTTCCAAACAAGACAGAATCATGTGGGAACTTCATCTAAGCTGTTTCCATTGAGTATGCAGTCAGTATTTTTGAGAATAATAGAAATGTATACTCATTCTTTGGTCAAAGCGTTGTGTGGACTGAGAAAAGAACTTTTTTGTCTTGATGAGCAGAGGCATGAAACTACTTTCAAGCTACTCAGAAACATGTGGGAAGTAAACCCAATGTGTTTCCATCAGGTTTGCATTCAGTAGATTTGAGTAAAATTCAAATGTATACTGCTGTAATGTCAGAGCATTGTATGCTCTGAGAAAACAGCTTTTTTGTCTTGAGGAGCAGAAGCATGAAACAACTTTCAAACATCTCAGAATCATGTGAGAAGTAAACCAAAGGTGTTTCCATTTGCTTTGCAGTCAGTACTTTTGAGTAAAATTGAAATGTACGTTACTTTGAAGTCAGAGCATTGTGTGCACTGAGATGACAACTTTTTTATCTTAATGAGCAGAAGCATGAGACTACTTCCAAACAAACCAGAATCATGTGGGAACTTCATCTAAGCTGTTTCCATTGAGTATGCAGTCAGTATTTTTGAGTATAATAGAAATGTATACTCATTGTTTGGTCAAAGCATTGTGTGGTCTGAGAAAAGAACTTTATGGTCTTGATGAGCAGAGGCATGAAACTACTTTCAAGCTACTAAGAATCATGTGGGAAGTAAACCCAATGTGTTTCCATCAGGTTTGCATTCAGTAGATTTGAGTAAAATTTAAATGTATACTGCTGTAATGTCAGAGCATTGTATGCTCTGAGAAAACAGCTTTTTTGTCTTGAGGAGCAGTAGCATGAAACAACTTTCAAACAACTCAGAATCATGTGAGAAGTAAACCAAAGGTGTTTCCATTAGCTTTGCAGTCAGTACTTTTGAGTAAAATTGAAATGTACATTACTTTGAAGTCAGAGCATTGTGTGCACTGAGATGACAACTTTTTTCTCTTAATGAGCAGAAGCATGAAACTACTTCCAAACAAGTCAGAATCATGTGGGAACTTCATCTAAGCTGTTTCCATTGAGTATGCAGTCAGTATTTTTGAGAATAATAGAAATGTATACTCATTGTTTGTCAAAGCATTGTGTGGACTGAGAAAAGAACTTTTTTGTCTTGATGAGCAGAGGCATGAAACTACTTTCAAGCTACTCAGAATCATGTGGGAAGTAAACCCAATGTGTTTCCATCAGGTTTGCATTCAGTAGATTTGAGTAAAATTTAAATGTATACTGCTGTAATGTCAGAGCATTGTATGCTCTGAGAAAACAGCTTCTTTGTCTTGAGGAGCAGAAGCATGAAACAACTTTCAAACAACTCAGAATCATGTGAGAAGTAAACCAAAGGTGTTTCCATTAGCTTTGCAGTCAGTACTTTTGAGTAAAATTGAAATGTACATTACTTTGAAGTCAGAGCATTGTGTGCACTGAGATGACAACTTTTTTCTCTTAATGAGCAGAAGCATGAAACTACTTCCAAACAAGGCAGAATCATGTGGGAACTTCATCTAAGCTGTTTCCATTGAGTATGCAGTCAATATTTTTGAGAATAATAGAAATGTATACTCATTGTTTGTCAAAGCATTGTGCGGACTGAGAAAAGAACTTTTTTGTCTTGATGAGCAGAGGCATGAAACTACTTTCAAGCTACTCAGAATCATGTGGGAAGTGAACCCAATGTGTTTCCATCAGGTTTGCATTGAGTAGATTTGAGTAAAATTCAAATGTATACTGCTGTAATGTCAGAGCATTGTATGCTCTGAGAAAACAGCTTTTTTGTCTTGAGGAGCAGTAGCATGAAACAACTTTCAAACAACTCAGAATCATGTGAGAAGTAAACCAAAGGTGTTTCCATTAGCTTTGCAGTCAGTACTTTTGAGTAAAATTGAAATGTACATTACTTTGAAGTCAGAGCATTGTGTGCACTGAGATGACAACTTTTTTCTCTTAATGAGCAGAAGCATGAAACTACTTCCAAACAAGTCAGAATCATGTGGGAACTTCATCTAAGCTGTTTCCATTGAGTATGCAGTCAGTATTTTTGAGAATAATAGAAATGTATACTCATTCTTTGTCAAAGCATTGTGTGGACTGAGAAAAGAACTTTTTTGTCTTGATGAGCAGAGGCATGAAACTACTTTCAAGCTACTCAGAATCATGTGGGAAGTAAACCCAATGTGTTTCCATCAGGTTTGCATTCAGTAGATTTGAGTAAAATTTAAATGTATACTGCTGTAATGTCAGAGCATTGTATGCTCTGAGAAAACAGCTTCTTTGTCTTGAGGAGCAGAAGCATGAAACAACTTTCAAACAACTCAGAATCATGTGAGAAGTAAACCAAAGGTGTTTCCATTAGCTTTGCAGTCAGTACTTTTGAGTAAAATTGAAATGTACATTACTTTGAAGTCAGAGCATTGTGTGCACTGAGATGACAACTTTTTTCTCTTAATGAGCAGAAGCATGAAACTACTTCCAAACAAGTCAGAATCATGTGGGAACTTCATCTAAGCTGTTTCCATTGAGTATGCAGTCAGTATTTTTGAGAATAATAGAAATGTATACTCATTGTTTGTCAAAGCATTGTGCGGACTGAGAAAAGAACTTTTTTGTCTTGATGAGCAGAGGCATGAAACTACTTTCAAGCTACTCAGAATCATGTGGGAAGTGAACGCAATGTGTTTCCATCAGGTTTGCATTCAGTAGATTTGAGTAAAATTCAAATGTATACTGCTGTAATGTCAGAGCATTGTACGCTCTGAGAAAACAGCTTTTTTGTCTTGAGGAGCAGAAGCATGAAACAACTTTCAAACAACTCAGAATCATGTGAGAAGTAAACCAAAGGTGTTTCCATTAGCTTTGCAGTCAGTACTTTTGAGTAAAATTGAAATGTACATTACTTTGAAGTCAGAGCATTGTGGGCACTGAGATGACAACTTTTTTCTCTTAATGAGCAGAAGCATGAAACTACTTCCAAACAAGACAGAATCATGTGGGAACTTCATCTAAGCTGTTTCCATTGAGTATGCAGTCAGTATTTTTGAGAATAATAGAAATGTATACTCATTCTTTGGTCAAAGCGTTGTGTGGACTGAGAAAAGAACTTTTTTGTCTTGATGAGCAGAGGCATGAAACTACTTTCAAGCTACTCAGAAACATGTGGGAAGTAAACCCAATGTGTTTCCATCAGGTTTGCATTCAGTAGATTTGAGTAAAATTAAAATGTATACTGCTGTAATGTCAGAGCGTTGTATGCTCTGAGAAAACAGCTTTTTTGTCTTGAGGAGCAGAAGCATGAAACAACTTTCAAACATCTCAGAATCATGTGAGAAGTAAACCAAAGGTGTTTCCATTTGCTTTGCAGTCAGTACTTTTGAGTAAAATTGAAATGTACGTTACTTTGAAGTCAGAGCATTGTGTGCACTGAGATGACAACTTTTTTCTCTTAATGAGCAGAAGCATGAAACTACTTCCAAACAAACCAGAATCATGTGGGAACTTCATCTAAGCTGTTTCCATTGAGTATGCAGTCAGTATTTTTGAGTATAATAGAAATGTATACTCATTGTTTGGTCAAAGCATTGTGTGGTCTGAGAAAAGAACTTTTTGGTCTTGATGAGCAGAGGCATGAAACTACTTTCAAGCTACTAAGAATCATGTGGGAAGTAAACCCAATGTGTTTCCATCAGGTTTGCATTCAGTAGATTTGAGTAAAATTTAAATGTATACTGCTGTAATGTCAGAGCATTGTATGCTCTGAGAAAACAGCTTTTTTGTCTTGAGGAGCAGTAGCATGAAACAACTTTCAAACAACTCAGAATCATGTGAGAAGTAAACCAAAGGTGTTTCCATTAGCTTTGCAGTCAGTACTTTTGAGTAAAATTGAAATGTACATTACTTTGAAGTCAGAGCATTGTGTGCACTGAGATGACAACTTTTTTCTCTTAATGAGCAGAAGCATGAAACTACTTCCAAACAAGTCAGAATCATGTGGGAACATCATCTAAGCTGTTTCCATTGAGTATGCAGTCAGTATTTTTGAGAATAATAGAAATGTATACTCATTCTTTGGTCAAAGCATTGTGCGGACTGAGAAAATAACTTTTTTGTCTTGATGAGCAGAGGCATGAAACTACTTTCAAGCTACTCAGAATCATGTGGGAAGTGAACCCAATGTGTTTCCATCAGGATTGCATTCAGTAGATTTGAGTAAAATTCAAATGTATACTGCTGTAATGTCAGAGCATTGTACGCTCTGAGAAAACAGCTTTTTTGTCTTGAGGAGCAGAAGCATGAAACAACTTTCAAACAACTCAGAATCATGTGAGAAGTAAACCAAAGGTGTTTCCATTAGCTTTGCAGTCAGTACTTTTGAGTAAAATTGAAATGTACATTACTTTGAAGTCAGAGCATTGTGTGCACTGAGATGACAACTTTTTTCTCTTAATGAGCAGAAGTATAAAACTACTTCCAAACAAGTCAGAATCATGTGGGAACTTCAGCTAAGCTGTTTCCATTGAGTATGCAGTCAGTATTTTTGAGAATAATAGAAATGTATACTCATTCTTTGGTCAAAGCGTTGTTTGGACTGAGAAAAGAACTTTTTTGTCTTGATGAGCAGAGGCATGAAACTACTTTCAAGCTACTCAGAAACATGTGGGAAGTAAACCCAATGTGTTTCCATCAGGTTTGCATTCAGTAGATTTGAGTAAAATTAAAATGTATACTGCTGTAATGTCAGAGCATTGTATGCTCTGAGAAAACAGCTTTTTTGTCTTGAGGAGCAGAAGCATGAAACAACTTTCAAACATCTCAGAATCATGTGAGAAGTAAACCAAAGGTGTTTCCATTTGCTTTGCAGTCAGTACTTTTGAGTAAAATTGAAATGTACGTTACTTTGAAGTCAGAGCATTGTGTGCACTGAGATGACAACTTTTTTCTCTTAATGAGCAGAAGCATGAAACTACTTCCAAACAAACCAGAATCATGTGGGAACTTCATCTAAGCTGTTTCCATTGAGTATGCAGTCAGTATTTTTGAGTATAATAGAAATGTATACTCATTGTTTGGTCAAAGCATTGTGTGGTCTGAGAAAAGAACTTTTTGGTCTTGATGAGCAGAGGCATGAAACTACTTTCAAGCTACTAAGAATCATGTGGGAAGTAAACCCAATGTGTTTCCATCAGGTTTGCATTCAGTAGATTTGAGTAAAATTTAAATGTATACTGCTGTAATGTCAGAGCATTGTATGCTCTGAGAAAACAGCTTTTTTGTCTTGAGGAGCAGCAGCATGAAACAACTTTCAAACAACTCAGAATCATGTGAGAAGTAAACCAAAGGTGTTTCCATTAGCTTTGCAGTCAGTACTTTTGAGTAAAATTGAAATGTACATTACTTTGAAGTCAGAGCATTGTGTGCACTGAGATGACAACTTTTTTCTCTTAATGAGCAGAAGCATGAAACTACTTCCAAACAAGTCAGAATCATGTGGGAACTTCATCTAAGCTGTTTCCATTGAGTATGCAGTCAGTATTTTTGAGAATAATAGAAATGTATACTCATTCTTTGGTCAAAGCATTGTGCGGACTGAGAAAATAACTTTTTTGTCTTGATGAGCAGAGGCATGAAACTACTTTCAAGCTACTCAGAATCATGTGGGAAGTGAACCCAATGTGTTTCCATCAGGATTGCATTCAGTAGATTTGAGTAAAATTCAAATGTATACTGCTGTAATGTCAGAGCATTGTACGCTCTGAGAAAACAGCTTTTTTGTCTTGAGGAGCAGAAGCATGAAACAACTTTCAAACAACTCAGAATCATGTGAGAAGTAAACCAAAGGTGTTTCCATTAGCTTTGCAGTCAGTACTTTTGAGTAAAATTGAAATGTACATTACTTTGAAGTCAGAGCATTGTGTGCACTGAGATGACAACTTTTTTCTCTTAATGAGCAGAAGTATAAAACTACTTCCAAACAAGTCAGAATCATGTGGGAACTTCAGCTAAGCTGTTTCCATTGAGTATGCAGTCAGTATTTTTGAGAATAATAGAAATGTATACTCATTCTTTGGTCAAAGCGTTGTGTGGACTGAGAAAAGAACTTTTTTGTCTTGATGAGCAGAGGCATGAAACTACTTTCACGCTACTCAGAAACATGTGGGAAGTAAACCCAATGTGTTTCCATCAGGTTTGCATTCAGTAGATTTGAGTAAAATTCAAATGTATACTGCTGTAATGTCAGAGCATTTTATGCTCTGAGAAAACAGCTTTTTTGCCTTGAGGAGCAGAAGCATGAAACAACTTTCAAACATCTCAGAATCATGTGAGAAGTAAACCAAAGGTGTTTCCATTAGCTTTGCAGTCAGTACTTTTGAGTAAAATTGAAATGTACATTACTTTGAAGTCAGAGCATTGTGTGCACTGAGATGACAACTTTTTTCTCTTAATGAGCAGAAGCATGAAACTACTTCTAAACAAGTCAGAATCATGTGGGAACTTCATCTAAGCTGATTCCATTGAGTATGCAGTCAGTATTTTTGAGAATAATAGAAATGTATACTCATTCTTTGGTCAAAGCGTTGTGTGGACTGAGAAAAGAACTTTTTTGTCTTGATGAACAGAGGCATGAAACTACTTTCAAGCTACTCAGAATCATGTGGGAAGTAAACCCAATGTGTTTCCATCAGGTTTGCATTCAGTAGATTTGAGTAAAATTCAAATGTATACTGCTGTAATGTCAGAGCATTGTATGCTCTGAGAAAACAGCTTTTTTGTCTTGAGGAGAAGAAGCATGAAACAACTTTCAAACAACTCAGAATCATGTGAGAAGTAATCCAAAGGTGTTTCCATTAGCTTTGCAATCAGTACTTTTGAGTAAAATTGAAATGTACATTACTTTGAAGTCAGAGCATTGTGTGCACTGAGATGACAACTTTTTCTCTTAATGAGCAGAAGCATGAAACTACTTCCAAACAAGTCAGAATCATGTGGGAACTTCATCTAAGCTGTTTCCATTGAGTATGCAGTCAGTATTTTTGAGTATAACCGAAATGTATACTCATTCTTTGGTCAAAACGTTGTGCGGACTGAGAAAAAAAATTATTTTTCTTGATGAGCAGAGGCATGAAACTACTTTCAAGCTACTCAGAATCATGTGGGAAGTAACCCAATGTGTTTCCATCAGGTTTGCATTCAGTAGATTTGAGTAAAATTCAAATGTATACTGCTGTAATGTCAGAGCATTGTATGCTCTGAGAAAACAGCTTTTTTGTCTTGAGGAGCAGAAGCATGAAACAACTTTCAAACAACTCAGAATCATGTGAGAAGTAAACCAAAGCTGTTTCTATTAGCTTTGTAGTCAGTACTTTTGAGTAAAATTGAAATGTACATTACTTTGAAGTCAGAGCATTCTGTGCACTGAGATGACAACTTTTTTCTCTTAATGAGCAGAAGGATGAAACTACTTCCAAACAAGTCAGAATCATGTGGGAACTTCATCTAAGCTGTTTCCTTTAAGTATGCAGTCAGTATTTTTGAGTATAACAGAAATGTATACTCATTCTTTGGTGAAAACGTTGTGCGGACTGAGAAATGAAATTTTTTGTCTTGATGAGCAGAGGCATGAAACTACTTTCAAGCTACTCAGATTCATGTGGGAAGTAAACGCAAAGTGTTTCCATTAGGTTTGCATTCAGTAGATTTGAGTAAAATTCAAATGTATACTGCTGTAATGTCAGAGCATTGTATGCTCTGAGAAAACAGCTTTTTTGTCTTGAGGAGCGGAAGCATGAAACAACTTTCAAACAACTCAGAATCATGTGAGAAGTAAACCAAAGGTGTTTCCATTAGCTTTGCAGTCAGTACTTTTGAGTAAAATTGAAATGTACATTACTTTGAAGTCAGAGCATTGTGTGCACTGAGATGACAACTTTTTTCTCTTAATGAGCAGAAGTATAAAACTACTTCCAAACAAGTCAGAATCATGTGGGAACTTCAGCTAAGCTGTTTCCATTGAGTATGCAGTCAGTATTTTTGAGAATAATAGAAATGTATACTCATTCTTTGGTCAAAGCGTTGTGTGGACTGAGAAAAGAACTTTTTTGTCTTGATGAGCAGAGGCATGAAACTACTTTCAAGCTACTCAGAAACATGTGGGAAGTAAACCCAATGTGTTTCCATCAGGTTTGCATTCAGTAGATTTGAGTAAAATTAAAATGTATACTGCTGTAATGTCAGAGCATTGTATGCTCTGAGAAAACAGCTTTTTTGTCTTGAGGAGCAGAAGCATGAAACAACTTTCAAACATCTCAGAATCATGTGAGAAGTAAACCAAAGGTGTTTCCATTTGCTTTGCAGTCAGTACTTTTGAGTAAAATTGAAATGTACGTTACTTTGAAGTCAGAGCATTGTGTGCACTGAGATGACAACTTTTTTCTCTTAATGAGCAGAAGCATGAAACTACTTCCAAACAAACCAGAATCATGTGGGAACTTCATCTAAGCTGTTTCCATTGAGTATGCAGTCAGTATTTTTGAGTATAATAGAAATGTATACTCATTGTTTGGTCAAAGCATTGTGTGGTCTGAGAAAAGAACTTTTTGGTCTTGATGAGCAGAGGCATGAAACTACTTTCAAGCTACTAAGAATCATGTGGGAAGTAAACCCAATGTGTTTCCATCAGGTTTGCATTCAGTAGATTTGAGTAAAATTTAAATGTATACTGCTGTAATGTCAGAGCATTGTCTGCTCTGAGAAAACAGCTTTTTTGTCTTGAGGAGCAGTAGCATGAAACAACTTTCAAACAACTCAGAATCATGTGAGAAGTAAACCAAAGGTGTTTCCATTAGCTTTGCAGTCAGTACTTTTGAGTAAAATTGAAATGTACATTACTTTGAAGTCAGAGCATTGTGTGCACTGAGATGACAACTTTTTTCTCTTAATGAGCAGAAGCATGAAACTACTTCCAAACAAGTCAGAATCATGTGGGAACTTCATCTAAGCTGTTTCCATTGAGTATGCAGTCAGTATTTTTGAGAATAATAGAAATGTATACTCATTCTTTGGTCAAAGCATTGTGCGGACTGAGAAAATAACTTTTTTGTCTTGATGAGCAGAGGCATGAAACTACTTTCAAGCTACTCAGAATCATGTGGGAAGTGAACCCAATGTGTTTCCATCAGGATTGCATTCAGTAGATTTGAGTAAAATTCAAATGTATACTGCTGTAATGTCAGAGCATTGTACGCTCTGAGAAAACAGCTTTTTTGTCTTGAGGAGCAGAAGCATGAAACAACTTTCAAACAACTCAGAATCATGTGAGAAGTAAACCAAAGGTGTTTCCATTAGCTTTGCAGTCAGTACTTTTGAGTAAAATTGAAATGTACATTACTTTGAAGTCAGAGCATTGTGTGCACTGAGATGACAACTTTTTTCTCTTAATGAGCAGAAGTATAAAACTACTTCCAAACAAGTCAGAATCATGTGGGAACTTCAGCTAAGCTGTTTCCATTGAGTATGCAGTCAGTATTTTTGAGAATAATAGAAATGTATACTCATTCTTTGGTCAAAGCGTTGTGTGGACTGAGAAAAGAACTTTTTTGTCTTGATGAGCAGAGGCATGAAACTACTTTCACGCTACTCAGAAACATGTGGGAAGTAAACCCAATGTGTTTCCATCAGGTTTGCATTCAGTAGATTTGAGTAAAATTCAAATGTATACTGCTGTAATGTCAGAGCATTTTATGCTCTGAGAAAACAGCTTTTTTGCCTTGAGGAGCAGAAGCATGAAACAACTTTCAAACATCTCAGAATCATGTGAGAAGTAAACCAAAGGTGTTTCCATTAGCTTTGCAGTCAGTACTTTTGAGTAAAATTGAAATGTACATTACTTTGAAGTCAGAGCATTGTGTGCACTGAGATGACAACTTTTTTCTCTTAATGAGCAGAAGCATGAAACTACTTCTAAACAAGTCAGAATCATGTGGGAACTTCATCTAAGCTGATTCCATTGAGTATGCAGTCAGTATTTTTGAGAATAATAGAAATGTATACTCATTCTTTGGTCAAAGCGTTGTGTGGACTGAGAAAAGAACTTTTTTGTCTTGATGAACAGAGGCATGAAACTACTTTCAAGCTACTCAGAATCATGTGGGAAGTAAACCCAATGTGTTTCCATCAGGTTTGCATTCAGTAGATTTGAGTAAAATTCAAATGTATACTGCTGTAATGTCAGAGCATTGTATGCTCTGAGAAAACAGCTTTTTTGTCTTGAGGAGAAGAAGCATGAAACAACTTTCAAACAACTCAGAATCATGTGAGAAGTAATCCAAAGGTGTTTCCATTAGCTTTGCAATCAGTACTTTTGAGTAAAATTGAAATGTACATTACTTTGAAGTCAGAGCATTGTGTGCACTGAGATGACAACTTTTTCTCTTAATGAGCAGAAGCATGAAACTACTTCCAAACAAGTCAGAATCATGTGGGAACTTCATCTAAGCTGTTTCCATTGAGTATGCAGTCAGTATTTTTGAGTATAACAGAAATGTATACTCATTCTTTGGTCAAAACGTTGTGCGGACTGAGAAAAAAAATTATTTTTCTTGATGAGCAGAGGCATGAAACTACTTTCAAGCTACTCAGAATCATGTGGGAAGTAACCCAATGTGTTTCCATCAGGTTTGCATTCAGTAGATTTGAGTAAAATTCAAATGTATACTGCTGTAATGTCAGAGCATTGTATGCTCTGAGAAAACAGCTTTTTTGTCTTGAGGAGCAGAAGCATGAAACAACTTTCAAACAACTCAGAATCATGTGAGAAGTAAACCAAAGCTGTTTCTATTAGCTTTGTAGTCAGTACTTTTGAGTAAAATTGAAATGTACATTACTTTGAAGTCAGAGCATTCTGTGCACTGAGATGACAACTTTTTTCTCTTAATGAGCAGAAGGATGAAACTACTTCCAAACAAGTCAGAATCATGTGGGAACTTCATCTAAGCTGTTTCCTTTAAGTATGCAGTCAGTATTTTTGAGTATAACAGAAATGTATACTCATTCTTTGGTGAAAACGTTGTGCGGACTGAGAAATGAAATTTTTTGTCTTGATGAGCAGAGGCATGAAGCTACTTTCAAGCTACTCAGATTCATGTGGGAAGTAAACGCAAAGTGTTTCCATTAGGTTTGCATTCAGTAGATTTGAGTAAAATTCAAATGTATACTGCTGTAATGTCAGAGCATTGTATGCTCTGAGAAAACAGCTTTTTTGTCTTGAGGAGCGGAAGCATGAAACAACTTTCAAACAACTCAGAATCATGTGAGAAGTAACCCAAAGCTGTTTCTATTAGCTTTGCAGTCAGTACTTTTGAGTAAAATTGAAATGTACATTACTTTGAAGTCAGAGCATTCTGTGCACTGAGATGACAACATTTTTCTCTTAATGAGCAGAAGGATGAAAGTACTTCCAAACAAGTCAGAATCATGTGGGAACTTCATCTAAGCTGTTTCCTTTAAGTATGCAGTCAGTATTTTTGAGTATAACAGATATGTATACTCATTCTTTTGTCAAAGCGTTGTGCGGACTGAGAAAAGAACTTTTTTGTCTTGATGAGCAGAGGGATGAAACTACTTTCAAGCTACTCAGAATCATGTGGGAAGTAAAGCCAATGTGTTTCCATCAGGTTTGCATTCAGTAGATTTGAGTAAAATTCAAATGTATACTGCAGTCATGTCAGAGCATTGTATGCTCTGAGAAAACAGCTTTTTTTTCTTGAGGATCAGAAGCATGAAACAACTTTCAAACAACTCAGAATCATGTGAGAAGTAAACAAAAGGTGTTTCTATTAGCTTTGCAGTCAATACTTTTGAGTAAAATTGAAATGTACATTACTTTGAAGTCAGAGCATTGTGGGCACTGAGATGACAACTTTTTTCTCTTAATGAGCAGAAGCATGAAACTACTTCCAAACAAGTCAGAATCATGTGGGAACTTCATCAAAGCCGTTTCCATTGAATATGCAGTCAGTATTTTTGAGTATAATAGAAATGTATACTCATTCTTTGGTCAAAGCGTTGTGTGGACTGAGAAAAGAAATTTTTGTCTTGATGAGCAGAAGCATGAAACTACTTTCAAGCTACTCAGAAACATGTGAGAAGTCAACCCAATGTGTTTCCATCAGGTCTGCATTCAGTAGATTTGAGTAAAATTCAAATGTATACTGCTGTAATGTCAGAGCATTGTATGCTCTGAGAAAACAGCTTTTTTGTCTTGAGGAGCAGAAGCATGAAACAACGTTCAAACATCTCAGAATCATGTGAGAAGTAAACCAAAGGTGTTTCCATTTGCTTTGCAGTCAGTACTTTTCAGTAAAATTGAAATGTACATTACTTTGATGTCAGAGCATTGTGTGCACTGAGATGACAAGTTTTTTCTCATAAAGAGCAGAAGCATGAAACTACTTCCGAACAAGTCAGAATCATGTGGGAACTTCATCTAAGCTGATTCCATTGAGTATGCAGTCAGTATTTTTGAGAATAATAGAAATGTATACTCATTCTTTGGTCAAAGCGTTGTGTGGACTGTGAAAAGAACTTTTTTGTCTTGATGAGCAGAGGCATGAAACTACTTTCAAGCTACTCAGAAACATGTGGGAAGTAAACCAAAGCTATTTCCATTAGCTTTGCAATCAGTACTTTTGAGTAAAATTGAAATGTACATTACTTTGAAGTCAGAGCATTGTGTGCACTGAGATGACAACTTTTTCTCTTAATGAGCAGAAGCATGAAACTACTTCTAAACAAGTCAGAATCATGTGGGAACTTCATCTAAGCTGTTTCCATTGAGTATGCAGTCAGTATTTTTGAGTATAACAGAAATGTATACTCATTCTTTGGTCAAAACGTTGTGTGGACTGAGAAAAAAAATTATTTTTCTTGATGAGCAGAGGCATGAAACTACTTTCAAGCTACTCAGAATCATGTGGGAAGTAACCCAATGTGTTTCCATCAGGTTTGCATTCAGTAGATTTGAGTAAAATTCAAATGTATACTGCTGTAATGTCAGAGCATTGTATGCTCTGAGAAAACAGCTTTTTTGTCTTGAGGAGCAGAAGCATGAAACAACTTTCAAACAACTCAGAATCATGTGAGAAGTAAACCAAAGCTGTTTCTATTAGCTTTGTAGTCAGTACTTTTGAGTAAAATTGAAATGTACATTACTTTGAAGTCAGAGCATTCTGTGCACTGAGATGACAACTTTTTTCTCTTAATGAGCAGAAGGATGAAACTACTTCCAAACAAGTCAGAATCATGTGGGAACTTCATCTAAGCTGTTTCCTTTAAGTATGCAGTCAGTATTTTTGAGTATAACAGAAATGTATACTCATTCTTTGGTGAAAACGTTGTGCGGACTGAGAAATGAAATTTTTTGTCTTGATGAGCAGAGGCATGAAGCTACTTTCAAGCTACTCAGATTCATGTGGGAAGTAAACGCAAAGTGTTTCCATTAGGTTTGCATTCAGTAGATTTGAGTAAAATTCAAATGTATACTGCTGTAATGTCAGAGCATTGTATGCTCTGAGAAAACAGCTTTTTTGTCTTGAGGAGCGGAAGCATGAAACAACTTTCAAACAACTCAGAATCATGTGAGAAGTAAACCAAAGCTGTTTCTATTAGCTTTGCAGTCAGTACTTTTGAGTAAAATTGAAATGTACATTACTTTGAAGTCAGAGCATTCTGTGCACTGAGATGACAACATTTTTCTCTTAATGAGCAGAAGGATGAAAGTACTTCCAAACAAGTCAGAATCATGTGGGAACTTCATCTAAGCTGTTTCCTTTAAGTATGCAGTCAGTATTTTTGAGTATAACAGATATGTATACTCATTCTTTTGTCAAAGCGTTGTGCGGACTGAGAAAAGAACTTTTTTGTCTTGATGAGCAGAGGGATGAAACTACTTTCAAGCTACTCAGAATCATGTGGGAAGTAAAGCCAATGTGTTTCCATCAGGTTTGCATTCAGTAGATTTGAGTAAAATTCAAATGTATACTGCAGTCATGTCAGAGCATTGTATGCTCTGAGAAAACAGCTTTTTTTTCTTGAGGATCAGAAGCATGAAACAACTTTCAAACAACTCAGAATCATGTGAGAAGTAAACAAAAGGTGTTTCTATTAGCTTTGCAGTCAATACTTTTGAGTAAAATTGAAATGTACATTACTTTGAAGTCAGAGCATTGTGGGCACTGAGATGACAACTTTTTTCTCTTAATGAGCAGAAGCATGAAACTACTTCCAAACAAGTCAGAATCATGTGGGAACTTCATCAAAGCCGTTTCCATTGAATATGCAGTCAGTATTTTTGAGTATAATAGAAATGTATACTCATTCTTTGGTCAAAGCGTTGTGTGGACTGAGAAAAGAAATTTTTGTCTTGATGAGCAGAAGCATGAAACTACTTTCAAGCTACTCAGAAACATGTGAGAAGTCAACCCAATGTGTTTCCATCAGGTCTGCATTCAGTAGATTTGAGTAAAATTCAAATGTATACTGCTGTAATGTCAGAGCATTGTATGCTCTGAGAAAACAGCTTTTTTGTCTTGAGGAGCAGAAGCATGAAACAACGTTCAAACATCTCAGAATCATGTGAGAAGTAAACCAAAGGTGTTTCCATTTGCTTTGCAGTCAGTACTTTTCAGTAAAATTGAAATGTACATTACTTTGATGTCAGAGCATTGTGTGCACTGAGATGACAAGTTTTTTCTCATAAAGAGCAGAAGCATGAAACTACTTCCGAACAAGTCAGAATCATGTGGGAACTTCATCTAAGCTGATTCCATTGAGTATGCAGTCAGTATTTTTGAGAATAATAGAAATGTATACTCATTCTTTGGTCAAAGCGTTGTGTGGACTGTGAAAAGAACTTTTTTGTCTTGATGAGCAGAGGCATGAAACTACTTTCAAGCTACTCAGAAACATGTGGGAAGTAAACCAAAGATATTTCCATTAGCTTTGCAATCAGTACTTTTGAGTAAAATTGAAATGTACATTACTTTGAAGTCAGAGCATTGTGTGCACTGAGATGACAACTTTTTCTCTTAATGAGCAGAAGCATGAAACTACTTCTAAACAAGTCAGAATCATGTGGGAACTTCATCTAAGCTGTTT
The DNA here is from genome assembly GCF_030028105.1 of Mobula birostris. Taxonomy (NCBI): domain Eukaryota; kingdom Metazoa; phylum Chordata; class Chondrichthyes; order Myliobatiformes; family Myliobatidae; genus Mobula; species Mobula birostris. Next base: position 797,531 of record NW_027274036.1, on the reverse strand, counting down.
CCATTGAGTATGCAGTCAGTATTTTTGAGTATAACAGAAATGTATACTCATTCTTTGGTCAAAACGTTGTGTGGACTGAGAAAAAAAATTATTTTTCTTGATGAGCAGAGGCATGAAACTACTTTCAAGCTACTCAGAATCATGTGGGAAGTAACCCAATGTGTTTCCATCAGGTTTGCATTCAGTAGATTTGAGTAAAATTCAAATGTATACTGCTGTAATGTCAGAGCATTGTATGCTCTGAGAAAACAGCTTTTTTGTCTTGAGGAGCAGAAGCATGAAACAACTTTCAAACAACTCAGAATCATGTGAGAAGTAAACCAAAGCTGTTTCTATTAGCTTTGCAGTCAGTACTTTTGAGTAAAATTGAAATGTACATTACTTTGAAGTCAGAGCATTCTGTGCACTGAGATGACAACTTTTTTCTCTTAATGAGCAGAAGGATGAAACTACTTCCAAACAAGTCAGAATCATGTGGGAACTTCATCTAAGCCGTTTCCTTTAAGTATGCAGTCAGTATTTTTGAGTATAACAGAAATGTATACTCATTCTTTGGTCAAAACGTTGTGCGGACTGAGAAATGAAATTTTTTGTCTTGATGAGCAGAGGCATGAAACTACTTTCAAGCTACTCAGATTCATGCGGGAAGTAAACGCAAAGTGTTTCCATTAGGTTTGCATTCAGTAGATTTGAGTAAAATTCAAATGTATACTGCTGTCATGTCAGAGCATTGTATGCTCTGAGAAAACAACTTTTTTTTCTTGAGGAGCAGAAACATGAAACAACTTTCAAACAACTCAGAATCATGTGAGAAGTAAACCAAAGGTGTTTCCATTAGCTTTGCAGTCAGTACATTTGAGTAAAATTGAAATGTACATTAATTTGAAGTCAGAGCATTGTGGGCACTGAGATGACAGCTTATTTCTCTTAATGAGCAGAAGCATGAAACTACTTCCAAACAAGTCTGAATCATGTGGGAACTTCATCTAAGCTGTTTCCATTGAGTATGCAGTCAGTATTTTTGAGTATAATAGAAATGTATACTCATTCTTTGGTCAAAGCGCTGTGTGGACAGAGAAAATAAATTTTTTGTCTTGATGAGCAGAGGCATGAAACTACTTTCAAGCTACTCAGAATCATGTGGGAAGTAAACCAAAGGTGTTTCTATTAGCTTTGTAGTCAGTACTTTTGAGTAAAATTGAAATGTACATTACTTTGAAGTCAGAGCATTGTGTGCACTGAGATGACAACATTTTATCTTAATGAGCAGAAGGATGAAACTGCTTCCAACCAAGTCAGAATCATCTGGGAACTTCATCTAAGCTGTTTCCATTGAGTATGCAGTCAGTATTTTTGAGTATAACAGAAATGTATACTCATTCTTTGGTCAAAACGTTGAGCGGACTGAGAAATGAACTTCTTTGTCTTGATGAGCAGAGGCATGAAACTACTTTCAAGCTACTCAGAAACATGTGGGAAGTAAACCCAATGTGTTTCCATCAGGTTTGCATTCAGTAGATTTGAGTAGAATTAAAATGTATACTGCTGTAATGTCAGAGCATTGTATGCTCGGAGAAAACAGCTTTTTTGTCTTGAGGAGCAGAAGCATGAAACAACTTTCAAACATCTCAGAATCATGTGAGAAGTAAACCAAAGGTGTTTCCATTTGCTTTGCAGTCAGTACTTTTGAGTAAAATTGAAATGTACGTTACTTTGAAGTCAGAGCATTGTGTGCACTGAGATGACAACTTTTTTCTCTTAATGAGTAGAAGCATGAAACTACTTCCAAACAAACCAGAATCATGTGGGAACTTCATCTAAGCTGTTTCCATTGAGTATGCAGTCAGTATTTTTGAGTATAATAGAAATGTATACTCATTGTTTGGTCAAAGCATTGTGTGGTCTGAGAAAAGAACTTTTTGGTCTTGATGAGCAGAGGCATGAAACTACTTTCAAGCTACTAAGAATCATGTGGGAAGTAAACCCAATGTGTTTCCATCAGGTTTGCATTCAGTAGATTTGAGTAAAATTTAAATGTATACTGCTGTAATGTCAGAGCATTGTATGCTCTGAGAAAACAGCTTTTTTGTCTTGAGGAGCAGAAGCATGAAACAACTTTCAAACAACTCAGAATCATGTGAGAAGTAAACCAAAGGTGTTTCCATTAGCTTTGCAGTCAGTACTTTTGAGTAAAATTGAAATGTACATTACTTTGAAGTCAGAGCATTGTGTGCACTGAGATGACAACTTTTTTCTCTTAATGAGCAGAAGCATGAAACTACTTCCAAACAAGTCAGAATCATGTGGGAACTTCATCTAAGCTGTTTCCATTGAGTATGCAGTCAGTATTTTTGAGAATAATAGAAATGTATACTCATTCTTTGGTCAAAGCGTTGTGTGGACTGAGAAAAGGACTTTTTTGTCTTGATGAGCAGAGGCATGAAACTACTTTCACGCTACTCAGAAACATGTGGGAAGTAAACCCAATGTGTATCCATCAGGTTTGCATTCAGTAGATTTGAGTAAAATTCAAATGTATACTGCTGTAATGTCAGAGCATTTTATGCTCTGAGAAAACAGCTTTTTTGCCTTGAGGAGCAGAAGCATGAAACAACTTTCAAACATCTCAGAATCATGTGAGAAGTAAACCAAAGGTGTTTCCATTAGCTTTGCAGTCAGTACTTTTGAGTAAAATTGAAATGTACATTACTTTGAAGTCAGAGCATTGTGTGCACTGAGATGACAACTTTTTTCTCTTAATGAGCAGAAGCATGAAACTACTTCTAAACAAGTCAGAATCATGTGGGAACTTCATCTAAGCTGATTCCATTGAGTATGCAGTCAGTATTTTTGAGAATAATAGAAATGTATACTCATTCTTTGGTCAAAGCGTTGTGTGGACTGAGAAAAGAACTTTTTTGTCTTGATGAACAGAGGCATGAAACTACTTTCAAGCTACTCAGAATCATGTGGGAAGTAAACCCAATGTGTTTCCATCAGGTTTGCATTCAGTAGATTTGAGTAAAATTCAAATGTATACTGCTGTAATGTCAGAGCACTGTATGCTCTGAGAAAACAGCTTTTTTTGTCTTGAGGAGCAGAAGCATGAAACAACTTTCAAACAACTCAGAATCATGTGAGAAGTAAACCAAAGGTGTTTCCATTAGCTTTGCAATCAGTACTTTTGAGTAAAATTGAAATGTACATTACTTTGAAGTCAGAGCATTGTGTGCACTGAGATGACAACTTTTTCTCTTAATGAGCAGAAGCATGAAACTACTTCCAAACAAGGCAGAATCATGTGGGAACTTCATCTAAGCTGTTTCCATTGAGTATGCAGTCAGTATTTTTGAGTATAACAGAAATGTATACTCATTCTTTGGTCAAAACGTTGTGCGGACTGAGAAAAAAAATTATTTTTCTTGATGAGCAGAGGCATGAAAGTACTTTCAAGCTACTCAGAATCATGTGGGAAGTAACCCAATGTGTTTCCATCAGGTTTGCATTCAGTAGATTTGAGTAAAATTCAAATGTATACTGCTGTAATGTCAGAGCATTGTATGCTCTGAGAAAACAGCTTTTTTGTCTTGAGGAGCAGAAGCATGAAACAACTTTCAAACAACTCAGAATCATGTGAGAAGTAAACCAAAGCTGTTTCTATTAGCTTTGCAGTCAGTACTTTTGAGTAAAATTGAAATGTACATTACTTTGAAGTCGGAGCATTCTGTGCACTGAGATGACATCTTTTTTCTCTTAATGAGCAGAAGGATGAAACTACTTCCAAACATGTCAGAATCATGTGGGAACTTCATCTAAGCTGTTTCCTTTAAGTATGCAGTCAGTATTTTTGAGTATAACAGAAATGTATACTCATTCTTTGGTCAAAACGTTGTGCGGACTGAGAAATGAAATTTTTTGTCTTGATGAGCAGAGGCATGAAACTACTTTCAAGCTACTCAGATTCATGTGGGAAGTAAACGCAAAGTGTTTCCATTAGGTTTGCATTCAGTAGATTTGAGTAAAATTCAAATGTATACTGCTGTAATGTCAGAGCATTGTATGCTCTGAGAAAACAGCTTTTTTGTCTTGAGGAGCAGAAGCATGAAACAACTTTCAAACAACTCAGAATCATGTGAGAAGTAAACCAAAGCTGTTTCTATTAGCTTTGCAGTCAGTACTTTTGAGTAAAATTGAAATGTACATTACTTTGAAGTCAGAGCATCCTGTGCACTGAGATGACAACATTTTTCTCTTAATGAGCAGAAGGATGAAAGTACTTCCAAACAAGTCAGAATCATGTGGGAACTTCATCTAAGCTGTTTCCTTTAAGTATGCAGTCAGTATTTTTGAGTATAATAGATATGTATACTCATTCTTTTGTCAAAGCGTTGTGCGGACTGAGAAAAGAACTTTTTTGTCTTGATGAGCAGAGGGATGAAACTACTTTCAAGCTACTCAGAATCATGTGGGAAGTAAACCCAATGTGTTTCCATCAGGTTTGCATTCAGTAGATTTGAGTAAAATTCAAATGTATACTGCTGTCATGTCAGAGCATTGTATGCTCTGAGAAAACAGCTTTTTTTTCTTGAGGATCAGAAGCATGAAACAACTTTCAAACAACTCAGAATCATGTGAGAAGTAAACAAAAGGTGTTTCTATTAGCTTTGCAGTCAATACTTTTGAGTAAAATTGAAATGTACATTACTTTGAAGTCAGAGCATTGTGGGCACTGAGATGACAACTTTTTTCTCTTAATGAGCAGAAGCATGAAACTACTTCCAAACAAGTCAGAATCATGTGGGAACTTCATCAAAGCCGTTTCCATTGAATATGCAGTCAGTATTTTTGAGTATAATAGAAATGTATACTCATTCTTTGGTCAAAGCGTTGTGTGGACTGAGAAAAGAAATTTTTGTCTTGATGAGCAGAAGCATGAAACTACTTTCAAGCTACTCAGAAACATGTGAGAAGTCAACCCAATGTGTTTCCATCAGGTCTGCATTCAGTAGATTTGAGTAAAATTCAAATGTATACTGCTGTAATGTCAGAGCATTGTATGCTCTGAGAAAACAGCTTTTTTGTCTTGAGGAGCAGAAGCATGAAACAACGTTCAAACATCTCAGAATCATGTGAGAAGTAAACCAAAGGTGTTTCCATTTGCTTTGCAGTCAGTACTTTTCAGTAAAATTGAAATGTACATTACTTTGAAGTCAGAGCATTGTGTGCACTGAGATGACAAGTTTTTTCTCATAAAGAGCAGAAGCATGAAACTACTTCCGAACAAGTCAGAATCATGTGGGAACTTCATCTAAGCTGATTCCATTGAGTATGCAGTCAGTATTTTTGAGAATAATAGAAATGTATACTCATTCTTTGGTCAAAGCGTTGTGTGGACTGTGAAAAGAACTTTTTTGTCTTGATGAGCAGAGGCATGAAACTACTTTCAAGCTACTCAGAAACATGTGGGAAGTAAACCCAATCTGTTTCCATCAGGTTTGCATTCAGTAGATTTGAGTAAAATTCAAATGTACATTACTTAGAAGTCAGAGCATTCTGTGCACTGAGAGGACAACTTTTTTCGCTTAATGAGCAGAAGCATGAAACTACTTCCAAACAAATCAGAATCATGTGGGAACTTCATCTAAGCTGTTTCCCTTCAGTATGCAGTCAGTATTTTTGAGTATAATAGAAATGTATACTCATTCTTTGGTCAAAGCGTTGTGTGGACTGAGAAATGAACTTCTTTGTCTTGATGAGCAGAGGCATGAAACTACTTTCAAGCTACTCAGAATCATGTGGGAAGTAAACCCAATGTGTTTCCATCAGGTTTGCATTCAGTAGATTTGAGTAAAATTTAAATGTATACTGCTGTAATGTCAGAGCATTGTAGGCTCTGAGAAAACAGCTTTTTTGTCTGGAGGAGCAGAAACATGAAACAACTTTCAAACATCTCAGAATCATGTGAGAAGTAAACCAAAGCTGTTTCCATTAGCTTTGCAATCAGTACTTTTGAGTAAAATTGAAATGTACATTACTTTGAAGTCAGAGCATTGTGTGCACTGAGATGACAACTTTTTCTCTTAATGAGCAGAAGCATGAAACTACTTCTAAACAAGTCAGAATCATGTGGGAACTTCATCTAAGCTGTTTCCATTGAGTATGCAGTCAGTATTTTTGAGTATAACAGAAATGTATACTCATTCTTTGGTCAAAACGTTGTGCGGACTGAGAAAAAAAATTATTTTTCTTGATGAGCAGAGGCATGAAACTACTTTCAAGCTACTCAGAATCATGTGGGAAGTAACCCAATGTGTTTCCATCAGGTTTGCATTCAGTAGATTTGAGTAAAATTCAAATGTATACTGCTGTAATGTCAGAGCATTGTATGCTCTGAGAAAACAGCTTTTTTGTCTTGAGGAGCAGAAGCATGAAACAACTTTCAAACGACTCAGAATCATGTGAGAAGTAAACCAAAGCTGTTTCCATTAGCTTTGCAGTCAGTACTTTTGAGTAAAATTGAAATGTACATTACTTTGAAGTCAGAGCATTCTGTGCACTGAGATGACAACTTTTTTCTCTTAATGAGCAGAAGGATGAAACTACTTCCAAACAAGTCAGAATCATGTGGGAACTTCATCTAAGCCGTTTCCTTTAAGTATGCAGTCAGTATTTTTGAGTATAACAGAAATGTATACTCATTCTTTGGTCAAAACGTTGTGCGGACTGAGAAATGAAATTTTTTGTCTTGATGAGCAGAGGCATGAAACTACTTTCAAGCTACTCAGATTCATGTGGGAAGTAAACGCAAAGTGTTTCCATTAGGTTTGCATTCAGTAGATTTGAGTAAAATTCAAATGTATACTGCTGTCATGTCAGAGCATTGTATGCTCTGAGAAAACAACTTTTTTTTCTTGAGGAGCAGAAGCATGAAACAACTTTCAAACAACTCAGAATCATGTGAGAAGTAAACCAAAGGTGTTTCCATTAGCTTTGCAGTCAGTACATTTGAGTAAAATTGAAATGTACATTAATTTGAAGTCAGAGCATTGTGGGCACTGAGATGACAACTTTTTTCTCTTAATGAGCAGAAGCATGAAACTACTTCCAAACAAGTCTGAATCATGTGGGAACTTCATCTAAGCTGTTTCCATTCAGTATGCAGTCAGTATTTTTGAGTATAATAGAAATGTATACTCATTCTTTGGTCAAAGCGCGGTGTGGACTGAGAAAATAAATTTTTTGTCTTGATCAGCAGAGGCATGAAACTACTTTCAAGCTACTCAGAATCATGTGGGAAGTAAACCAAAGGTGTTTCTATTAGCTTTGTAGTCAGTACTTTTGAGTAAAATTGAAATGTACATTACTTTGAAGTCAGAGCATTGTGTGCGCTGAGATGACAACATTTTATCTTAATGAGCAGAAGCATGAAACTGCTTCCAACCAAGTCAGAATCATCTGGGAACTTCATCTAAGCTGTTTCCATTGAGTATGCAGTCAGTATTTTTGAGTATAACAGAAATGTATACTCATTCTTTGGTCAAAACGTTGAGCGGACTGAGAAATGAACTTCTTTGTCTTGATGAGCAGAGGCATGAAACTACTTTCAAGCTACTCAGAATCATGTGGGAAGTAAACCCAATGTGTTTCCATCAGGTTTGCATTCAGTAGATTTGAGTAAAATTTAAATGTATACTGCTGTAATGTCAGAGCATTGTATGCTCTGAGAAAACAGCTTTTTTGTCTGGAGGAGCAGAAGCATGAAACAACTTTCAAACATCTCAGAATCATGTGAGAAGTAAACCAAAGCTGTTTCCATTAGCTTTGCAATCAGTACTTTTGAGTAAAATTGAAATGTACATTACTTTGAAGTCAGAGCATTGTGTGCACTGAGATGACAACTTTTTCTCTTAATGAGCAGAAGCATGAAACTACTTCTAAACAAGTCAGAATCATGTGGGAACTTCATCTAAGCTGTTTCCATTGAGTATGCAGTCAGTATTTTTGAGTATAACAGAAATGTATACTCATTCTTTGGTCAAAACGTTGTGCGGACTGAGAAAAAAAATAATTTTTCTTGATGAGCAGAGGCATGAAACTACTTTCAAGCTACTCAGAATCATGTGGGAAGTAAACGCAAAGTGTTTCCATTAGGTTTGCATTCAGTAGATTTGAGTAAAATTCAAATGTATACTGCTGTCATGTCAGAGCATTGTATGCTCTGAGAAAACAACTTTTTTTTCTTGAGGAGCAGAAGCATGAAACAACTTTCAAACAACTCAGAATCATGTGAGAAGTAAACCAAAGGTGTTTCTATTAGCTTTGCAGTCAGTACATTTGAGTAAAATTGAAATGTACATTAATTTGAAGTCAGAGCATTGTGGGCACTGAGATGACAACTTTTTTCTCTTAATGAGCAGAAGCATGAAACTACTTCCAAACAAGTCTGAATCATGTGGGAACTTCATCTAAGCTGTTTCCATTCAGTATGCAGTCAGTATTTTTGAGTATAATAGAAATGTATACTCATTCTTTGGTCAAAGCGCTGTGTGGACTGAGAAAATAAATTTTTTGTCTTGATGAGCAGAGGCATGAAACTACTTTCAAGCTACTCAGAATCATGTGGGAAGTAAACCAAAGGTGTTTCTATTAGCTTTGTAGTCAGTACTTTTGAGTAAAATTGAAATGTACATTACTTTGAAGTCAGAGCATTGTGTGCACTGAGATGACAACATTTTATCTTAATGAGCAGAAGCATGAAACTGCTTCCAACCAAGTCAGAATCATCTGGGAACTTCATCTAAGCTGTTTCCATTGAGTATGCAGTCAGTATTTTTGAGTATAACAGAAATGTATACTCATTCTTTGGTCAAAACGTTGAGCGGACTGAGAAATGAAATTTTTTGTCTTGATGAGCAGAGGCATGAAACTACTTTCAAACTACTCAGATTCATGTGGGAAGTAAACGCAAAGTCTTTCCATTAGGTTTGCATTCAGTAGATTTGAGTAAAATTCAAATGTATACTGCTGTAATGTCAGAGCATTGTATGCTTTGAGAAAACAGCTTTTTTGTCTTGAGGAGCAGAAGCATGAAACAACTTTCAAACAACTCAGAATCATGTGAGAAATAAACCAAAGGTGTTTCCATTAGCTTTGCAGTCAGTACTTTTGAGTAAAATTGAAATGTACATTACTTTGAAGGCAGAGCATTGTGGGCACTGAGATGACAAATTTTTTCTCTTAATGAGCAGAAGCATGAAACTACTTCCAAACAAGTCAGAATCATGTGGGAACTTCATCTAAGCCGTTTCCATTGAGTATGCAGTCAGTATTTTTGAGAATAATAGAAATGTATACTCATTCTTTGGTCAAAGCGTTGTGTGGACTGAGAAAAGAACTTCTATGTCTTGATGAGCAGAGGCATGAAACTACTTTCAAGCTAGTCAGAATCATGTGGGAAGTAAACCCAATGTGTTTCCATCAGGTTTGCATTCAGTAGATTTGAGTAAAATTCAAATGTATACTGCTGTAATGTCAGAGAATTGTATACTCTGAGAAAACAGCTTTTTTGTCTTGAGGAGCAGAAGCATGAAACAACTTTTAAACAAGTCAGAATCATGTGAGAAGTAAACCAAAGGTGTTTCCATTAGCTTTGCAGTCAGTACTTTTGAGTAAAATTGAAATGTACATTACTTTGAAGTCAGAGCATTGTGTGCACTGAGATGACAACTTTTTTCTCTTAATGAGCAGAAGCATGAACTACTTCCAAACAAGTCAGAATCATGTGGGAACTTCATCTAAGCTGTTTCCATTGAGTATGCAGTCAGTATTTTTGAGAATAATAGAAATGTATACTCATTCTTTGGTCAAAGCGTTGTATGGACTGAGAAAAGAACTTTTTTGTCTTGATGAGCAGAGGCATGAAACTACTTTCAAGCTACTCAGAATCATGTGGGAAGTAAACCCAATGTGTTTCCATCAGGTTTGCATTCAGTAGATTTGAGTAAAATTCAAATGTATACTGCTGTAATGTCAGAGCATTGTATGCTCCGAGAAAACAGCTTTTTTGTCTTGAGGAGCAGAAGCATGAAACAACTTTCAAACAACTCAGAATGATGTGAGAAGTAAACCAAAGGTGTTTCCATTAGCTTTGCAGTCAGTACTTTTGAGTAAAATTGAAATGTACATTACTTTGAAGTCAGAGCATTGTGTGCACTGAGATGACAACTTTTTTCTCTTAATGAGCAGAAGCATGAAACTACTTCACGACAAGTCAGAATCATTTGGAAACTACATCTAAGCTGTTTCCATTGAGTATGCAGTCAGTATTTTTGAGTATAACAGAAATGTATACTCATTCTTTGGTCAAGACGTTGTGCGGACTGAGAAAAGAACTTTTTTGTGTTGATGAGCAGAGGCATGAAACTACTTTCAAGCTACTGAGATTCATCTGGGAAGTAAACCCAATGTGTTTCCATCAGGTTTGCATTCAGTAGATTTGAGTAAAATTCAAATGTAGACTGCTGACATGTCAGAGCATTGTATGCTCTGAGAAAACATCTTTTTTGTCTTGAGGAGCAGAAGCATGAAACAACTTTCAAACAACTCAGAATCATGTGAGAAGTAAACCAAAGGTCTTTCCATTAGCTTTGCAGTCAGTACTTTTGAGTAAAATTAAAATGTACATTACCTTGAAGTCAGAGCATTGTGGGCACTGAGATGACAACGTTTTTCTCTTAATGAGCAGAAGCATGAAACTACTTCCAAACAAGTCAGAATCATGTGGGAACTTCATCTAAGCTGTTTCCATTGAGTATGCAGTCAGTATTTTTGAGTATAACAGAAATGTATACTCATTCTTTGGTCAAAACGTTGTGCGGACTGAGAAAAAAAATTATTTGTCTTGATGAGCAGAGGCATGAAACTACTTTCAAGCTACTCAGAATCATGTGGGAAGTAACCCAATGTGTTTCCATCAGGTTTGTATTCAGTAGATTTGAGTAAAATTCAAATGTATACTGCTGTAATGTCAGAGCATTGTATGCTCTGACAAAACAGCTTTTTTGTCTTGAGGAGCAGAAGCATGAAACAACTTTAAAACAACTCAGAATCATGTGAGAAGTAAACCAAAGCTGTTTCTATTAGCTTTGCAGTCAGTACTTTTGAGTAAAATTGAAATGTACATTACTTTGAAGTCAGAGCATTGTGTGCACTGAGATGACAACTTTTTTCTCTTAATGAGCAGAAGCATGAAACTACTTCCAAACAAGTCAGAATCATGTGGGAACTTCATCTAAGCTGTTTCCATTGAGTATGCAGTCAGTATTTTTGAGTATAACAGAAATGTATACTCATTCTTTGGTCAAAACGTTGTGCGGACTGAGAAATGAAATTTTTTGTCTTGATGAGCAGAGGCATGAAACTACTTCAAGCTACTCAGATTCATGTGGGAAGTAAACGCAAAGTGTTTCCATTAGGTTTGCATTCAGTAGATTTGAGTAAAATTCAAATGTATACTGCTGTAATGTCAGAGCATTGTATGCTCTGAGAAAACAGCTTTTTTGTCTTGAGGAGCAGAAGCATGAAACAACTTTCAAACAACTCAGAATGATGTGAGAAGTAAACCAAAGGTGTTTCCATTAGCTTTGCAGTCAGTACTTTTGAGTAAAATTGAAATGTACATTACTTTGAAGTCAGAGCATTGTGTGCACTGAGATGACAACTTTTTTCTCTTAATGAGCAGAAGCATGAAACTACTTCCAAACAAGTCAGAATCATGTGGGAACTACATCTAAGCTGTTTCCATTGAGTATGCAGTCAGTATTTTTGAGCATAATAGAAATGTATACTCATTCTTTGGTCAAAACGTTGTGCGGACTGAGAAAAGAACTTTTTTGTGTTGATGAGCAGAGTCATGAAACTACTTTCAAGCTACTGAGAGTCATCTGGGAAGGAAACCCAATGTGTTTCCATCAGGTTTGCATTCAGTAGATTTGAGTAAAATTCAAATGTAGACTGCTGACATGTCAGAGCATTGTATGCTCTGAGAAAACATCTTTTTTGTCTTGAGGAGCAGAAGCATGAAACAACTTTCAAACAACTCAGAATCATGTGAGAAGTAAACCAAAGGTGTTTCCATTAGCTTTGCAGTCAGTACTTTTGAGTAAAATTAAAATGTACATTACCTTGAAGTCAGAGCATTGTGGGCACTGAGATGACAACGTTTTTCTCTTAATGAGCAGAAGCATGAAACTACTTCCAAACAAGTCAGAATCATGTGGGAACTTCATCTAAGCTGATTCCATTGAGTATGCAGTCAGTATTTTTGAGAATAATAGAAATGTATACTCATTCTTTGGTCAAAGCGTTGTGTGGACTGTGAAAAGAACTTTTTTGTCTTGATGAGCAGAGGCATGAAACTACTTTCAAGCTACTCAGAAACATGTGGGAAGTAAACCCAATGTGTTTCCATCACGTTTGCATTCAGTAGATTTGAGTAAAATTCAAATGTATACTGCTGTAATGTCAGAGCATTGTATGCTCTGAGAAAACAGCTTTTTTGTCTTGAGGAGCAGAAGCATGAAACAACTTTCAGACATCTCAGAATCATGTGAGAAGTAAACCAAAGGTGTTTCCATTTGCTTTGCAGTCAGTACTTTTGAGTAAAATTGAAATGTACATTACTTTGAAGTCAGAGAATTGTGTGCACTGAGATGACAACTTTTTTCGCTTAATGAGCAGAAGCATGAAACTACTTCCAAACAAGTCAGAATCATGTGGGAACTTCATCTAAGCTGTTTCCCTTCAGTATGCAGTCAGTATTTTTGAGTATAATAGAAATGTATACTCATTCTTTGGTCAAAGCGTTGTGTGGACTGAGAAAAGAACTTCTTTGTCTTGATGAGCAGAGGCATGAAACTACTTTCAAGCTAGTCAGAATCATGTGGGAAGTAAACCCAATGTGTTTCCATCAGGTTTGCATTCAGTAGATTTGAGTAAAATTCAAATGTATACTGCTGTAATGTCAGAGAATTGTATGCTCTGAGAAAACAGCTTTTTTGTCTTGAGGAGCAGAAGCATGAAACAACTTTTAAACAAGTCAGAATCATGTGAGAAGTAAACCAACGGTGTTTCCATTAGCTTTGCAGTCAGTACTTTTGAGTAAAATTGAAATGTACATTACTTTGAAGTCAGAGCATTGTGTGCACTGAGATGACAACTTTTTTCTCTTAATGAGCAGAAGCATGAAACTACTTCCAAATAAGTCAGAATCATGTGGGAACTTCATCTAAGCTGTTTCCCTTCAGTATGCAGTCAGTATTTTTGAGTATAATAGAAATGTATACTCATTCTTTGGTCAAAGCGTTGTGTGGACTGAGAAAAGAACTTCTTTGTCTTGATGAGCAGAGGCATGAAACTACTTTCAAGCTACTCAGAATCATGTGGGAAGTAAACCCAATGTGTTTCCATCAGGTTTGCATTCAGCAGATTTGAGTAAAATTTAAATGTATACTGCTGTAATGTCAGAGCATTGTATGCTCTGAGAAAACAGCTTTTTTGTCTTGAGGAGCAGAAGCATGAAACAACTTTCAAACAACTCAGAATCATGTGAGAAGTAAACCAAAGGTGTTTCCATTAGCTTTGCAGTCAGTACTTTTGAGTAAAATTGAAATGTACATTACTTTGAAGTCAGAGCATTGTGTGCACTGAGATGACAACTTTTTTCTCTTAATGAGCAGAAGCATGAACTACTTCCAAACAAGTCAGAATCATGTGGGAACTTCATCTAAGCTGTTTCCATTGAGTATGCAGTCAGTATTTTTGAGAATAATAGAAATGTATACTCATTCTTTGGTCAAAGCGTTGTGTGGACTGAGAAAAGAACTTTTTTGTCTTGATGAGCAGAGGCATGAAACTACTTTCAAGCTACTCAGAATCATGTGGGAAGTAAACCCAATGTGTTTCCATCAGGTTTGCATTCAGTAGATTTGAGTAAAATTCAAATGTATACTGCTGTAATGTCAGAGCATTGTATGCTCCGAGAAAACAGCTTTTTTGTCTTGAGGAGCAGAAGCATGAAACAACTTTCAAACAACTCAGAATGATGTGAGAAGTAAACCAAAGGTGTTTCCATTAGCTTTGCAGTCAGCACTTTTGAGTAAAATTGAAATGTACATTACTTTGAAGTCAGAGCATTGTGTGCACTGAGATGACAACTTTTTTCTCTTAATGAGCAGAAGCATGAAACTACTTCCAGACAAGTCAGAATCATGTGGGAACTACATCTAAGCTGTTTCCATTGAGTATGCAGTCAGTATTTTTGAGTATAACAGAAATGTATACTCATTCTTTGGTCAAGACGTTGTGCGGACTGAGAAAAGAACTTTTTTGTGTTGATGAGCAGAGGCATGAAACTACTTTCAAGCTACTGAGATTCATCTGGGAAGTAAACCCAATGTGTTTCCATCAGGTTTGCATTCAGTAGATTTGAGTAAAATTCAAATGTAGACTGCTGACATGTCAGAGCATTGTATGCTCTGAGAAAACATCTTTTTTGTCTTGAGGAGCAGAAGCATGAAACAACTTTCAAACAACTCAGAATCATGTGAGAAGTAAACCAAAGGTCTTTCCATTAGCTTTGCAGTCAGTACTTTTGAGTAAAATTAAAATGTACATTACCTTGAAGTCAGAGCATTGTGGGCACTGAGATGACAACGTTTTTCTCATAATGAGCAGAAGCATGAAACTACTTCCAAACAAGTCAGAATCATGTGGGAACTTCATCTAAGCTGTTTCCATTGAGTATGCAGTCAGTATTTTTGAGTATAACAGAAATGTATACTCATTCTTTGGTCAAAACGTTCTGCGGACTGAGAAAAAAAATTATTTGTCTTGATGAGCAGAGGCATGAAACTACTTTCAAGCTACTCAGAATCATGTGGGAAGTAACCCAATGTGTTTCCATCAGGTTTGCATTCAGTAGATTTGAGTAAAATTCAAATGTATACTGCTGTAATGTCAGAGCATTGTATGCTCTGAGAAAACAGCTTTTTTGTCTTGAGGAGCAGAAGCATGAAACAACTTTCAAACAACTCAGAATCATGTGAGAAGTAAACCAAAGCTGTTTCTATTAGCCTTGCAGTCAGTACTTTTGAGTAAAATTGAAATGTACATTACTTTGAAGTCAGAGCATTGTGTGCACTGAGATGACAACTTTTTTCTCTTAATGAGCAGAAGGATGAAACTACTTCCAAACAAGTCAGAATCATGTGGGAATTTCATCTAAGCTGTTTCCTTTAAGGATGCAGTCAGTATTTTTGAGTATAATAGAAATGTATACTCATTCTTTTGTCAAAGCGTTGTGCGGACTGAGAAAAGAACTTTTTTCTCTTGATGAGCAGAGGCATGAAACTACTTTCAAGCTACTCAGAATCATGTGGGAAGTAAACCCAATGTGTTTCCATCAGGTTTGCATTCAGTAGATTTGAGTAAAATTCAAATGTATACTGCTGTCATGTCAGAGCATTGCGTGCTCTGAGAAAACAGCTTTTTTTTCTTGAGTAGCAGAAGCATTAAACAACTTTCAAACAACTCAGAATCATGTGAGAAGTAAACCAAAGGTGTTTCTATTAGCTTTGCAGTCAGTACTTTTCAGTAAAATTGAAATGTACATTACTTTGAAGTCAGAGCATTGTGTGCACTGAGATGACAACATTTTCTCTTTATGAGCAGAAGCATGAAACTACTTCCAAACAAGTCAGAATCATCTGGGAACTTCATCTAAGCTGTTTCCATTGAGTATGCAGTCAGTATTTTTGAGTATAACAGAAATGTATACTCATTCTTTGGTCAAAACGTTGTGCGGACTGAGAAATGAAATTTTTTGTCTTGATGAGCAGAGGCATGAAACTACTTTCAAGCTACTCAGATTCATGTGGGAAGTAAATGCAAAGTGTTTGCATTAGGTTTGCATTCAGTAGATTTGAGTAAAATTCATATGTATACTGCTGTAATGTCAGAGCATTGTATGCTCTGAGAAAACAGCTTTTTTGTCTTGAGGAGCAGAAGCATGAAACAACTTTCAAACAACTCAGAATCATGTGAGAAGTAAACCAAAGGTGTTTCCATTAGCTTTGCAGTCAGTACTTTTGAGTAAAATTGAAATATACATTACTTTGAAGTCAGAGCATTGTGGGCACTGAGATGACAACTTTTTTCTCTTAATGAGCAGAAGCATGAAACTACTTCCAAACAAGTCAGAATCATGTGGGAACTTCATCTAAGCTGTTTCCATTGAGTATGCAGTCAGTATTTTTGAGAATAATAGAAATGTATACTCATTCTTTGGTCAAAGCGTTGTGTGGACTGAGAAAAGAACTTTTTTGTCTTGATGAGCAGAGGCATGAAACTACTTTCAAGCTACTCAGAAACATGTGGGAAGTAAACCCAATGTGTTTCCATCAGGTTTGCATTCAGTAGATTTGAGTAAAATTAAAATGTATACTGCTGTAATGTCAGAGCATTGTATGCTCTGAGAAAACAGCTTTTTTGTCTTGAGGAGCAGAAGCATGAAACAACTTTCAAACATCTCAGAATCATGTGAGAAGTAAACCAAAGGTGTTTCCATTTGCTTTGCAGTCAGTACTTTTGAGTAAAATTGAAATGTACATTACTTTGAAGTCAGAGCATTGTGTGCACTGAGATGACAACCTTTTTTGTCTTAATGAGCAGAAGCATGAAACTACTTCCAAACAAGCCAGAATCATGTGGGAACTTCATCTAAGCTGTTTCCATTGAGTATGCAGTCAGTATTTTTGAGTATAGTAGAAATGTATACTCATTGTTTGGTCAAAGCATTGTGTGGTCTGAGAAAAGAACTTTTTGGTCTTCATGAGCAGAGGCATGAAACTACTTTCAAGCTACTAAGAATCATGTGGGAAGTAAACCCAATGTGTTTCCATCAGGTTTGCATTCAGTAGATTTGAGTAAAATTCAAATGTATACTGCTGTAATGTCAGAGCATTGTATGCTCTGAGAAAACAGCTTTTTTGTCTTGAGGAGCAGAAGCATGAAACAACTTTCAAACAACTCAGAATCATGTGAGAAGTAAACCAAAGCTGTTTCTATTAGCTTTGCAGTCAGTACTTTTGAGTAAAATTTAAATGTTACATTACTTTGAAGTCAGAGCATTCTGTGCACTGATGTGACAACTTTTTTCTCTTAATGAGCAGAAGGATGAAACTACTTCCAAACAAGTCAGAATCATGTGGGAACTTCATCTAAGCTGTTTCCTTTCAGTATGCAGTCAGTATTTTTGAGTATAACAGAAATGTATACTCATTCTTTGGTCAAAACGTTGTGCGGACTGAGAAATGAAATTTTTTGTCTTGATGAGCAGAGGCATGAAACTACTTTCAAGCTACTCAGATTCATGTGGGAAGTAAACGCAAAGTGTTTCCATTAGGTTTGCATTCAGTAGATACGAGTAAAATTCAAATGTATACTGCTGTAATGTCAGAGCATTGTATGCTCTGAGAAAACAGCTTTTTTGTCTTCAGGAGCAGAAGCATGAAACAACTTTCAAACAACTCAGAATCATGTGAGAAGTAAACCAAAGGTGTTTCCATTAGCTTTGCAGTCAGTACTTTTGAGTAAAATTGAAATGTACATTACCTTGAAGTCAGAGCATTGTGGGCACTGAGATGACAACTTTTTTCTCTTAATGAGCAGAAGCATGAAACTACTTCCAAACAAGTCAGAATCATGTGGGAACTTCATCTAAGCTGTTTCCATTGAGTATGCAGTCAGTATTTTTGAGTATAATAGAAATGTATACTCATTCTTTGGTCAAAGCGTTGTGTGGACTGAGAAAATAAATTTTTTGTCTTGATGAGCAGAGGCATGAAACTACTTTCAAGCTACTCAGAATCATGTGGGAAGTAAACCAAAGGTGTTTCTATTAGCTTTGTAGTCAGTACTTTTGAGTAAAATTGAAATGTACATTACTTTGAAGTCAGAGCATTGTGTGAACTGAGATGACAACATTTTCTCTTAATGAGCAGAAGCATGAAACTACTTCCAAACAAGTCAGAATCATCTGGGAACCTCATCTAAGCTGTTTCCATTGAGTATGCAGTCTGTATTTTTGAGTATAACAGAAATGTATACTCATTCTTTGGTCAAAACGTTGAGCGGACTGAGGAATGAACTTTTTTGTCTTGATGAGCAGAGGCATGAAACTACTTTGAAGCTACTCAGAATCATGTGGGAAGTAAAGCAAATGTGTTTCCATCAGGTTTGCGTTCAGTAGATTTGAGTAAAATTCAAATGTATACTGCTGCAATGTCAGAACATTGTATGCTCTGAGAAAACAGCTTTTTAGTCTTGACGAGCAGAAGCATGAAACAACTTTCAAACAACTCAGAATCATGTGAGAAGTAAACCAAAGGTGTTTCCATTAGCTTTGCAGTCAGTACTTTTGAGTAAAATTGAAATGTACATTACTTTGAAGTCAGAGCATTGTGTGCACTGAGATGACAAATTTTTTCTCTTAATGAGCAGAAGCATGAAACTACTTCCAAACAAGTCAGAATCATGTGGGAACTTCATCAAAGCTGTTTCCATTGAGCCTGCAGTCAGTATTTTTGAGTATAATAAAAATGTATACTCATTCTTTGGTCAAAGCGTTGTGTGTACTGAGAAAAGAACGTTTTTGTCTTGATGAGCAGAGGCATGAAACTACTTTGAAGCTACTCAGAATAATGTGGGAAGTAACCCCAATGTGTTTCCATCAGGTTTGCATTGAACACATTTGAGTAAAGTTCAAATGTGTACTGCCGTAATGTCAGAGCATTGTATGCTCTGAGAAAACAGCTTTTTTGTCTTGTGGAGCAGAAGCATGAAACAACTTTTAAACAACTCAGAATCATGTGGAAAGTAAACCAAAGGTGTTTCCATTAGCTTTGCAGTCAGTACTTCTGAGTAAAATTGAAATGTACATTACTTTGAAGTCAGAGCATTGTGGGCACTGAGATGACAACTTTTTTCTCTTAATGTGCAGAAGCATGAAACTTCTTCCAAACAAGTCAGAATCATGTGGGAACTTCATCTAAGCTGTTTCCATTGAGTATGCAGTCAGTATTTTTGAGTACAATAGAAATGTATACTCATTCTTTTGTCAAAGCGTTGTGTGGACTGAGAAAAGAACTTTTTTGTCTTGATGAGCAGAGGCATGAAACTACTTTCAAGCTACTCAGAATCATGTGGGAAGTAAACCCAATGTGTTTCCATTAGGTTTGCATTCAGTAGATTTGAGTAAAATTCAAATGTATACTGCTGTAATATCAGAGCATTATATGCTCTGAGAAAACAGCTTTTTTGTCTAGAGGAGCAGAAGCATGGAACAACTTTCAAACAACTCAGAATCATGTGAGAAGTAAACCCAAGGTGTTTCCATTAGCTTTGCAGTTAGTACTTTTGAGTAAAATTGAAATGTACATTACTTTGAAGTCAGAGCATTGTGTGCACTGAGATGACAAATTTTTTCTCTTAATGAGCAGAAGCATGAAACTACTTCCAAACAAGTCAGAATCATGTGGGAACTTCATCAAAGCTGTTTCCATTGAGCATGCAGTCAGTATTTTTGAGTATAATAAAAATGTATACTCATTCTTTGGTCAAAGCGTTGTGTGTACTGAGAAAAGAACGTTTTTGTCTTGATGAGCAGAGGCATGAAACTACTTTGAAGCTACTCAGAATCATGTGGGAAGTAACCCCAATGTGTTTCCATCAGGTTTGCATTGAACACATTTGAGTAAAGTTCAAATGTGTACTGCTGTAATGTCAGAGCATTGTATGCTCTGAGAAAACAGCTTTTTTGTCTTGTGGAGCAGAAGCATGAAACAACTTTTAAACAACTCAGAATCATGTGGAAAGTAAACCAAAGGTGTTTCCATTAGCTTTGCAGTCAGTACTTTTGAGTAAAATTGAAATGTACATTACTTTGAAGTCAGAGCATTGTGGGCACTGAGATGACAACTTTTTTCTCTTAATGAGCAGAAGCATGAAACTTCTTCCACACAAGTCAGAATCATGTGGGAACTTCATCTATGCTGTTTCCATTGAGTATGCAGTCAGTATTTTTGAGTACAATAGAAATGTATACTCATTCTTTTGTCAAAGCGTTGTGTGGACTGAGAAAAGAACTTTTTTGTCTTGATGAGCAGAGGCATGAAACTACTTTCAAGCTACTCAGAATCATGTGGGAAGTAAACCCAATGTGTTTCCATTAGGTTTGCATTCAGTAGATTTGAGTAAAATTCAAATCTATACTGCTGTAATAACAGAGCATTATATGCTCTGAGAAAACAGCTTTTTTGTCTAGAGGAGCAGAAGCATGAAACAACTTTCAAACAACTCAGAATCATGTGAGAAGTAAACCCAAGGTGTTTGCATTAGCTTTGCAGTCAGTACTTTTGAGTGAAATTGAAATGTACATTACTTTGAAGTCAGAGCATTGTGTGCACTGAGATGACAACATTTTTCTCTTAATGAGCAGAAGCATGAAACTACTTCCAAACAAGTCAGAATCATGTGGGAACTTCATCTAAGCTGTTTCCATTAAGTATGCAGTCAGTATTTTTGAGTATAATAGAAATGTATACTCATTCTTTTGTCAAAGCATTGTGTGGACTGAGAAAAGAACTTTTTTGTCTTGATGAGCAGAGGCATGAAACTACTTTCAAGCTACTCAGAATCATGTGGAAAGTAAACCAAATGTGTTTCCATCAGGTTTGCATTCAGTAGATTTGAGTAAAATTCAAATGTATACTGCTGTCATGTCAGAGCATTGTATGCTCTGAGAAAACAGCTTTTTTGTCTTGAGGAGCAGAAGCATGAAACAACTTTCAAATAACTCAGAATCATGTGAGAAGTAAACCAAAGGTGTTTCCATTAGCTTTGCAGTCAGTACTTTTGAGTAAAATTGAAATGTACATTACTTTGAAGTCAGAGCATTGTGTGCACTGAGATGACAACTTTTTTCTCTTAATGAGCAGAAGCATGAAACTACTTCCAAACAAGTCAGAATCATGTGGGAACTTCATCTAAGCTGTTTCCATTGAGTATGCAGTCAGTATTTTTGAGTATAATAGAAATGTATACTCATTCTTTTGTCAAAGCATTGCGTGGACTGAGAAAAGAACTTTTTTGTCTTGATGAGCAGAGGCATGAAACTACTTTGAAGCTACTCAGAATTACGTGGGATGTAAACACAATGTGCTTCCATCATGTTTGCATTCAGTAGATTTGAGTAAAATTCAAATGTATACTGCTGTAATCTCAGAACATTGTATGCTCTGAGAAAACAGCTTTTTTGTTTTGAGGAGCAGAAGCATGAAACAACTTTCAAACAACTCAGAATCATGTGAGAAGTAAACCAAAGGTGTTTCCATTAGCTTTGCAGTCAGTACTTTTGAGTAAAATTGAAATGTACATTACTTTGAAGTCAGAGCATTGTGTGCACAGAGAAGACAATTTTTTTCTCTTAATGAGCAGAGTCATGAAGCAACTTTCAAACAAGTCAGAATCATGTGGGAATTTCATCTAAGCTGTTTCCATTGAGTATGCAGTCAGTATTTTTGTGTATAATAGAAATGTATACTCATTCTTTTGTCAAAGCGTTGTGTGGACTGAGAAAAGAGCTTTTATGTCTTGATGAGCAGAGGCATGAAACTACTTTCAAGCTACTCAGAATCATGTGGGAAGTAAACCCAATCTGTTTCCATCAGGTTTGCATTCAGTAGATTTGAGTAAAATTCAAATGTATACTGCTGTCATGTCAGAGCATTGTATGTTCCGAGAAAACAGCTTTTTTGTCTTGAGGAGCAGAAGCATGAAACAACTTTCAAATAACTCAGAATCATGTGAGAAGTAAACCAAAGGTGTTTCCATTAGCTTTGCAGTCAGTCCTTTTGAGTAAAAATGAAATGTACATTACTTTGAAGTCAGAGCATTGTGTGCACTGAGATGACAACTTTTTTCTCTTAATGAGCAGAAGCATGAAACTACTTCCAAACAAGTCAGAATCATGTGGGAACTTCATCTAAGCTGTTTCCATTGAGCATGCAGTCAGTATTTTTGAGTATAATAGAAATGTATACTCATTCTTTGGTCAAAGCGTTGTGTGTACTGAGAAAAGAACGTTTTTGTCTTCATGAGCAGAGGCATGAAACTACTTTGAAGCTACTCAGAATCATGTGGGAAGTAACCCCAATGTGTTTCCATCAGGTTTGCATTGAACACATTTGAGTAAAGTTCAAATGTGTACTGCTGTAATGTCAGAGCATTGTAAGCTCTGAGAAAACAGCTTTTTTGTCTTGAGGAGCAGAAGCATGAAACAACTTTCAAACAACTCAGAATCATGTGAGAAGTAAACCAAAGGTGTTTCCATTAGCTTTGCAGTCAGTACTTCTGAGTAAAATTGAAATGTTCATTACTTTGATGTCAGAGCATTGTGTGCTCTGAGAAGACAACTTTTTTCTCTTCATGAGCAGAAGCATGAAACTACTTCCAAACAAGACAGAATCATGTGGGAACTTCATCTAAGCTGTTTCCATTGAGTATGCAGTCAGTATTTTTGAGTATAATAAAAATGTATACTCATTCTTTTGTCAAAGCGTTGTGTGGACTGAGAAAACAACTTTTTTGTCTTGATGAGCAGAGGCATGAAACTACTTTCAAGCTACTCAGAATCATGTGGGAAGTAAACCCAATGTGTTTCCATCAGGTTTGCATTCAGTAGATTTGAGTAAAATTCAAATGTATACTGCTGTCATGTCAGAGCATTGTATGCTCTGAGAAAACAGCTTTTTTGTCTTGAGGAGCAGAAGCATGAAACAACTTTCAAATAACTCAGAATCATGTGAGAAGTAAACCAAAGGTGTTTCCATTAGCTTTGCAGTCAGTACTTTTGAGTAAAATTGAAATGTACATTACTTTGAAGTCAGAGCATTGTGTGCACTGAGATGACAACTTTTTTCTCTTAATGAGCAGAAGCATGAAACTACTTCCAAACAAGTCAGAATCATGTGGGAACTTCATCTAAGCTGTTTCCATTGAGCATGCAGTCAGTATTTTTGAGTATAATAGAAATGTATACTCATTCTTTGGTCAAAGCGTTGTGTGTACTGAGAAAAGAACGTTTTTGTCTTGACGAGCAGAGGCATGAAACTACTTTGAAGCTACTCAGAATCATGTGGGAAGTAAACCCAATGTGTTTCCATCAGGTTTGCATTGAACACATTTGAGTAAAGTTCAAATGTGTACTGCTGTAATGTCAGAGCATTGTATGCTCTGAGAAAACAGCTTTTTTGTCTTGAGGAGCAGAAGCATGAAACAACTTTCAAACAACTCAGAATCATGTGAGAAGTAAACCAAAGTTGTTTCCATTAGCTTTGCAGTAAGTATTTTTGAGTAAAATTGAAATGTACATTCCTTTGATGTCAGAGCATTGTGTGCACTGAGAAGACAACTTTTTTCTCTTCATGAGCAGAAGCATGAAACTACTTCCAAACAAGTCAGAATCATGTGGGAACTTCATCTAAGCTGTTTCCATTGAGTATGCAGTCAGTATTTTTGAGTATAATAGAAATGTATACTCATTCTTTTGTCAAAGCATTGCGTGGACAGAGAAAAGAACTTTTTTGTCTTGATGAGCAGAGGCATGAAACTACTTTGAAGCTACTCAGAATTACGTGGGAAGTAAGCACAATGTGCTTCCATCATGTTTGCATTCAGTAGATTTGAGTAAAATTCAAATGTATACTGCTGTAATCTCAGAACATTGTATGGTCTGAGAAAACAGCTTTTTTGTCTTGAGGAGCAGAAGCATGAAACAACTTTCAAACAACTCAGAATGATGTGAGAAGTAAACCAAAGGTGTTTCCATTAGCTTTGCAGTCAGTACTTTTGAGTAAAATTGAAATGTACATTACTTTGAAGTCAGAGCATTGTGTGCACTGAGATGACAACTTTTTTCTCTTAATGAGCAGAAGCATGAAACTACTTCCAAACAAGTCAGAATCATGTGGGAACTTCATCAAAGCTGTTTCCATTGAGCATGCAGTCAGTATTTTTGAGTATAATAAAAATGTATTCTCATTCTTTGGTCAAAGCGTTGTGTGTACTGAGAAAAGAACGTTTTTGTCTTGATGAGCAGAGGCATGAAACTACTTTGAAGCTACTCAGAATCATGTGGGAAGTAACCCGAATGTGTTTCCATCAGGTTTGCATTGAACACATTTGAGTAAAGTTCAAATGTGTACTGCTGTAATGTCAGAGCATTGTAAGCTCTGAGAAAACAGCTTTTTTGTCTTGAGGAGCAGAAGCATGAAACAACTTTCAAACAACTCAGAATCATGTGAGAAGTAAACCAAAGGTGTTTCCATTAGCTTTGCAGTCAGTACTTCTGAGTAAAATTGAAATGTTCATTACTTTGATGTCAGAGCATTGTGTGCTCTGAGAAGACAACTTTTTTCTCTTCATGAGCAGAAGCATGAAACTACTTCCAAACAAGACAGAATCATGTGGGAACTTCATCTAAGCTGTTTCCATTGAGTATGCAGTCAGTATTTTTGAGTATAATAAAAATGTATACTCATTCTTTTGTCAAAGCGTTGTGTGGACTGAGAAAACAACTTTTTTGTCTTGATGAGCAGAGGCATGAAACTACTTTCAAGCTACTCAGAATCATGTGGGAAGTAAACCCAATGTGTTTCCATCAGGTTTGCATTCAGTAGATTTGAGTAAAATTCAAATGTATACTGCTGTCATGTCAGAGCATTGTATGCTCTGAGAAAACAGCTTTTTTGTCTTGAGGAGCAGAAGCATGAAACAACTTTCAAATAACTCAGAATCATGTGAGAAGTAAACCAAAGGTGTTTCCATTAGCTTTGCAGTCAGTACTTTTGAGTAAAATTGAAATGTACATTACTTTGAAGTCAGAGCATTGTGTGCACTGAGATGACAACTTTTTTCTCTTAATGAGCAGAAGCATGAAACTACTTCCAAACAAGTCAGAATCATGTGGGAACTTCATCTAAGCTGTTTCCATTGAGCATGCAGTCAGTATTTTTGAGTATAATAGAAATGTATACTCATTCTTTGGTCAAAGCGTTGTGTGTACTGAGAAAAGAACGTTTTTGTCTTGACGAGCAGAGGCATGAAACTACTTTGAAGCTACTCAGAATCATGTGGGAAGTAAACCCAATGTGTTTCCATCAGGTTTGCATTGAACACATTTGAGTAAAGTTCAAATGTGTACTGCTGTAATGTCAGAGCATTGTATGCTCTGAGAAAACAGCTTTTTTGTCTTGAGGAGCAGAAGCATGAAACAACTTTCAAACAACTCAGAATCATGTGAGAAGTAAACCAAAGTTGTTTCCATTAGCTTTGCAGTAAGTATTTTTGAGTAAAATTGAAATGTACATTCCTTTGATGTCAGAGCATTGTGTGCACTGAGAAGACAACTTTTTTCTCTTCATGAGCAGAAGCATGAAACTACTTCCAAACAAGTCAGAATCATGTGGGAACTTCATCTAAGCTGTTTCCATTGAGTATGCAGTCAGTATTTTTGAGTATAATAGAAATGTATACTCATTCTTTTGTCAAAGCATTGCGTGGACTGAGAAAAGAACTTTTTTGTCTTGATGAGCAGAGGCATGAAACTACTTTGAAGCTACTCAGAATTACGTGGGAAGTAAGCACAATGTGCTTCCATCATGTTTGCATTCAGTAGATTTGAGTAAAATTCAAATGTATACTGCTGTAATCTCAGAACATTGTATGCTCTGAGAAAACAGCTTTTTTGTTTTGAGGAGCAGAAGCATGAAACAACTTTCAAACAACTCAGAATCATGTGAGAAGTAAACCAAAGGTGTTTCCATTAGCTTTGCAGTCAGTACTTTTGAGTAAAATTGAAATGTACATTACTTTGAAGTCAGAGCATTGTGTGCACAGAGAAGACAATTTTTTTCTCTTAATGAGCAGAGTCATGAAGCAACTTTCAAACAAGTCAGAATCATGTGGGAATTTCATCTAAGCTGTTTCCATTGAGTATGCAGTCAGTATTTTTGTGTATAATAGAAATGTATACTCATTCTTTTGTCAAAGTGTTGTGTGGACTGAGAAAAGAGCTTTTATGTCTTGATGAGCAGAGGCATGAAACTACTTTCAAGCTACTCAGAATCATGTGGGAAGTAAACCCAATCTGTTTCCATCAGGTTTGCATTCAGTAGATTTGAGTAAAATTCAAATGTATACTGCTGTAATCTCAGAACATTGTATGCTCTGAGAAAACAGCTTTTTTGTCTTCAGGAGCAGAAGCATGAAACAACTTTCAAACAACTCAGAATCATGTGAGAAGTAAACCAAATGTGTTTCCATCAGGTTTGCATTCAGTAGATTTGAGTAAAATTCAAATGTATACTGCTGCAATGTCAGAACATTGTATGCTCTGAGAAAACAGCTTTTTAGTCTTGAGGAGCAGAAGCATGAAACAACTTTCAAACAACTCAGAATCATGTGAGAAGTAAATCAAAGGTGTTTCCATTAGCTTTGCAGTCAGTACTTTTGAGTAAAATTGAAATGTACATTACTTTGAAGTCAGAGCATTGTGTGCACTGAGATGACAACTTTTTTCTCTTACTGAGCAGAAGCATGAAACTACTTCCAAACAAGTCAGAATCATGTGCGAACCTCATCTAAGCTGTTTCCATTGAGTATGCAGTCAGCATTATTGAGCATAATAGAAATGTATACTCATTCTTTTGTCAAAGCGTTGTGTGGACTGAGAAAAGAACTTTTTTGTCTTGATGAGCAGAGGCATGAAACTACTTTCAAGCTACTCAGAGTCATGTGGGAAGTAACCAAATGTGTTTCCATCAGGTTTGCATTCAGTAGATTTGAGTAAAATTCAAATGTATACTGCTGTAATGTCAGAGCATTGTATGCTCTGAGAAAACAGCTTTTTTGTCTTGAGGAGCAGAAGCATGAAACAACTTTCAAACAACTCAGAATCATGTGAGAAGTAAACCAAAGGTGTTTCCATTAGCTTTGCAGTCAGTACTTCTGAGTAAAATGGAAATGTTCATTACTTTGATGTCAGAGCTTTGTGTGCACTGAGAAGACAACTTTTTTCTCTTCATGAGCAGAAGCATGAAACTACTTCCAAACAAGTCAGAATCATGTGGGAACTTCATCTAAGCTGTTTCCATTGAGTATGCAGTCAGTATTTTTGAGTATAATAAAAATGTATACTCATTCTTTTGTCAAAGCGTTGTGTGGACTGAGAAAAGAACTTTTTTGTCTTGATGAGCAGAGGCATGAAACTACTTTCAAGCTACTGAGCATCATGTGGGAAGTAAACCCAATGTGTTTCCATCAGGTTTGCATTCAGTAGATTTGAGTAAAATTCAAATGTATACTGCTGTAATCTCAGAACATTGTGTGCTCTGAGAAAACAGCTTTTTTGTCTTGAGGAGCAGAAGGATGAAACAACTTTCAAACAACTCAGAATCATGTGAGAAGGAAACCAAAGGTGTTTCCATTAGGTTTGCAGTCAGTTGTTTTGAGTATAATTGAAATGTACATTACTTTGAAGTCAGAGCATTGTGGGCACTGAGATGACAACTTTTTTCTCTTGATGAGCCGAAGCATGAAACAACTTCCAAACAACATAGAATCATGTGAGAAGGAAACCAAAGGTGTTTCCATTAGGTTTGCAGTCAGTTGGTTTGAGTAAAATTGAAATGTACATTACTTTGAAGTCAGAGCATTGTGTGCCCTGAGAAGACAACTTTTTTCTCTTGATGAGCAGAGTCATAAAGCAACTTCCAAACAACTGAGAATCACGTGGGAAGTTAACCCAATATGTTTCCATTAGGTTTGCATTCAGTACATTTGAGTAAAATTGAAATGTATACTTCTTTAATGTCAGAGCAGTGTATGCTCTGAGAAAACAGCGTTTTTGTCTTTATGAGCAGAAGCATGAAACAACTTTCAAACAACTCAGAATCATGTGAGAAGTAAACCAAAGGTGTTTCCATTAGCTTTGCAGTCAGTATTTTTGTGTAAAATTGAAATGTATATTACTTTGAAGTCAGAGCATTGTGTGCACTGACAAGACAACTTTTTTCTCTTGATGAGCAGAGTCATGAAGCAACTTCCAAACAACTCAGAATCATGTGGGATCTTCATCTAAGTTGTTTCCATTGAGTTTGCAGTCAGTACTTTTGAGTATAATAGAAATGTATACTCAATCTTTTGTCAAAGTGTTGTGTGGACTGAGAAAAGAACTTTTTTGTCTTGATGAGCAGAGGCATGAAACTACTTTCAGGCTACTCAGAATCATGTGGGAAGTTAACCCAAAGTGTTTCCAATAGTTTTGCATTCAGTACAGTTGAGTAAAATTCAAATGTATACTGCTTTAATGCCAGAGCAGTGCATGATCTGAGAAAACAGCTTTTTTGTCTTGATGAGCAGAAGCATGAAACAACTTTCAAACAACTCAGAATCATGTGAGAAGGAAACCAAAGGTGTTTCCATTAGGTTTACATTCAGTACATTTGAGTAAAATTGAAATGTATACTTCTTTAATGTCAGAGCAGTGTATGCCCTGTGAAAACAGCTGTGTTGTTTGAGCAGCAGAAGCATGAAACAACTTTCAAACTGCTCAGAATCATGTGAGAAGTTAACCTAAAATGTTTCAATCATTTTTGCATTCTGTACTTTTGAGTAAAATGGAAATGTACATTACTTTAAAGTCAGTGCATTGTGTGCACTGAGATGACAACTTTTTTCTCTTGATGAGCAGAGTCATGTAACAACTTCCAAACAAGTCAGAATAATGAGGGAACATCATCTAAGCTGTTTCCATTGAGTATGCAGTCAGTATTTTTGAGTATAATAGAAATGTATACTCCTTCTTTTCTCAAAGCGTTGTTTGCACTGAGAAAAGAACTTTTTTGTCTTGATCAGCAGAAGCATGAACCTACTTTCAAGCTACTCAGAATCATGTGGGAAGTTAACCCAAAGTGTTTCCAAATGGTTTGCATTCAGTACATTTGAGTAAAATTCAAATGTATACTGCTTTAATGTCAGAGCACTGCATGCTCTGAGAAAACAGCGTTTTTGTCTTGATGTGCAGAAGCATGAAACAACTTTCAAACAACTCAGAATCATGTGAGAAGGAAACCAAAGGTGTTTCCATTAGGTTTGCATTCAGTACTTTTCAGTACAATTGAAATGTATATTACTTTGAAGTCAGAGCTTTGTGTGCACTGAGAAGACAACTTATTTCTCTTGAAGAGCAGAGTCATGAAGCAACTTCCAAACAAGTCAGAATCATGTGGGAATTTGATCTAAGCTGTTTCCATTGAGTATGCAGTCAGTATTTTTGGGTATAATAGAAATATATACTTCTTTTGTCAAAGCGTTGTGTGCACTGAGAAAACAGCTTTTTTGTCTTGATGAGCAGAAGCATGAAACTACTTTCAAGCTACTCAGAATCATGTGGGAAGTAAACCCAATGTGTTTCCATCAGGTTTGCATTCAGTAGATTTGAGTAAAATTCAAATGTATACTGCTGTAACGTCAGAGCATTGTATGCTCTGAGAAAACAGCTTTTTTGTCTTGATGAGCAGAAGCATGAAACAACTTTCAAACAACTCAGAATCATGTGAGAAGGAAACCAAAGGTGTTTCCATTAGGTTTGCATTCAGTACATTTGAGTAAAATTGAAATGTATACTTCTTTAATGTCAGAGCAGTGTATGCTCTGTGAAAACAGCTGTTTTGTCTTGCGCAGCAGAAGCATGAAACAACTTTCAAACTACTCAGAATCATGTGAGAAGTTAACCTAAAATGTTTCAATCATTTTTGCATTCTGTACTTTTGAGTAAAATGGAAATGTACATTACTTTAAAGTCAGTGCATTGTGTGCACTGAGATGACAACTTTTTTCTCTTGATGAGCAGAGTCATGTAACAACTTCCAAACAAGTCAGAATAATGAGGGAACATCATCTAAGCTGTTTCCATTGAGTATGCAGTCAGTATTTTTGAGTATAATAGAAATGTATACTCATTCTTTGGTCAAAGCGTTGTGTGTACTGAGAAAAGAACGTTTTTGTCTTGACGAGCAGAGGCATGAAACTACTTTGAAGCTACTCAGAATCATGTGGGAAGCAAACCCAATGTGTTTCCATCAGGTTTGCATTGAACACATTTGAATAAAGTTCAAATGTGTACTGCTGTAATGTCAGAGCATTGTATGCTCTGAGAAAACAGCTTTTTTGTCTTGAGGAGCAGAAGCATGAAACAACTTTCAAACAACTCAGAATCATGTGAGAAGTAAACCAAAGTTGTTTCCATTAGCTTTGCAGTAAGTATTTTTGAGTAAAATTGAAATGTACATTCCTTTGATGTCAGAGCATTGTGTGCACTGAGAAGACAACTTTTTTCTCTTCATGAGCAGAAGCATGAAACTACTTCCAAACAAGTCAGAATCATGTGGGAACTTCATCTAAGCTGTTTCCATTGAGTATGCAGTCAGTATTTTTGAGTATAATAGAAATGTATACTCATTCTTTTGTCAAAGCATTGCGTGGACTGAGAAAAGAACTTTTTTGTCTTGATGAGCAGAGGCATGAAACTACTTTGAAGCTACTCAGAATTACGTGGGAAGTAAGCACAATGTGCTTCCATCATGTTTGCATTCAGTAGATTTGAGTAAAATTCAAATGTATACTGCTGTAATCTCAGAACATTGTATGGTCTGAGAAAACAGCTTTTTTGTCTTGAGGAGCAGAAGCATGAAACAACTTTCAAACAACTCAGAATGATGTGAGAAGTAAACCAAAGGTGTTTCCATTAGCTTTGCAGTCAGTACTTTTGAGTAAAATTGAAATGTACATTACTTTGAAGTCAGAGCATTGTGTGCACTGAGATGACAACTTTTTTCTCTTAATGAGCAGAAGCATGAAACTACTTCCAAACAAGTCAGAATCATGTGGGAACTTCATCAAAGCTGTTTCCATTGAGCATGCAGTCAGTATTTTTGAGTATAATAAAAATGTATTCTCATTCTTTGGTCAAAGCGTTGTGTGTACTGAGAAAAGAACGTTTTTGTCTTGATGAGCAGAGGCATGAAACTACTTTGAAGCTACTCAGAATCATGTGGGAAGTAACCCCAATGTGTTTCCATCAGGTTTGCATTGAACACATTTGAGTAAAGTTCAAATGTGTACTGCTGTAATGTCAGAGCATTGTAAGCTCTGAGAAAACAGCTTTTTTGTCTTGAGGAGCAGAAGCATGAAACAACTTTCAAACAACTCAGAATCATGTGAGAAGTAAACCAAAGGTGTTTCCATTAGCTTTGCAGTCAGTACTTCTGAGTAAAATTGAAATGTTCATTACTTTGATGTCAGAGCATTGTGTGCTCTGAGAAGACAACTTTTTTCTCTTCATGAGCAGAAGCATGAAACTACTTCCAAACAAGACAGAATCATGTGGGAACTTCATCTAAGCTGTTTCCATTGAGTATGCAGTCAGTATTTTTGAGTATAATAAAAATGTATACTCATTCTTTTGTCAAAGCGTTGTGTGGACTGAGAAAACAACTTTTTTGTCTTGATGAGCAGAGGCATGAAACTACTTTCAAGCTACTCAGAATCATGTGGGAAGTAAACCCAATGTGTTTCCATCAGGTTTGCATTCAGTAGATTTGAGTAAAATTCAAATGTATACTGCTGTCATGTCAGAGCATTGTATGCTCTGAGAAAACAGCTTTTTTGTCTTGAGGAGCAGAAGCATGAAACAACTTTCAAATAACTCAGAATCATGTGAGAAGTAAACCAAAGGTGTTTCCATTAGCTTTGCAGTCAGTACTTTTGAGTAAAATTGAAATGTACATTACTTTGAAGTCAGAGCATTGTGTGCACTGAGATGACAACTTTTTTCTCTTAATGAGCAGAAGCATGAAACTACTTCCAAACAAGTCAGAATCATGTGGGAACTTCATCTAAGCTGTTTCCATTGAGCATGCAGTCAGTATTTTTGAGTATAATAGAAATGTATACTCATTCTTTGGTCAAAGCGTTGTGTGTACTGAGAAAAGAACGTTTTTGTCTTGACGAGCAGAGGCATGAAACTACTTTGAAGCTACTCAGAATCATGTGGGAAGTAAACCCAATGTGTTTCCATCAGGTTTGCATTGAACACATTTGAGTAAAGTTCAAATGTGTACTGCTGTAATGTCAGAGCATTGTATGCTCTGAGAAAACAGCTTTTTTGTCTTGAGGAGCAGAAGCATGAAACAACTTTCAAACAACTCAGAATCATGTGAGAAGTAAACCAAAGTTGTTTCCATTAGCTTTGCAGTAAGTATTTTTGAGTAAAATTGAAATGTACATTCCTTTGATGTCAGAGCATTGTGTGCACTGAGAAGACAACTTTTTTCTCTTCATGAGCAGAAGCATGAAACTACTTCCAAACAAGTCAGAATCATGTGGGAACTTCATCTAAGCTGTTTCCATTGAGTATGCAGTCAGTATTTTTGAGTATAATAGAAATGTATACTCATTCTTTTGTCAAAGCATTGCGTGGACTGAGAAAAGAACTTTTTTGTCTTGATGAGCAGAGGCATGAAACTACTTTGAAGCTACTCAGAATTACGTGGGAAGTAAGCACAATGTGCTTCCATCATGTTTGCATTCAGTAGATTTGAGTAAAATTCAAATGTATACTGCTGTAATCTCAGAACATTGTATGCTCTGAGAAAACAGCTTTTTTGTTTTGAGGAGCAGAAGCATGAAACAACTTTCAAACAACTCAGAATCATGTGAGAAGTAAACCAAAGGTGTTTCCATTAGCTTTGCAGTCAGTACTTTTGAGTAAAATTGAAATGTACATTACTTTGAAGTCAGAGCATTGTGTGCACAGAGAAGACAATTTTTTTCTCTTAATGAGCAGAGTCATGAAGCAACTTTCAAACAAGTCAGAATCATGTGGGAATTTCATCTAAGCTGTTTCCATTGAGTATGCAGTCAGTATTTTTGTGTATAATAGAAATGTATACTCATTCTTTTGTCAAAGTGTTGTGTGGACTGAGAAAAGAGCTTTTATGTCTTGATGAGCAGAGGTATGAAACTACTTTCAAGCTACTCAGAATCATGTGGGAAGTAAACCCAATCTGTTTCCATCAGGTTTGCATTCAGTAGATTTGAGTAAAATTCAAATGTATACTGCTGTAATCTCAGAACATTGTATGCTCTGAGAAAACAGCTTTTTTGTCTTCAGGAGCAGAAGCATGAAACAACTTTCAAACAACTCAGAATCATGTGAGAAGTAAACCAAATGTGTTTCCATCAGGTTTGCATTCAGTAGATTTGAGTAAAATTCAAATGTATACTGCTGCAATGTCAGAACATTGTATGCTCTGAGAAAACAGCTTTTTAGTCTTGAGGAGCAGAAGCATGAAACAACTTTCAAACAACTCAGAATCATGTGAGAAGTAAATCAAAGGTGTTTCCATTAGCTTTGCAGTCAGTACTTTTGAGTAAAATTGAAATGTACATTACTTTGAAGTCAGAGCATTGTGTGCACTGAGATGACAACTTTTTTCTCTTACTGAGCAGAAGCATGAAACTACTTCCAAACAAGTCAGAATCATGTGCGAACCTCATCTAAGCTGTTTCCATTGAGTATGCAGTCAGCATTATTGAGCATAATAGAAATGTATACTCATTCTTTTGTCAAAGCGTTGTGTGGACTGAGAAAAGAACTTTTTTGTCTTGATGAGCAGAGGCATGAAACTACTTTCAAGCTACTCAGAGTCATGTGGGAAGTAACCAAATGTGTTTCCATCAGGTTTGCATTCAGTAGATTTGAGTAAAATTCAAATGTATACTGCTGTAATGTCAGAGCATTGTATGCTCTGAGAAAACAGCTTTTTTGTCTT
This sequence comes from Mobula birostris, assembly GCF_030028105.1. Taxonomy (NCBI): domain Eukaryota; kingdom Metazoa; phylum Chordata; class Chondrichthyes; order Myliobatiformes; family Myliobatidae; genus Mobula; species Mobula birostris. The sequence goes on along the minus strand of NW_027274036.1, from coordinate 763,521 downwards.
GAGGAGCAGAAGCATGAAACAACTTTCAAACAACTCAGAATCATGTGAGAAGTAAACCAAAGGTGTTTCCATTAGCTTTGCAGTCAGTACTTCTGAGTAAAATGGAAATGTTCATTACTTTGATGTCAGAGCTTTGTGTGCACTGAGAAGACAACTTTTTTCTCTTCATGAGCAGAAGCATGAAACTACTTCCAAACAAGTCAGAATCATGTGGGAACTTCATCTGAGCTGTTTCCATTGAGTATGCAGTCAGTATTTTTGAGTATAATAAAAATGTATACTCATTCTTTTGTCAAAGCGTTGTGTGGACTGAGAAAAGAACTTTTTTGTCTTGATGAGCAGAGGCATGAAACTACTTTCAAGCTACTGAGCATCATGTGGGAAGTAAACCCAATGTGTTTCCATCAGGTTTGCATTCAGTAGATTTGAGTAAAATTCAAATGTATACTGCTGTAATCTCAGAACATTGTGTGCTCTGAGAAAACAGCTTTTTTGTCTTGAGGAGCAGAAGGATGAAACAACTTTCAAACAACTCAGAATCATGTGAGAAGGAAACCAAAGGTGTTTCCATTAGGTTTGCAGTCAGTTGTTTTGAGTATAATTGAAATGTACATTACTTTGAAGTCAGAGCATTGTGGGCACTGAGATGACAACTTTTTTCTCTTGATGAGCCGAAGCATGAAACAACTTCCAAACAACATAGAATCATGTGAGAAGGAAACCAAAGGTGTTTCCATTAGGTTTGCAGTCAGTTGGTTTGAGTAAAATTGAAATGTACATTACTTTGAAGTCAGAGCATTGTGTGCCCTGAGAAGACAACTTTTTTCTCTTGATGAGCAGAGTCATAAAGCAACTTCCAAACAACTGAGAATCACGTGGGAAGTTAACCCAATATGTTTCCATTAGGTTTGCATTCAGTACATTTGAGTAAAATTGAAATGTATACTTCTTTAATGTCAGAGCAGTGTATGCTCTGAGAAAACAGCGTTTTTGTCTTTATGAGCAGAAGCATGAAACAACTTTCAAACAACTCAGAATCATGTGAGAAGTAAACCAAAGGTGTTTCCATTAGCTTTGCAGTCAGTATTTTTGTGTAAAATTGAAATGTATATTACTTTGAAGTCAGAGCATTGTGTGCACTGACAAGACAACTTTTTTCTCTTGATGAGCAGAGTCATGAAGCAACTTCCAAACAACTCAGAATCATGTGGGATCTTCATCTAAGTTGTTTCCATTGAGTTTGCAGTCAGTACTTTTGAGTATAATAGAAATGTATACTCAATCTTTTGTCAAAGTGTTGTGTGGACTGAGAAAAGAACTTTTTTGTCTTGATGAGCAGAGGCATGAAACTACTTTCAGGCTACTCAGAATCATGTGGGAAGTTAACCCAAAGTGTTTCCAATAGTTTTGCATTCAGTACAGTTGAGTAAAATTCAAATGTATACTGCTTTAATGCCAGAGCAGTGCATGATCTGAGAAAACAGCTTTTTTGTCTTGATGAGCAGAAGCATGAAACAACTTTCAAACAACTCAGAATCATGTGAGAAGGAAACCAAAGGTGTTTCCATTAGGTTTACATTCAGTACATTTGAGTAAAATTGAAATGTATACTTCTTTAATGTCAGAGCAGTGTATGCCCTGTGAAAACAGCTGTGTTGTTTGAGCAGCAGAAGCATGAAACAACTTTCAAACTGCTCAGAATCATGTGAGAAGTTAACCTAAAATGTTTCAATCATTTTTGCATTCTGTACTTTTGAGTAAAATGGAAATGTACATTACTTTAAAGTCAGTGCATTGTGTGCACTGAGATGACAACTTTTTTCTCTTGATGAGCAGAGTCATGTAACAACTTCCAAACAAGTCAGAATAATGAGGGAACATCATCTAAGCTGTTTCCATTGAGTATGCAGTCAGTATTTTTGAGTATAATAGAAATGTATACTCCTTCTTTTCTCAAAGCGTTGTTTGCACTGAGAAAAGAACTTTTTTGTCTTGATCAGCAGAAGCATGAACCTACTTTCAAGCTACTCAGAATCATGTGGGAAGTTAACCCAAAGTGTTTCCAAATGGTTTGCATTCAGTACATTTGAGTAAAATTCAAATGTATACTGCTTTAATGTCAGAGCACTGCATGCTCTGAGAAAACAGCGTTTTTGTCTTGATGTGCAGAAGCATGAAACAACTTTCAAACAACTCAGAATCATGTGAGAAGGAAACCAAAGGTGTTTCCATTAGGTTTGCATTCAGTACTTTTCAGTACAATTGAAATGTATATTACTTTGAAGTCAGAGCTTTGTGTGCACTGAGAAGACAACTTATTTCTCTTGAAGAGCAGAGTCATGAAGCAACTTCCAAACAAGTCAGAATCATGTGGGAATTTGATCTAAGCTGTTTCCATTGAGTATGCAGTCAGTATTTTTGGGTATAATAGAAATATATACTTCTTTTGTCAAAGCGTTGTGTGCACTGAGAAAACAGCTTTTTTGTCTTGATGAGCAGAAGCATGAAACTACTTTCAAGCTACTCAGAATCATGTGGGAAGTAAACCCAATGTGTTTCCATCAGGTTTGCATTCAGTAGATTTGAGTAAAATTCAAATGTATACTGCTGTAACGTCAGAGCATTGTATGCTCTGAGAAAACAGCTTTTTTGTCTTGATGAGCAGAAGCATGAAACAACTTTCAAACAACTCAGAATCATGTGAGAAGGAAACCAAAGGTGTTTCCATTAGGTTTGCATTCAGTACATTTGAGTAAAATTGAAATGTATACTTCTTTAATGTCAGAGCAGTGTATGCTCTGTGAAAACAGCTGTTTTGTCTTGCGCAGCAGAAGCATGAAACAACTTTCAAACTACTCAGAATCATGTGAGAAGTTAACCTAAAATGTTTCAATCATTTTTGCATTCTGTACTTTTGAGTAAAATGGAAATGTACATTACTTTAAAGTCAGTGCATTGTGTGCACTGAGATGACAACTTTTTTCTCTTGATGAGCAGAGTCATGTAACAACTTCCAAACAAGTCAGAATAATGAGGGAACATCATCTAAGCTGTTTCCATTGAGTATGCAGTCAGTATTTTTGAGTATAATAGAAATGTATACTCCTTCTTTTCTCAAAGCGTTGTGTGCACTGAGAAAAGAACTTTTTTGTCTTGATCAGCAGAAGCATGAAACTACTTTCAAGCTACTCAGAATCATTTGGGAAGTTAACCCAAAGTGTTTCCAAATGGTTTGCATTCAGTACATTTGAGTAAAATTCAAATGTATACTGCTTTAATGTCAGAGCACTGCATGCTCTGAGAAAACAGCGTTTTTGTCTTGATGAGCAGAAGCATGAAACAACTTTCAAACAACTCAGAATCATGTGAGAAGGAAACCAAAGGTGTTTCCATTAGGTTTGCATTCAGTACTTTTCAGTACAATTGAAATGTATATTACTTTGAAGTCAGAGCTTTGTGTGCACTGAGAAGACAACTTATTTCTCTTGAAGAGCAGAGTCATGAAGCAACTTCCAAACAAGTCAGAATCATGTGGGAATTTCATCTAAGCTGTTTCCATTGAGTATGCAGTCAGTATTTTTGGGTATAATAGAAATGTATACTTCTTTTGTCAAAGCGTTGTGTGCACTGAGAAAACAGCTTTTTTGTCTTGATGAGCAGAAGCATGAAGCTACTTTCAAGCTACTCAGAATCATGTGGGAAGTAAACCCAATGTGTTTCCATCAGGTTTGCATTCAGTAGATTTGAGTAAAATTCAAATGTATACTGCTGTAATGTCAGAACATTGTATGCTCTGAGAAAAGAGCTTTTTTGTCTTGAGGAGCAGAAGCATGAAACAACTTTCAAACAACTCAGAATCATGTGAGAAGTAAACCAAAGGTGTTTCCATTAGCTTTGCAGTCAGTACTTTTCTGTAAACTTGAAATGTATATTACTTTGAAGTCAGAGCATTGTGCACTGACAAGACAACTTTTTTCTCTTGATGAGCAGAGCCATGAAGCAACTTCCAAACAACTCAGAATGATGTGGGATCTTCATCTAAGTTGTTTCCATTGTGTTTGCAGTCAGTACTTTTGAGTACAAGAGCAATGTATTCTCCTTCTTTTGTCAATCGTTGTGTGCACTGACAAAACAACTTTTTTGTCTTGATGAACAGAGCCACGAAACTACTTTCAAGCTACTCAGAATCATGTGGGAAGTAAACCAAAGGTGTTTCTACTAGGTTTGCAGTCAGTACGTTAGAGTGAAATTCAAATGTATACTGCTTTAATGTCAGAGCAGTGCATGCTCAGAGAAAACAGCTTTTTGTCTTCATGAGCAGAAGCATGAAACAACTTTCAAACAACTCAGAATCATGTGAGAAGTAAACCAAAGGTGTTTCCATTAGGTTTGCAGTCAGTACTTTTGTGCATTATTCAAATGTATACTCCTTTTATTGTCAAAGATTGTGTGCACTGAGAAAACAACTTTTTTGTCTTGATGAACAGAAGCATGAAACAACATTCAAACAACTCAGAATCATGTGAGAAGTTAACCCAATGTGTTTCCCTCAGGTTTGCATTCAGTAGATTTCAGTATAATTCAAATGTATACTGCTGTAATGACAGAGCATTGTATGCTCTGAGGAAACCACTTTTTTGTCTTGAGGAGCAGAAGCATGAAACAACTTTCAAACAAGTCAGAATCATGTGGGAAGTTACCTTAAAATGTTTTCATCAGGATTGCATTCAGTACTTTTGAGTAAAATTGAAATGTACATTACTTTGAAGTCAGAGCATTGTGTGCACTGAGATGACAACTTTTTTCTCTTGATGAGCAGAGTCATGAAGCAACTTCCAAACAGCTCAGAATCATGTGGGATCTTCATCTAAGTTGTTTACATTGAGTTTGCAGTCAGTACTTTTGAGTATAAGAGAAATGTATTCTCCTTCTTTTGTCAAATCGTTGTGTGCACTGACAAAAGAACTTTTTTGTCTTGATGAACAGAGCCACGAAACTACTTTCAAGCTACTCAGAATCATGTGGGAAGTAAACCAAAGGTGTTTCTACTAGGTTTGCAGTCAGTACGTTAGAGTGAAATTCAAATCTATACTGCTTTAATGTCAGAGCAGTGCATGCTCAGAGAAAACAGCTTTTTGTCTTCATGAGCAGAAGAATGAAACAACTTTCAAACAACTCAGAATCATGTGAGAAGTAAACCAAAGGTGTTTCCTTTAGGTTGGCAGTCAGTACTTTTGTGTATTATTCAAATGTATACTCCTTTTATTGTGAAAGATTGTGTATACTGAGAAAACAGCTTTTTTGTCGTGATGAGCAGAAGCATGAAAAAACTTTCAAACATCTCAGAACCATGTGACAAGTAAACCAAAGTTGTTTCCATTAGCTTTGCAGTCAGCACTTTTGAGTAAAATTGAAATGTACATTACTTTGAAGTCAGAGCATTGTGTGCACTGAGATGACAACTTTTTTCTCTTAATGAGCAGAAGCATGAAACTACTTCCAAACAAGTCAGAATCATGTGGGAACTTCATCTAAGCTGTTTCCATTGAGTATGCAGTCAGTATTTTTGAGTATAATAGAAATGTATACTCATTCTTTTGTCAAAGCGTTGTGTGGACTGAGAAAAGAACTTTTTTGTCTTGATGAGCAGAGGCATGAAACTACTTTCAAGCTACTCAGAATCATGTGGGAAGTAAACCCAATGTGTTTCCATCAGGTTTGCATTCAGTAGATTTGAGTAAAATTCAAATGTATACTGCTGTCATGTCAGAGCATTGTATGCTCTGAGAAAACAGCTTTTTTGTCTTGAGGAGCAGAAGCATGAAACAACTTTCAAATAACTCAGAATCATGTGAGAAGTAAACCAAAGGTGTTTCCATTAGCTTTGCAGTCAGTACTTTTGAGTAAAATTGAAATGTACATTACTTTGAAGTCAGAGCATTGTGTGCACTGAGATGACAACTTTTTTCTCTTAATGAGCAGAAGCATGAAACTACTTCCAAACAAGTCAGAATCATGTGGGAACTTCATCTAAGCTGTTTCCATTGAGCATGCAGTCAGTATTTTTCAGTATAATAGAAATGTATACTCATTCTTTGGTCAAAGCATTGTGTGTACTGAGAAAAGAATGTTTTTGTCTTGATGAGCAGAGGCATGAAACTACTTTGAAGCTACTCAGAATCATGTGGGAAGTAAACCCAATCTGTTTCCATCAGGTTTGCATTGAACACATTTGAGTAAAATTCACATGTATACTGCTGTAATCTCAGAACATTGTATGCTCTGAGAAAACAGCTTTTTTGTCTTGAGGAGCAGAAGCATGAAACAACTGTCAAACAACTCAGAATCATGTGAGAAGTAAACCAAAGGTGTTTCCATTAGCTTTGCAGTCAGTACTTTTGAGTAAAATTGAAATGTACATTACTTTGAAGTCAGAGCATTGTGCACTGACAAGACAACGTTTTTCTCTTGATGAGCAGAGTCATGAAGCAACTTTCAAACAAGTCAGAATCATGTGGGAATTTCATCTAAGCTGTTTCCATTGAGCATGCAGTCAGTATTTTTGAGTATAATAGAAATGTATACTCATTCTTTTGTCAAAGAGTTGTGTGGACTGAGAAAAGAACTTTTATGTCTTGATGAACAGAGGCATGAAACTACTTTCAAGCTACTCAGAATCATGTGGGAAGTAAACCCAATCTGTTTCCATCAGGTTTGCATTCAGTAGATTTGAGTAAAATTCAAATGTATACTGCTGTAATCTCAGAACATTGTATGCTCTGAGAAAACAGCTTTTTTGTCTTGAGGAGCAGAAGCATGAAACAACTTTCAAACAACTCAGAATCATGTGAGAAGTAAACCAAAGGTGTTTCCATTAGCTTTGCAGTCAGTACATTTGAGTAAAATTGAAATGTACATTACTTTGAAGTCAGAGCATTGTGTGCACTGAGATGACAACTTTTTTCTCGTAATGAGCAGAAGCATGAAACTACTTCCAAACAAGTCAGAATCATGTGGGAACTTCATCTAAGCTGTTTCCATTGAGCATGCGGTCAGTATTTTTGAGTATATTAGAAATGTATACTCATTCTTTTGTCAAAGCGTTGTGTGTACTGCGAAAAGAACGTTTTTGTCTTGATGAGCAGAGGCATGAAACTACTTTGAAGCTACTCAGAATCATGTCGGAAGTAAACCCAATGTGTTTCCATCAGGTTTGCATTCAGTAGATTTGAGTAAAATTCAAATGTATACTGCTGTCATGTCAGAGCATTGTATGCTCTGAGAAAACAGCTTTTTTGTCTTGATGAGCAGAAGCATGAAAAAACTTTCAAACATCTCAGAATCATGTGACAAGTAAACCAAAGTTGTTTCCATTAGCTTTGCAGTCAGCACTTTTGAGTAAAATTGAAATGTACATTACTTTGAAGTCAGAGCATTGTGCGCACTGAGATGACAACTTTTTTCTCTTAATGAGCAGAAGGATGAAACTACTTCCAAACAAGTCAGAATCATGTGGGAACTTCATCTAAGCTGTTTCCATTGAGCATGCAGTCAGTATTTTTCAGTATAATAGAAATGTATACTCATTCTTTGGTCAAAGCGTTGTGTGTACTGAGAAAAGAACGTTTTTGTCTTGATGAGCGGAGGCATGAAACTACTTTGAAGCTACTCAGAATCATGTGGGAAGTAAACCCAATGTGTTTCCATCAGGTTTGCATTGAACACATTTGAGTAAAGTTCAAATGTGTACTGCTGTAATGTCAGAGCATTGTATGCTCTGAGAAAACAGCTTTTTTGTCTTGAGGAGCAGAAGCATGAAACAACTTTCAAACAACTCAGAATCATGTGAGAAGTAAACCAAAGTTGTTTCCATTAGCTTTGCAGTCAGTACTTTTGAGTAAAATTGAAATGTACATTACTTTGATGTCAGAGCATTGTGTGCACTGAGAAGACAACTTTTTTCTCTTAATGAGCAGAAGCATGAAAGTACTTCCAAACAAGTCAGAATCATGTGGGAACTTCATCTAAGCTGTTTCCATTGAGCATGCAGTCAGTATTTTTCAGTATAATAGAAATGTATACTCATTCTTTTGTCAAAGCGTTGTGTGGACTGAGAAAAGAACTTTTTTGTCTTGATGAGCAGAGGCATGAAACTACTTTGAAGCTACTCAGAATCACGTGGGAAGTAAACCCAATGTTTGCATTCAGTAGATTTGAGTAAAATTCAAATGTATACTGCTGTAATCTCAGAACATTGTATGCTCTGAGAAAACAGCTTTTTTGTCTTGAGGAGCAGAAGCATGAAACAACTTTCAAACAACTCAGAATCATGTGAGAAGTAAACCAAAGGTGTTTCCATTAGCTTTGCAGTCAGTACTTTTGAGTAAAATTGAAATGTACATTACTTTGAAGTCAGAGCATTGTGTGCACAGGGAAGACAATTTTTTTCTCTTAATGAGCAGAGTCATGAAGCAACTTTCAAACATGTCAGAATCATGTGGGAATTTCATCTAAGCTGTTTCCATTGAGTATGCAGTCAGTATTTTTGAGTATAATAGAAATGTATACTCATTCTTTTGTCAAAGCGTTGTGTGGACTGAGAAAAGAACTTTTATGTCTTGATGAGCAGAGGCATGAAACTACTTTCAAGCTACTCAGAATCATGTGGGAAGTAAACCCAATGTGTTTCCATCAGGTTTGCATTCAGTAGATTTGAGTAAAATTCAAATATATACTGCAGTAATCTCAGAACATTGTATGCTCTGAGAAAACAGCTTTTTTGTCTTCAGGAGCAGAAGCATGAAACAACTTTCAAACAACTCAGAATCATGTGAGAAGTAAACGAAAGGTGTTTCCATTAGCCTTGCAGTCAGTACTTTTGAGTAAAATTGAAATGTACATTACTTTGAAGTCAGAGCATTGTGTGCACTGAGATGACAACTTTTTTCTTTTAATGAGCAGAAGCATGAAACTACTTCCAAACAAGTCAGAATCATGTGGGAACTTCATCTAAGCTGTTTCCATTGAGCATGCAGTCAGTATTTTTGAGTATAATAGAAATGTATACTCATTCTTTTGTCAAAGCGTTGTGTGGACTGAGAAAAGAGCTTTTTTGTCTTGATGAGCAGAGGCATGAAACTACTTTGAAGCTACTCAGAATCACGTGAGAAGTAAACCCAATGTGCTTCCATCAGGTTTGCATTCAGTAGATTTGAGTAAAATTCAAATGTATACTGCTGTAATCTCAGAACATTGTTTGCTCTGAGAAAACAGCTTTTTTGTCTTGAGGAGCAGAAGCATGAAACAACTTTCAAACAACCCAGAATCATGTGAGAAGTAAACCAAAGGTGTTTCCATTAGCTTTGCAGTCAGTACTTCTGAGTAAAATTGAAATGTTCATTACTTTGATGTCAGAGCATTGTGTGCACTGAGAAGACAACTTTTTTCTCTTCATGAGCAGAAGCATGAAACTACTTCCAAACAAGTCAGAATCATGTGGGAACTTCATCTAAGCTGTTTCCATTGAGTATGCAGTCAGTATTTTTGAGTATAATAGAAATGTATACTCATTCTTTGGTCAAAGCGTCGTGTGGACGGAGAAAAGAACCTTTTTCTCTTGATGAGCAGAGGTATGAAACTACTTTCAAGCTACTCAGAATCATGCGGGAAGTAAACCCAATGTGTTTCCATCAGGTTTGCATTCAGTAGATTTGAGTAAAATTCAAATGTATACTGCTGTCATGTCAGAGTAATGTATGCTCTGAGAAAACAGCTTTTTTGTCTTGAGGAGCAGAAGCATGAAACAACTTTCAAATAACTCAGAATCATGTGAGAAGTAAACCAAAGGTGTTTCCATTAGCTTTGCAGTCAGTACTTTTGAGTAAAATTGAAATGTACATTACTTTGAACTCAGAGCATTGTGTGCACTGAGATGACAACTTTTTTCTCTTAATGAGCAGAAGGATGAAACTACTTCCAAACAAATAAGAATCATGTGGGAACTTCATCTATGCTATTTCCATTGAGCATGCAGTCAGTATTTTTGAGTATAATAGAAATGTATACTCATTCTTTGGTCAAAGCGTTGTGTGTACTGAGAAAAGAACGTTTTTGTCTTGATGAGCAGAGGCATGAAACTACGTTGAAGCTACTCAGAATCATGTGGGAAGTAAACCCAATGTGTTTCCATCAGGTTTGCATTGAACACATTTGAGTAAAGTTCAAATGTGTACTGCTGTAATGTCAGAGCATTGTATGCTCTGAGAAAACAGCTTTTTTGTCTAGAGGAGCAGAAGCATGAAACAACTTTCAAACAACTCAGAATCATGTGAGAAGTAAACCAAACTTGTTTCCATTAGCTTTGCAGTTAGTACTTTTGACTAAAATTGAAATGTACATTACTTTGATGTCAGAGCATTGTGTGCACTGAGAAGAGAACTTTTTTCTCTTAATGAGCAGAAGCATGAAACTACTTCCAAACAAGTCAGAATCATGTGGGAACTTCATCTAAGCTGTTTCCATTGAGTATGCAGTCAGTATTTTTGAGTATAATAGAAATGTATACTCATTCTTTTGTCAAAGCGTTGTGCGGACTGAGAAAAGAGCTTTTTTGTCTTGATGAGCAGAGGCATGAAACTACTTTGAAGCTACTCAGAATCACGTGGGAAGTAAACCCAATGTGCTTCCATCAGGTTTGCATTCAGTAGATTTGAGTAAAATTCAAATGTATACTGCTGTAATCTCAGAACATTGTTTGCTCTGAGAAAACAGCTTTTGTGTCTTGAGGAGCAGAAGGATGAAACAACTTTCAAACAACTCAGAATCATGTGAGAAGGAAACCAAAGGTGTTTCCATTAGGTTTGCAGTCAGTTGTTTTGAGTATAATTGAAATGTACATTACTTTGAAGTCAGAGCATTGTGTGCACTGAGATGACAACTTTTTTCTCTTGATGAGCCGAAGCATGAAACAACTTCCAAACAACTGAGAATCATGTGGGAAGGAAACCAAAGGTGTTTCCATTAGGTTTGCAGTCAGTTGTTTTGAGTAAAATTGAAATGTACATTACTTTGAAGTCAGAGCATTGTGTGCCCTCAGAAGACTACTTTTTTCTCTTGATGAGCAGAGTCATAAAGCAACTTCCAAACAACTGAGAATGATGTGGGAAGTTAACCCAATATATTTCCATTAGGTTTGCATTCAGTACATTTGAGTAAAATTGAAATGTATACTTCTTTAATGTCAGAGCAGTGTATGCTCTGAGAAAACAGCATTTTTGTCTAGAGGAGCAGAAGCATGAAACAACTTTCAAACTACTCAGAATCATGTGAGAAGTAAACCAAAGGTGTTTCCATTAGCTTTGCAGTCAGTACTTTTGTGTAAAATTGAAATGTATATTACTTTGAAGTCAGAGCATTGTGTGCATTGACAAGACAACTTTTTTCTCTTGATGAGCAGAGTCATGAAGCAACTTCCAAACAACTCAGAATCATGTGGGATCTTCATCTAAGTTGTTTCCATTGAGTATGCAGTCAGTATGTTTGAGTATAATGTGTACTCCTTCTTTTCTCAAAGCGTTGTGTGGACTGAGAAAAGAACTTATTGTCTTGATGAGCAGAAGCATGAGGCTACTTTCAGGCTACTCAGAATCATGTGGGAAGTTAACCCAAAGTGTTTCCAATAGTTTTGCATTCAGTACAGTTGAGTAAAATTCAAATGTATACTGTTTTAATGCCAGAGCAGTGCATGCTCTGAGAAAACAGCTTTTTTGTCTTGATGAGCAGAAGCATGAAACAACTTTCAAACAACTGAGAATCATGTGAGAAGGAAACCAAAGGTGTTTCAATTAGGTTTGCATTCAGTACATTTGAGTAAAATTGAAATGTATACTTCTTTAATGTCAGAGCAGTGTATGATCTGTGAAAACAGCTGTTTTGTCTTGAGCAGCAGAAGCATGAAACAACTTTCAAACTACTCAGAATCATGTGAGAAGTTAACCTAAAATGTTTCAATCATTTTTGCATTCTGTACTTTTGAGTAAAATGGAAATGTACATTACTTTGAAGTCAGTGCATTGTGTGCACTGAGATGACAACTTTTTTGTCTTGATGAGCAGAAGCATGAAACAACTTTCAAACAACTGAGAATCATTTGGAAACTTAACCTAAGGTATTTCCATTAGGTTTGCAGTCAGTACTTTTGAGTACAATTGAAATGTATACTCCTTTTCTTGTCAAAGCATTGTGTGCACTGAGAAAACAACTTTTTTGTCTTGATGAGCAGAGGCATGAAACAACTTTCACACCACTTAGAATCATGTGTGAAATTAACATAGTATGTTTCCATCAGGTTTGCATTCAGTAATTTTGAGTAAAATTGAAATGTATAATACTTTAATGTCAGAGAATTCTATGCACTGAGAAAACAACTTTTTTGTCTTGATGAGCAGAAGCATGAAACAACTTTCAAACAACTCAGAATCATGTGAGAAGTAAACCAAAGGTGTTTCCGTTAGGTTTGCAGTCCGTACTATTGAGTATAATTGAAATGTATACTCCTTTTATTATCAAAGCATTGTGTGCACTGAGATAAAAACTTTTTTCTCTTGATGAGCAGAGGCATGAAACAATTTTCAAACAACTCAGAATCATGTGGAAAGTAAACCAAAGGTGTTTCCATTAGGTTTGCAGTCAGTACATTTGAGTAAAATTGAAATGTATATTACATTTTTTGTCAGAGCATTGTATGCACTGAGAAAACCACTTTTTTGTCTTGACGAGCAGAAGCATGAAACGACTTTCAAACAAGTCAGAATCATGTGGGAAGTTAACTTAAAATGTTTTCATCAGGATTGCATTCAGTACTTTTGAGTAAAATTGAAATGTACATTACTTTGAAGTCAGAGCATTGTGTGCACTGAGATGACAACTTTTTTCTCTTGATGAGCCGAAGCATGAAACAACTTCCAAACAAGTCAGAATCATGTGGGAGCTTCATCTAAGCTTTTTCCATTGAGTATGCAGTCAGTGTTTTAGAGTATAATAGAAATGTATACTCCTTCCTTTCTCAAAGCGTTGTGTGCACTGAGAAAAGAAGTTATTGTCTTGATGAGCAGAAGCATGAAACTACTTTCAAACTACTCAGAATCATGTGGGAAGTTAACCCAAAGTGTTTCCAATAGTTTTGCATTCAGTACAGTTGAGTAAAATTCCAATGTATACTGTTTTAATGTCAGAGCAGTGCATGCTCTGAGAAAACAGCTTTTTTGTCTTGATGAGCAGAAGCATGAAACAACTTTCAAACAACTCAGAATCATGTGAGAAGGAAACCAAAGGTGTTTCCATTAGGTTTGCATTCAGTACTTTTGAGTACAATTGAAATGTATATTACTTTGAAGTCAGAGCATTGTGTACACTGAGAAGACAACTTTTTTCTCTTGATGAGCAGAGTCATGAAGCAACTTCTAAACAACTCAGAATCATGTGGGAAGTTAACCCAATATGTTTCCATTAGGTTTGCATTCAGTACATTTGAGTAAAATTGAAATGTATACTTCTTTAATGTCAGAGCTGTGTATGCTCTGAGAAAACAGCTTTTTTGTCTAGAGGAGCAGAAGCCTGAAACAACTTTCAAACTACTCAGAATCATGTGAGAAGTTAACCTAAAATGTTTCAATCATTTTTGCATTCAGTACTTTTGAGTAAAATTGAAATATATATTACATTTTTTTTCAGAGCATTGTATGCACTGAGAAAATCACTTTTTTGTCTTGATGAGCAGAAGCATGAAACAACTTTCAAACATGTCAGAATCATGTGGGAAGTTAACTGAAAATGTTTTCATCAGGATTGCATTCAGTACTTTTGAGTAAAATTGAAATGTACATTACATTGAAGTCAGAGCATTGTGTGCACTGAGATGACAACTTTTTTCTCTTGATGAGCAGAGTCATGTAACAACTTCCAAACAAGTCAGAATCATGAGGGAACTTCATCTAAGCTGTTTCCATTGAGTATGCAGTCAGTATTTTTGAATATAATAGAAATGTATACTTCTTTTGTGAAAGCGTTGTGTGCACTGAGAAAACAGCTTTTTTGTCTTGATGAGCAGAAGCATGAAACAACTTTCAAACAACTCAGAATCATGTGAGAAGTAAACCAAAGGTGTTTCCATTAGCTTTGTAGTCATTACTTTTGAGTATAATTGAAATGTACATTACTTTGAAGTCAGAGCATTGTGTGCACTGAGATGACAACTTTTTTCTCTTAATGAGCAGAAGCATGAAACTACTTCCAAACAAGTCAGAATCATGTGGGAACTTCATCTAAACTGTTTCCATTGAGTATGCAGTCAGTATTTTTGAGTATAATAGAAATGTATACTCATTCTTTTGTCAAAGCGTTGTGTGGACTGAGAAAAGAACTTTTTTGTCTTGATGAGCAGAGGCATGAAACTACTTTCAAGCTACTCAGAATCATGTGGGAAGTAAACCCAATGTGTTTCCATCAGGTTTGCATTCAGTAGATTTGAGTAAAATTCAAAAGTATACTGCTGTAATGTCAGAGTATTGTATGCTCTGAGAAAGCAGCTTTTTGTCTTGAGGAGCAGAAGCATGAAACAACTTTCGAACAACTCAGAATCATGTGAGAAGTAAACCAAAGGTGTTTCCATTAGGTTTGCAGTCAGTACTTTCATGTATTATTGAAATGTATACTTCTTTTATTGTAAAAGATTGTATGCACTGAGAAAACAACTTTTTTGTTTGATAGGTAGAAGCATGAAAAAACTTTCAAACATCTCAGAAGCATGTGAGAAGTAAACCAAAGGTGTTTCCATTAGGTTTGCGGTCAGTACTTTGGTGTATTATTGAAATGTATACTCCTTTTATTGTCAAAGATTGTGTGCACTGAGAAAACAACTTTTTTGTCTTGATGAGCAGAGGGATGAAACAAATTTCAAACTACTCAGAATCATGTGGGAAGTTAACCTAATATGTTTTCATCAGGTTTGCATTCAGTACATTTGAGTACAATTCAAATGTATACTGCTGTAATGTCAGAGCATTGTATGCTCTGAGAAAACAGCTTTTTTTGTGTTGATGAGCAGAAGTATGAAACAACTTTCAATCTACTCAGAATCATGTGGGAAGTTAACCTAAAATGTTTCAATCATGTTTGCATTCAGTACTTTTGAGTAAAATATAAATGTATACTCCTTCTTTTGTCAAAGCGTTGTGTGCACCGAGGAAACAACTTTATTGTCTTGTTGAGCAGAATCATGAAACAACTTTCAAACAACTCAGAATCATGTGAGAAGTATACCAATGGTGTTTCCATTAGGTTTGCAGTTAGTACTTTTGTGTATTATTGAAATGTATACTCTTTTTATTGTCAAAGATTGTGTGCACTGAGAAAACAACTTTTTTGTCTTGATGAGCAGAGGGATGAAACAAATTTCAAACAACTCAGAATCACGTGGGAATTAACCTAATATGTTTCCATCATGCTTGCATTCAGTACATTTGAAGAAAATTCAAGTGTATACTGCTCTAATGTCAGATCATTGTATGCACTGAGAAAGCAGCTTTTTTGTCTTGATCAGCAGAAGCATGAAACAACTTTCAAACAGCTCAGAATCATGTGGGAAGTTAACCTAAAATGTTTTCATCAGGTTTGCATTCATTACTTTTGATTAAAATTGAAATGTATACTACTTTAATGTCAGAGCATTGTATGCACTGAGAAAACAACTTTTTTGTCTTGATGAGCAGAAGCATGAAACAACTTTAAAACAACTCAGAATCATGTGTGAAGTAATCCAAAGGTATTCCATTAGGTTTGCAGTCCGGACTTTTGAGTATAATTGAAATGTATACTCCTTTTATCGTCAAAGCATTCTGTGCACTGAGATAAAAACTTTTTTCTTTTGATGAGCAGAGTCATGAAGCAACTTTCAAACTACTCAGAATCATGCGGGAAATTAACCCAAGATGTTTTCAACAGGTTTGCATTCAGTACTTTTGAGTAAAATTGAAATGCATACTATGTTAATGTCAGAGCACTGTATGCACTGAGAAATCAACTTTTTTATCTTGAACGGCTCAGTGATATAACTGCTCTCAAACATCTCAGAATCATATGGGGAGTAATGTTAAGATGTTTCCATCAGGTTTGCAGGCAGTGCTTTTGAGTGTAATTGAAATTAATGCTCCTTTTATTGTCAAAGCATTGTGTGCACTGAGAAAATAACTTTTTTGTCTTGATGAGCAGAGGGTTGAAACAACTTCCAAACAACTCAGAATCATGTGGGAAGTTAACCTAAAATGTTTTCATCAGATTTGCGTTCAGTACTTTTGATTAAAATTGAAATGTATACTACTTTAAAGTCAGAGCATTGTATGCACTGAGAAAACAACTTTTTTGTCTTGATGAGCAGAGGCAGGAAACAACTTCCAAAGAACTCAGAATCATTTGGAAACTTAACCTAAGGTATTTCCATTAGGTTTGCAGTCAATACTTTTGAGTAGAATTGAAATGTATACTCCTTTTATTGTCAAAGCATTCTGTGCACTGAGAAAACAACGTTTTTGTCTTGATAAGCAGAGGCATGAACCAACTTTCATACTACTTAGAATCATGTGTGAAATTAACATAATATGTTTCCGTCAGGTTGGCATTCAGTAATTTTGAGTAAAATTGAAATGTATAATCCTTTAATGTCAGAGCATTGCATGCACTGAGAAAACAACTTTTTTGTCTTGATGAGCAGAAGCATGAAACAACTTTCAAACAACTCAGAATCATGTGAGAAGTACACCAAAGGTGTTTCCATTAGGTTTGCAGTCCGTACTTTTGAGTATAATTGAAATGTATACTCATTTTATTGTCAAAGCATTGTGTGCACTGAGATAAAAACTTTTTTCTCTTGATGAGCAGAGTCATGAAACAAATTTGAAACTACTCAGAAGCATGTGGGAAATTAACCCAAGATGTTTCCAACAGGTTTGCATTCAGTACTTTTGAGTAAAATTGAAATGTGTACTACGTTAATATCAGAGCATTGTATGCACTGAGAATTCAACTTTTTTATCTTGAAGAGCTCAGTGATATAACAGCTCTCAAACATCTCAGAATCACATGGGTAGTAATGTTAAGATGTTTCCATCAGGTTTGCAGGCAGTACTTTTGAGTATAATTGAAATGTATACTCCTTTTATTGTCAAAGCTTTGTGCGCACTGAGAAAACAACTTTTTTGTCTTAATGAGCAGAAGCATGAAGGAACTTTCAATCAACTCAGAGTCATATGAGAAGTAAACCAAAGGTGTTTCCATTAGGTTTGCAGTCAGTATTTTTGAGTATAATTGAAATGTATACTCCTTTTATTGTCAAAGCATTGTGCGCACTGAGAAAACAACTTTTTTGTCTTGATGAGCAGAGGCAGGAAACACCAACCAAACAACTGAGAATCATTTGGAAACTTAACCTAAGGTATTTCCATTAGGTTTGCAGTCAGTATTTTTGAGTACAATTGAAATGTATACTCCTTTTCTTGTCAAAGCATTGTGTGCACTGAGAAAACAACTTTTTTGTCTTGATGAGCAGAGGCATGAAACAACTTTCACACCACTTAGAATCATGTGTGAAATTAACATAGTATGTTTCCATCAGGTTTGCATTCAGTAATTATGAGTAAAATTGAAATGTATAATACTTTAATGTCAGAGAATTCTATGCACTGAGAAAACAACTTTTTTGTCTTGATGAGCAGAAGCATGAAACAACTTTCAAACAACTCAGAATCATGTGAGAAATAAACCAAAGGTGTTTCCGTTAGGTTTGCAGTCCGTACTATTGAGTATAATTGAAATGTATACTCCTTTTATTATCAAAGCATTGTGTGCACTGAGATAAAAACTTTTTTCTCTTGATGAGCAGAGGCATGAAACAATTTTCAAACAACTCAGAATCATGTGGGAAGTTAACCTAAAATGTTTTCATTCAGTACTTTTAAGTAAAATTGAAATGTACACTACTTTAATGTCAGAGCATTGTGTTCACTGCGATAACAACTTCATTCTCTTGATGAGCAGAGTCATGAAACAACCTGCAAAGAACTCAGAATCATGTGGGAACTTAATCTAAGCTGTTTCCATTGAGTTTGCAGTCAGTACTTTTGAGTAAAATTGAAATGTACACTACTTTAATGTCAGACTACTGTCTGCACTAAGAAATCAACTTTTTTATCTTGAAGAGCTCTGTGATATAACAGCTTTCAAACATCTCAGAATCATATGGGGAGTAATGTTAAGATGTTTCCATCAGGTTTGCAGGCAGTACTTTTGAGTATAATTGAAATGTATACTCCTTTTATTGTCAAAGCATTGTGTGCACTGAGGAAACAACTTTTTTTATCTTAAGGAGCACAGGTTGCAAACAACTCAGTATCATATGTGAAGTTATGTCAAGATGTTTCCATTAGGTTTGCAGTCAGTACTTTGGAGTAAAATTGAAATTTGTACATCTTTTAATGTCAGTGCATTGTATTCACTGAGAAAACTACTTTTTTTATCTTAAAGAGCACAGGCATAAAACAGGTTGCCAACAGCTCAGAATCAGATGGGAAGTTAAGTTAAGAGGTTTCCATTAAGTTTGCAGTCAATACTTTTGAGTAACATTGAAATGTTTTAATCTTTTAATGTCTAAGCATTATACGCACTGAGATATCAACTTTTTTATCTTAATGCGAAAAGGCATAAAACAGGTTTCAAATAACTATGGGAAGTTAAGTTATATGTTTCCATCAGGTCTGCAGTCAGTACTTTTGAGTAAAATTGAAACGTATACTTCTTTTAATGTCAATGCATTGAATGCACTGAGAAAACAACTTTTTATCTTAATGAACACAGGCATAAAACAGTTTTCCAACTGCTGAGAATCATTTGAGACGTTAAGCTAAGATGTTTCCATCAGGTTTACAGTCAGTACTTTTGAGAAAAATTGAAATTTGTACTTCTTTCAATGTTAATCCGAAATCTCTCCCCCTTGCCCCCCTGCTTTCAAATCTCTCACTATCTCTTCTTTCAGTTAGTCCTGATGAAGTTTCTCGGCCCGAAACGTCGACTGTACCTCTTCGTATAGATGCTGCCTGGCCTGCTGTGTTCACCAGCAATTTTTATGTGTGTTCCAAATAATGAAACCCATTTTACCAACAGACACATTTCTATGACAACAGGGCTTAGGCTACTAAAATGTTACATCTGGTCACTCTTGCTGTATGCTTCTGAAACATGGACTATAACACCAGAGCTCCAAAGAAGCTTAGAAGCAACAGAAATGTGGTTTCTTAGAAGAATGCTGAAAATATCATATAGAGATGGGTAACTAATGAGACAGTACTCCAACATGCCCATACAAAAAGATCATTTAATGAGAACATTAAATGAGAGGAATCTTAAATTCCTGGGCCATATCATCAGAAAGGGAGAAATAGAATGCCTTACGTTACAAGGCCGTATGCCTGGGAAATGCAGAAGAGTAAGGCAAAGAAGAAAATATATGGACACTGTGAAAGAACTAACAGATCTAAGTGTGCGAGATATCATTAACGCTGCGTGGGATTATTTGATGTGGACAGCCATGATTCCCCAAGCGTGTAAAGTGCAAAGTACATGAAGAAGAAGAAGAAGGCAACCATGGCTGACAAAGGAAGTTAAGGGCTGCATAAAAGCTAAAGAAAGGGCATATAAGGTAGCAAAAGTGAGTGGGAAGTTGGATGATTGGGATCATTTTTAAATCCAACAAAAGGCAACTAAGAAAGCTATAAGAAGGGAAATGATGAAATATGAGGGCAGATTAGTCAATAATAAAAAGCAGGATACCCCAAGTGTTTTCAGTTATATAAAGAGTAAAAGGGAGGTGAGAGCTGATATTGGACCACTGGAAAATGATGCTGGTGAGGTAGTAATGAAGGACAAAGAAATGACAGATGAACTTAACGGGTACTTTGCATCAGTCTTTATTGAGGAAGACACTAGCAGTGTGCCAGAGATCTGTGAGTGTAAGAGAACAGGAGTGAGTGCCATTACTATTACAAAGGAAAAAGTGGTAGTTAAACTCAAAGGTCTTAGTGTGGATAAGTCACCTGGTCCAGAAGGATTACATCCCAAAGTCCTGAGAGGGGTTGCTGAAGAGATAATGGATGCATTGATCATGAACTTTCAAGAATCACTTGATTCTGGTATGGTCCTGGAGAAATAGAAAATTACAAATGTTTAAGAAGGGAGGAAGGCAAAAGAAAGGACATTATAAGCCAGTTAGCCTAACTTCAGTGGTTGGGAAAGTGTTGGCATCGATTATTAAGGACGAGGTTTTGAGGTACTTGGAGACTAATCATAAAATAAGTCGAAGTCAGCATGGCTGCTGTCAAAAGAGATCTTGCCTGACAAATCTATTAGAGATCTTCAAAGAAGTAACAAGCAGGGTGGACAAAGGAGAGGCAGTGGATGTCATCTACTTGAATTTTCAGAAGGTACTTGATATGGTACCACACATGAGGCAGCTTAACAAGATAAAATCATCCTATGGCATTACAGGAGAAATATTGGCTGGAGAGTGGAATGGTTTTCAAGCAGGAAGCAGCGAGTGGGAATAAAAGGACCCTTTTTCAATTGGCTGCTGGAGACTAGTGGTATTCCTCAGGGGTCAGTATTGGGGCTGCTACTTTTCACATTGTGTGTCAATGATTCAGGTAATGGAATTGATAGCTTTGAGGCAAAGTTTGAGAATGCTACGAAGATCGGTGGAGGGGTAAGTAGTGCTGAGGAAGCAATGTGCTTGCTGCAGGACTTAGACAAATTGGAAGAATAGGCAAAAAAGTGGTAGATGGAATATGGTGTTGGGAAATGTATGATAATACATTTTGGTAAAATGAACAAAAGTACAGACTATTATCTAAATGGGGAGACGGTTCAAACATCAGAGGTGCAGTGGGCCTTAGGAGTCCTCGTGCAAGACTCCCAGAATGTTAACTTGTAGGTTGAGTCTGTGGTAAAGAAGGAAAATGCAATGTTGGCATTTATTTCAAGGTTTATGATTACTCTCCAAATATAAAAGCAAGGAAATAATGCTAAGCCTTTATAAGACACTAGTCAGGCCACACTTGGAATATTGTCAACAGTGTGGGGCCCCATATCTCAGGAAGGTTGTGTTGTCATTGGAGAGAGTCCAGAGAAGGTTCACGAGGATAATTTCAGAATGAAGGGGTTAACAAAAGAAGAGTGCTTGGCAGCTTTGGGACTGTACTCACTGGAATTTAGAAGAATGTGGGTGGATCTCATTGAAACCTACCGAATTTGAAAGGACTGGATTGGTTGGATGTAGAGAGGATGTTTCCTATAGCGGGGGGTACCCAGAACTAGAGGACACAGCCTCAAAATTGAGGAGTGACCCTTTAAAGAAGAGGTAACAAGGATTTTTTTGAGCCAGAGAGTAGTAAAACTGTGGAATGCTCTGCCACAGACTGTGTAGGAGACCAAGTCTGTGCTTATATTTAAGGCGATAATTGATCGTTTCCTGATCGGTCAGGACATCAAAGCATATGGTGAGAAGGCAAGTGTATGCGGTTGAGTGGGATCTGGGATCAGCCATGATAAAATAGCAGAGCGAATGGACCGAATGGTCTAATTCTGCTCCTATGTCTTATGGTCTTAATCCTGTAGACCCTATTGAGACATTCCTGATACTGGGAGCTGTACGGAGCTCAATACATGTATATGTTAAAATGACAATGCACTTCGAACATTAGTTCTGGACCCCTAACACAACATGAATGTAGGGGAGAGAATCTCTCTTTACAGGGGTCCATCATAGGGGAGAGATTATCTCATTAACAGGGTTCCCTGATGTGGTAAGAGACTATTATTGAACGGGTTCTCTGATAGTATATCAGGAAATTGGTTTATTATTATCACATGTACAAAGGGACTGTGAAGTGTGTTGTTTTGTGTGCCAGCAATACAGATCATTTCAGCACATCAGTACATGGAGTACAGAATGCAGAATACAATGTTACAGTACAGTGCAGGCAGATAATAAGGTCATTACGAAGTAGATCGTGGGGTTAAGAATCTATCTTTCAATCTGAGAGCCGTTAGAACAGTGGGACGGGAACATTGAGCCCGGAGAAACAAACGGAGGAGGGAGAAAGGATGAAATGCCCCGCCCTTGCTGGAAGGGAAGTGACGTTGGTGAGTACATTAAGGGAGCGGCGAGGTGTTGAGGTGTGGCGACATCTCTCTCTGTGACGTCAGACCGCGGGCCAAGGCGCTGCGGTGAGGGAGCAACAAAACGCTACAGACGCTGACCCGACCACAGATGGAAGGTGGGTGAAGAGGGGGTTTGCGGGGCAGGGCTGGGGGTTGCTGGAGGACGAAGCGAGTGCGTCCTCGCCCCCTGGTGATGGGAGCCGGGTGTAGCGTTTAGACCGAGAGCGCAGATGGTCTAAAACGACCAACGTGTGGCTTGAAAACAGTTCGGGACCTATCGGAAAGTTTCGGCGGGCAACAAACGTCGCGAGAAGTCGTTTCCTGGTGAAGCGACTCGAGGTTTAAAAAGATCGCGGGTGGGGGTTCTGATTCTGGCAATTACGGAGAAGATGCTGGGTTAAAATATACCAACTGTGGAGGAGAATATATAGCTCTGCTTATGCCGAGTGTCCTGAACTTAATGTTCTGGAAGTACAGTGTGTTCAGGTGGAAATGGGGATATCATAGAGATTCTGCAGAAAGTACAGAGAGTAATGTCAATGGAAGCTCTTAATATAGAGAATACAGATAGATTAAAGACTGCATAATTGTATAACAAAGGATACGAGGATTGTTGATAAACTAAGCTTTCTCACTTTTATGGGAGAACCTAAAAGTAGAACAGAAAAAATAAAATTACGTTGGAAGCTGCAGAAGAACATCGAGAGCTAAAAGTCTTAACTCTAGGATTTATTAATAATGTCTTACAAGGAGTAGTAAATAATAAGACTTCAAAGGAAATTCGTTAATGGTTTTTCTCATCTTACAATGGAATACTGGAAACTTAGAAACATAGAAACATAAAAAACCTGCAGCACAATACAGGCCCTTCGGCCTACAAAGTTGTGCTGAATATGACCCTACCTTAGAAATTACTAGGCTAAAAAAAACTACAGCCCTCCATTTCTCTAAGCTCAATGTACCTATCCAAAAGTCTCTTAAAAGAACCTATTGCATCTGCCTCTACCACCGTTGCCAGCAGCACATTCCACGCACTCACTACTCTCTGAGTAAAAAACTTACCCCTGACATCTCCTCTGTACCTGCTTCCCAGCACCTTAAACCTGTGTCCTCTCATGGCAACCATTTCAGCCCTGGGTAAAAGCCTCTGACTATCCACATGACCAATGCCTCTCATCATCTTATACACCTCTATCAGGTCATCTCTCATCCTCCTTAACTTGTTAGCTAATGGTTAAGAAATTAAGAATTTATTTTTTGGAGATTAAATTAAAGAGATTTACCAAATAAACCTGATGTTAGATGTGTACAGGAATTCTGGTTGAAATCTGAGTTTTATTGAGGATATAAAAAAAATCATTTTGAACCTATGGCTAAAAGAATAATTGGGACTGAACAGGAATTTTTGAATTGAAATAAACTCTGTCTTCAGCAGTTTAAAAAAACGGCTTACACCAGTTCTCTCTTAATTTGCAGAGAGACATTGAGAATTTGATAAATTAAACATTGTACCCTTGTTTGAGTAGGGAGGGAGGAGGACTCGCCGATAAGGACAGGAATGAATATCCATCTGTAATTAAGTCAGGGCCTAGCAAAGGGAATAACTGATAAGGACTGGATGGCATATCCATCTGTAATTAAACCCTGATTCAGCGGTGTTAAGGATCCGGCCTGAATGCTAGGTCGAAGGGCCTCTGCTGGTAGCTCTGGATGACAACAGTCTTTAATTTCTGTTTTCTTTCCCCTGGCATGTGGGTTCTGGCCCAGCCCCTTTCCTTTTTTGACTTCCTCCAATTACCTGCTCGTCTCCTCGTTTGAACCCACCTGTGTCTAATTTTCACTCATTACCCTGTCCATTTAAACCCTGCCTTGACTAGCATTCTCTGCCAGTTTGTCCCAGTTCTGACCTGTGTTGTTCCAGCCTGACATTGCAACTGCTGCCAACTGATTTTGCCTGATTCTGTGTTTTGGACCTTGCCTGCTCTTGGACCCAATTTTTGCCTGTGCGCTCTGGATTGTCTGCCCTTGCCTGACTGTCTTTCCTGGTAAGACCTCTGCCAGCCATTTTGGATTTGTGCCTGCCTTCTGTTTTTGAAAGACTGTTGCCTTTGTGCTCCCTAATAATCCTGGTGAAATAGTATTCATTGGTCTGAACTTGAGTCCTGCCGAAACCTGACAGAACCCGACAAGCGGACTCTCTTATCTGTAACTAAGTTTTGCACTAACAGACTTGGTGGGCGTACCAGTTCAAATGACATCTTGGAACAGTAATGTATGGAACTTACTATTTATAAATATACGGCTGTAACCTGACTAAGTGAGCCCACTTGTCGGATGGTGGCAGTACTTATGTGCCTTCCCTTTGACAACTGGGTCTCAAACTCCTGCAGGAGAGTGCGCAATAGACTGTTGTAACTATAAGAAGCTGGTCTCCTGAGTTTTATTCAGATTCGACTTTAACATTTGGCATCACGAACAGAATCCCAATATAGGGAGTGCCAAGCAGACGGGCTGAGTAAGTGGCTGGACCACTCTGGGGACTGCAGAGACTGACCGGTGCCCAATAGGTATTTTACCTTTTGTCACCCTCCGTTAGTTCCTTTGGAGGTACGGTCCCTCGCCCAAGGCTGATTGCGTAACCTTGACAGGATCGGGAAAGAATCTGTCGGGAGACTCGTATAAGGTAGGCAAATTTTATTAATTGAGTAGGAGGCAGTACCAGGTAAATTTTACTAATTGGGCCGGAGGCAGATGTGCCAGGTAAGTTTGTCAATTGAGCAGGAAGTGCCAGCTGGGTAAATTTACCTGATTGTTAGTTGAGCAGGAGGCTTTGTGCTGGGTAAATTACTTCGAGAACATGGGTCAATTGCAGTTGATTGACAGGAGTGGGCCAGGGGCAGCCCTACACAACGTGTGAGAGTTTTCCAGACAAGGAAAAGGATTTGTGAATACAGAGTGCAGCGGTGAATAAGAAATTGGGGAACAAAATGTGGCCACTGGGGGGGGGGGGGGGAACCTGGGATATTACCTCATGAGAACAGCAGTAAATTTGATATGGGAAAAGAACTGTGGAAAGAAGTGGATATTGTTGAAAAGGGAAAAGGCAGATGTAAAGTGGAACAGTATGTTAGCAAGTTGGAGGAATAATGCATGTGACAAAGGGATAGAGGTATGTACTGCAGAAGAAACGCCAAAAGGCTGGGAGATGCTAAAGGCAGAGTGTGAATGGGTGGATGGGTGCTGAAAACGAGAATGGGAAAAACAACGTAAGCAAACTAAGGCTGACCTAGATAGGATAGAAGGGCAGGAACGTCAGTCTAGAGTTCGAACTAACAGGGAAACAAGGGATCCAGAACCCATGTCCGTCATACCGACCCTGTTTGAGGACAGTGACTGCGATGAGGATTGGGCACCCTTCATGCAGCACCCTCAGCACCTTACCAGGGGCCAAGTGCTCCCGAACTCCAATCCTCCCAGTGTTCAGATACGGTGGCCGCTTGGGTAAAACAGCGGCAACAGGGAGGGGGTGGGGTCCCTATACCCTGAGATCCACAAAGGGAATACCAAGGACAGGGAGGAAAGAATCCAATAAAATCCAAATGCTACCAAATACTAACAAAGTGTATGTAAACTTCTGACCCACTGGGAAAGTGATGAAAGAAATAAAAGCTGAAATAAATCATTCTCTCTACTATTATTCTGATATTTCACATTCTTAAAATAGTGATCCTAACTGACCTAAGACAGGGAATATTTTCTAGGATTAAATATCAGGAATTGTGAAAAACTGAGTTTAAATGTATTTGGCTAAGGTGGATGTAAACTTCTGACTTCAACTGTAGATCGTAAAAAGCAGCGGTCCCAACACTGACCCCTGTGGAACTCCACTGGTAACCGGCAGCCAGCCACAATAGGATCCCTTTATTCCCACTCTGTTTTCTGCCTATCAGCCAATGCTCCACCCATGCTAGTAACTTCCCTGTAATTCCATGGGCTCGTATCTTGCTAAGCAGCCTCATGTGCGGCACCTTATCAAAGGAGGTAGAAACAGGAGGTGTGGGGTACAGGAACTATGACGTTGGTAGTAGTAGATGGGAGATCCCCAGAGCTATTAAGGTCTGATGGTGAGAGACACAATGGCCTGGTGCTCCTTAGAAGGGTCCTGTATGAGGGGTAAGTAAGAGGAGGAGGTGTCTGAGAGTTGTCACTGGGCCTCAGCCAGGTAGAGTTCAGTATGCCAGATGATGAGTAGAGCTTTCGGAAGGAGTGAAGTTGAAATTGAAGAGAGGCATGTTGAAGTTGAAACAGTTGACGTCCGGACCGCAGTTGACAATAAAAGGGTCCAGAGCAGGCAGAAGACCAGAGTGGGATGATGAGGAAGAGGGTTGGAGATGGCAGGAAAGGCCAACGGCTACTGTGACACTGTAATTTCCTTTGCGATCAATAAAGTTTCTATCTTATCTATCAATCAAAATGGTTGTTTGGCTGCTGGTGACTAGCGGTGATCAGTAGTGGTCAGTATTGGGATTGGGAAAATAGCAATGATTTGGATATAAGAATTGATGGTTTTGTGGCCAAGTTTGCAGATGATACAAAGATAGGTGAAGAGACAATTTGTGTTGAGGAAGCAGGGAGTCTGCAGAGGACTTGGAGAGATTAAGAGAATCGGCAATGTGATGGTAGTTGTAATAGAGTGTAGGGAAGTGAATGGTCTTGCACTTTGGTCAAAGGAATAAAGCATTCATTTTGAGAGGTCTGGAATATAGGAGCAATGATGTATTGCTGAGCCTTAAGGCAGCCCACACTTGGAGTGTTATGAGCAGTTCAGGGCCCCTTTATCTAAAAAAAAAAAAAAAAAAAGTTGTGCTGGCATTAGAAAAGGTGCAGAGGAGCTTCACGAGAATGAACGTTTTCATTCCTGGAATTATGTATGATGAGTGTTTGATGGCCCTGGACCTGTATTCAATAGAGTTCAGAAGAATGAGGGAAAATCTCATTGAAGCTTATTGAATAGTGAAATGCCTTTCCCATAGTGGTTGACTCAGACCAGGGGGCACGGCCCCCAGATAGGGGAATATCCACTTAGAACAGAGGTGAGGAGGAATTTCTTTAGTCAGTGTGATGAATCTGTGTAATTCATTGCCATGGACAGCTGTGGAGGCTAGGTCATTGAGAATATTTAAATTAGAAGTAGATAGTCTCATTTAGTCAAAGGTTATTGGGAGATGATAGGAGAATGAGGTTGAGAGGGATAATAAAATCAGACATTATTGAATATTGGAGCAGACTCTGTGTTGAATGAACTAATTCTGCTCCAATGTCTCATGATCTAAGTAAAACAGATTCCTGGGATAAGACATAGTAGCAGATTAGGCCATTCAGCCCAGCCAATCCACTCCACCATTTCATTACGGCTGATTCTGGATCCCATTCTACCCCATATATCTGCCCTCTCACCATATCCCTTGATGCCCCAACCAATCAGGAATTTATCAACTTCTGCTTTGAATATACTCACAGACTTGGCCTCCACCACAGCCTGTAGCAGAGCATTCCACATATTCACCACTTTGGCTAATAAAAATCCTTTCTTCTGTTCTAAAAGGTTGCTCTTTAATTTTGAGGCTGTGCTCTCTCGTTCTGGAGACCTGCACCTGAGGAATCATCCTCTCCACATCCACCTTATCTAGTCCTTTCAACATACTTTATACTTTATATTTTATTGTCGCCAAACAATTGATACTAAAACGTACAATCATCATAGCGATATTTGATTCTGTGCTTCCTGCTCCCTGGATTACAAATTGATAGTAAATAATAAAAATTTAAATTATAAATCATAAATAGAAAATATAAAAATGGAAAGTAAGGTAGTGCAAAAAAAAACCGAGATGCAGGTCCAGATATTTGGAGGGTATGGCCCAGATCCGGGTCAGGATCTGTTCAGCAGTCTTATCACAGTTGGAAAGAAGCTGTTCCCAAATCTGGCCGTATGAGTCTTCAAGCTCCTGAGCCTTCTCCCGCAGGGAAGAGGGACGAAAAGTGTGTTGGCTGGGTGGGTCGTGTCCTTGATTATCCTGGCAGCACTGCTCGGACAGCATGCGGTGTAAAGTGAATCCAAGGACGGAAGATTGGTTTGCGTGATGTGCTGCGCTGTGTTCACGATCTTCTGCAGCTTGTCTTGGACAGGACAGCTTCCATACCAAGTTGTGATGCACCCTAGAAGAATGCTTTCTACGGTGCATCTATAAAAATTAGCGAGGGTTTTAGGGGACAGGCCAAATTTCTTTAGTTTTCTCAGGAAGTAAAGGCGCTGGTGGGTTTGGTAGGTTTCAGTGAGATCCCCACACATCCTTCTAAATTCCAGTGAGTATAGGCCCAAAGCTACCAATCACTCCTCATATGTTAACCCCTTCATTACCAGAATCATCCTTGTGAACCTCCTGGACTTTCTCCAATGACAACACATTCTCTGAGATATGGGATCCAAAACTATTGACAATACTCCAAGTGTGGCCTGACTAGTGTCTTATAAAGGCTGATCATTATCTCTTTGCTTTTATATTCTATTCGCCTTGAAATAAATGCCAATGTTACATTTGCCTTGTTTACTACAGACTCAACCTGTAACTTAACCTTTTTGGAGTCTTGCAGGAGGATTTCTAAGTCCCTCTGCACTTCTGATGTTTGAACCTTCTCCATTCAGACAATAGTTTGCACCATTGTTCCTTTTAGCAAAATGCATTATCATACATTTCCCAACACTATTCCATCTGCCACTTTTTTGCCCATTCTTTCAATTTGTCTAAGTCCTGCTTCAATCACATTGCTTCCTCAGCACTAACTACACCTCCACCTATCTTCATATCATGTGCAAACTTTGCCACAAAGCCATCAATTCCACTATCTAAATCGCTGATGAACAATGTGAAAAGTAGGGGTCCCAATACTGACCCTCTGAGGAACACCACTAGTCACTGGCAGCCAACTAAAAAAGGGCTCCTTTATTACCAATCGCTGCCTCCTGCCTGTCAGCCATTCCTCTATCCATTCCAGTATCTTTCCTGTAACAACATAGGATTTTATCTTGTTAAGCAGCCTCAAGTGAGGCATCTTATCAAATGCCTTCTGAAAATCCAAGTAAATGACATCCACTTCCTCTCCATTGTCCACCCTGCTTGTTGTTTCCTCAAAGAACACTAACAGATTTCTCAGGCAAAATTTCCCTACAAATATTCTCCAATATTTGTAATCTTCCATTCCTCTGGGGCCATGCCAGAATCAAGTAACTCTTGAAAGATCGTGACCAATGCATCCATTATCTCTTCCCAATCATCCTAGTTTCCACTCACTTTTGCTGCATTATATGCCCTTTCTTTGGCTTTTATACAGTCCCAAACTTCTTTTGTCAGCTATGGTTGTTTAGCCCTGCATTTGAGAACTTCTCCTTCAGTGAGCATATCTACCTGTGCCTTGTGAACTATTCCCAGAAACTTCAGCCATCTCTGCTCTGTCGTCATCCCAGCCAGGATCCTCCTCCAATCCATTTGGGCAAGCTCCTCTCTCATGCCTCTGTAATTCCCTTTATTCCATTGTGATACTGATACATGTGAGTTATGCCTCTCCCTCTCAAATTGTAGAATGAATTCAAACATATTATGATCACTGCCTCCAAGGGTTCCTTTACGTTAAGCTCCCAAAAAAAGATCTGGCTTATTACACAACACCCAATCTAAGATAGCCTTTCCCCTACCCGGCTCGAGCACAAGACGCTCTAAAAAGCTATCTCTCAAATATTCAACAAATACCCTCATGATCTGATACCAAACTGATTTTTGCAGTCCCCCATTGTAATTGCGACATTATCCTCATTACATGTCCTTTCCAGCTCCCTTTGCATCTTGGCTACTATTTGGAGGCCTATATATGATTCCTATAATGGGTTTTTTACCCTTGCAGTTTCTTAACTCCACCTACAAGGATTCGACATTCTCTGACCCTAGGTCTCCTTGTTCTGAAGATGTGATTCCATCTCTTACCAACAGATCCACACCGCTGCTTATGCCGTCCTGCCTGTCCTTTGGATACAAAGTATATCCTTTGATGTTAAGCTCCCAATAATGGCCTTCTTTCAGCCATGACGAAGTGATGTCCACAACTTCATACTGACCAATCTCTAAGTACTCCATGAGTTCATCCACCTTATTCCAAATGCTACATGCATTTAAGTACAGCACATTCAGTCCTGCATTCTTCACCCTTAGAATTTTACTCTCTGCTCTGTCTACAGTTGTACCCAATCATTGGCTTGTCCTTCCTTACATTCATATTACATATTACATAATCCATTTGTAAACCTGGCTCTCCTCCTCATTCTATCATACTGTTTTCCATCCCCCTGCCACTCCCAAGAGCTCTAGCAAACTTGTCCCCAATGGTAATCATCCCCCCTTGGGTCACACCTGCCCAATGATCAAGAAATTTGTACTTTCTTACATTCTACTTGGTCTTGTTTTAAAATTCAACCCTTTTGGATAAATTTAAGAGTCTTATTGGAACAAATTACTGGAACTCAACTTCCACATAACCCTGTATTATTTCTATTAGGTGATATTGAAGAGATAAAGCCAAAACTTAAATTGAATAAATATCAGAAAGAATTTATAAAAATTGCATTGGCAGTAGCTAAGAAGACTATAGCAGTTACTTGGAAATCTGATTCGTATTTAAGTATGAATCGTTGGAATAATGAAATGGCTAGTTCTATTCCACTCAAAAAAATTACTTATGATTTAAGAGATAAATATGTAACATTTTTGAATATTTGGCGCCCTTATTTACAAAAGATAGGATGGCATATTTAAGTGCTCCAATAAAGATCTTGGTCCCTTGGGGAAAGTAACGAATAAGTATACCAAATTTATTTTGAATTCCATGAAGCATGTGGAAACCTTCCAACACCCAGCTGGTTCTTCTTTTTTTTTTTTTTTTTTTTTTTTCTCCTCTTTAGGTAGGACTTTATATGGGGGGGGGAGGGTAGATATTATCTTTTCATGTATTCTTTTCGAAAACTCAATAAAAATTATATTAAAAAAAAGAAATCTGAAGCAAGGCCCCCTGCTCGAATTCTTCAGCCACGCATTTATCTACCACCACATTTTATTCCTATCCTTACTGTCACATGGCACAGGCAACATTCCCAAAGATTACTACCCTTGAGGTCCTGCTTCTCAACTACCTTCTGAAGCCCCTGTAGTCTGTTTTCAGGACCTCCTCCCTTTTCCTACCGAATGGTTGGTGCCAATATGTACCATGACTTCTGGCTGCTCACCTTCCCCTTTCAGGATATTGTGGACACGTTGCGGACTCTGGCACCTGCTAGACAAACTGCCATCTGTGTTTCCTTTTCCCATCTACCTGTCCCTATATTCTAGAGTCCCTATTACTGCTGCCATCTTCAGTTTCCTGCCCTTCTGAACCACTGGACCAGACTCAGTGCCAGACGCATGGCCACTGTTGCTTCCCGCAGGTAGGTGGACACAGGCTTAAGTTTCCTCCACGCTGTCCCATCTTCGGAATCAACTACAGAGTGAATCTCCCTCGACACGTTAGAGTCAAGTTCCTTGTGTTTCTGTCCTACTGTAGAGACCAGGAGACCCTCAAGGAAGAACAGACCAAGAAGGCATTGGATCGTTTCATTCTTTGATGCCATCAAGCAAGCTCTGTACCATTGTGGATGTTTGTTGGTGAGTTCTCTACCAAGAATAAACCTTGTGGGAATTAAGAGTGGGGAAGAAATTGACCCCATGAACCTTTTCCCACTAGTGACTCCCCCCTCCTGCACTCTCACCACCCCCCACCCCTTTCTGTAACTTCAATGCCTCTAGAGAATTAATCACACTCAGGCAGGGATCCCTAACACATCTTGACTGATTTCTACCAACTCTGTGAAGCCTGCCTCTCCTGAGTTCTGTTCTTACTTTGGGCTCCCTGAATGTGCTGCTCCTGGGAAATTGTGCCCCACCCTCCTACAACCAGTCTGCTGTTACTGCACCATGACCTAATTCTGCATTTATATACAGTATCCTTCCAAATTCTTTCTTTAATCTTCTGTTGTGATTCTTGGGATAATAACAGACTTATAGAAACATGGAAAACCTACAGCACAGTAGAGGCCTTTTGGCCCACAAAACTGTGCTGAACATGTCCCTACCTTAGAACTACCTAGGCTTTACCCATAGCCCTCTATTTCTAAGCTCCATGTAGCCATCCAGGAGTCTCTTAAAAGACCTTATTGTTTCCGCCTCCACCACTGCTGCCGGCAGCCCATTCCACGCACTCACCACTCTCTGCTTTAAATAATAAATAAATAAATAATAATAAAAAAAACTTACCCCTGACATCTCCTCTGTACCTACTTCCAAGCACGTTAAAACTATGCCCTCTCTTGCTAGCCATTTCAGCCCTGGGGAAAAACCTGTGACTACCCACACGATCAATGCCTTTCATCATCTTGAACACCCCTATCAGGTCACCTCTCATTCTCCATCGCTCCAAGGAGAAAGGGCCGAGTTCAATCAACCTATTCTCATAAGGCATGCTCCCCAATCCATGCAACATCCTTGTAAATCTCCTCTGCACCCTTTTGATGGTTTCCACATCCTTCCTGTAGTGAGGAGACCAGAACAGAGCACAGGACTCCAAGTGGGGTCTGATCAGAGTCCTATATAGCTGCAACATTACCTCTCAGTTCTTAAACTCAATCCCACGGTTGACAAAGGCCAATGCACTGTATGCCGCCTTAACCACAGAGTCAACCTGCGTAGCAGCTTTGTGTTCTATGGACTCGGACCCTAAGATTCCTCAGATCCTCCTCCACACTGCCAAGAGTCTAACCATTATTTATTTGGAGTATTCTATTGGCCCCCTGGTAGCGGTAGAGATACCGAGCAGACTGGGAGGCAGATTTTGGAAACGTGCAAAAATAACAGGGTTGTTAACTTCCCTAATACTGATTGGCACCTGATTAGTTCCAATGGTTTAGACGAGGAACAGTTAAGTGCGTCCAGGACGGATTCCTGTCACTGTATGTTGACAGACTGACTAGGGGGAATGCTATACCAGATCTAGTATAAGGTGAACTGGGTCAGGTCACAGATCTGTCAGTGGGTGAACATCTGGGGGACATTGACCACCGCTCCCTGGCCTTTAACATTATCATGGAAAAGGATAGAATCAGAGAGGACAGGAAAATTTTTAATTAGGGAAGGGTAAATTATGAGGCTATAAGGCTAGAACTTGCGGGTGTGAATTGAGATGATGTGTTTGCAGAGAAACGTACTATGGACATGTGGTCAATGTTTAGGGATCTCTTGCAGGATGTTAGGGATAAATTTGTCCCAGTGAGGAAGATAAAGAATGGTAGGGTGAAGGAACCATGGGTGACAAGTGAGGTGGAAAATCTAGTCAGGTGGAAAATCTAGTCAGGTGGAAGAAGGCAGCATACATGAGGTTTAGGAAGCAAGGATCAGATGGGTCTATTGAGGAATATAGGGAAGCAAGACAGGAGCTTAGGAAGGGGCTGAGAAAAGCAAGAAGGGGGCATGAGAAGGCCCTGGCAAGTAGGGTAAAGAAAAACCCCAAAGCATTATTCAATTATGTGAAGAACAAAAGGATGACAGGAGTGAAGGTAGGACCGATTAGAGATAAAGGTGGGAAGATGTGCCTGGAGGCTGTGGAAGTGAGTGAGGTCCTTAATGAATACTTCTCTTTGGTATTCACCAATGAGAGGGAACTTGATGACGGTGAGGACAATATGAGTGAGGTTGATGTTCTGGATCATGTTGATATTAAGGGAGAGGAGGTGTTGGAATTGTTAAAGTATATTAGGCGGATAAGTCCCCGGGGCCTGACGGAATATTCCCCAGGCTGCTCCACGAGGCGAGGGAAGACATTGCTGAGCCTCTGACTAGGATCTTTATGTCCTTGTTGTCTACGGGAATGGTACTGGAGGACTGGAGGGAGACAAATGTTGTCCTCTTGTTCAAAAAAGGTAGTAGGGATAGTCCAGGTAATTATAGACCAGTGAGCCTTACGTCTGTAGTGGGAAATCTGTTGGAAAAGATTCTTAGAGATAGGATCTATGAGCATTTAGAGAATCATGGTCTGATCAGGGACAGTCAGCATGGCATTGTGAAGGGCGGATCGTGTCTGACAAGCCTGATAGAGTTCTCTAAGGAGGTGACCAGGCATATAGATGAGGGTAGTGCAGAGGATGTGATCTATGTGGATTTTAGTAAGCATTTGACAAGGTTCCACACGGTAGGCTTATTCAGGAAGTCAGAAGGCATAGGATCCAGGGAAGTTTGGCAAGGTGAATTTAGAATTAGCTTCCTTGCAGAAGGCAGAGGGTCATGCTGGAGGGAGGACATTCGGAATGGAGGGTTGTGACTAGTGTCACTCAAGGATCGGTTCTGGGACCTCTCTTTTCGTGATATTTATTAACGACCTGGACGTGGGGGTAGAAGGGTGGGTTGGCAAGTTTGCAGACGACACTAAGGTTGGTGGTGTTGTAGATAGTGTAGAGGATTGTCGCAGATTGCAGAGAAACATTGATAGGATGCAGAAGTGGGCTGAGAAGTGGCAGATGGAGTTCAACCCGGAGAAGTGTGAGATGGTACACTTTGGAAGGACAAACTCCAAGGCAGAGTACAAAGTAAATGGCAGGATACTTGGTAGTGTGGGGGAGCAGAGCGATCTCAGGGTACATGTCCATAGATCCCTGAAAGTTGCCTCACAGGTAGATAGGGTAGTTAAGAAATCTTATGGGGTGTTAGCTTTCATAAGTCGAGGGATAGAGTTTAAAAGTCGCGAGGTAATGATGCAGCTCTATAAAACTCTGGTTAGGCCACACTTGGAGCACTGTGTCCAATTCAGGTCTCCTCACTATAGGAAAGATGTGGAAGAATTGGAAAGGGTACAGAGGTGACTTACCAGGATGCTGCCTGGTTTAGAGAGTATGCATTATGATCAGAGATTAAGGGAGCTCGGGCTTATCTCTTTGGAGATAAGGAGGTTGAGAGGAGACATGGCAGAGGTATACAAGATGTTAAGAGGAATAGATAGAGTGGATAGCTAGCGCCTCTTCCCCAGGGCACCACTGCTCAATACAAGAGGACATGGCTTTAAGGTAAGGAAGTTCAAGGGGGATATCAGAGGAAGGTTTTTTAGTGGAGGCAGATACACTAGTGAAATTTAAGACACTACTAGACAGGTATATGGAGGAATTTAAGGTGGGGGGTTATATGGGAGGCAGGGTTTGAGGGTTGGCACAACATTGTGGGCTGAAGAGCCTGTACTGTGCTGTACTATTCTATATTCTATGTTCTATTATATTTGACCTACCAAAATGAACCACCTCACACTTATCTGGGTTAAACTCCATCTGCCACTTCTCAGCCCACTTTTGCATCCTATCAATGTCCCGTTGTAATCTCTGACAGCCCTCCACACTATCCACAACACCCGCAACCTTTGTGTCATCAGCAAATTTACTAACCCATCCCTACGCTTTCTCATTCAGGTTATTTATAAGCATTACAAAGAGTAGGGGTCCCAGAAGAGATCCCTGAGGCACACCACTGGTCACCAGCTCCATTCTGTGGGCAAGCCAGTTCTGGATCCACAAAGCAATGTCCCCTTGTATCCCATGCCTCCTTACTTTCTCAATAATCCTTGCATGGGGTACCTTATCAAATGCCTTGCTAAAATCCATATACATTACATCTACGGTTCTACCTTCATCAATGTATTTAGTCACATCCTCAAAAAATTCAATCAGGCTCGTAAGGCACGACCGGCCTTTGACAAAGCCATGCTGACTATTCCTAATCATACTTTACCTCTCCAAATGTTCATAAATCCTTCCTCTCAGGATGTTCTCCATCAATTCATCAACCACTGAAGTAAGACTCACTGGTCTATAATTACCTGGGCTGTATCTACTCCGTCTTGAATAAGGGAACAATATCCGCAACCCTCCAATCCTCCAGAACCTCTCCCATCCACATTGATGATGCAAAGATCATTGCCAGAGGCTCAGCAATCTCCTCCCTTGCTTCCCACAGTAGCCTAGGGTACATGTTGTCCGGTCCCTGTGACTTATTCAACTTGATGCTTTTCAAAAGCTCCAGCACGTCCTCTTCCTTACTAACTACATGCTCAAGCGTTTCAGTCCACTGAAGTTATCCCTACAATCACCAGGATCCTTTTCCATCGTGAATACTGAAGCGAAGTATTCATCAAGTACCTCTGCTATTTCCTCCGGTTCCATACACACTTTTCCACTGTCACACTTGATAGGTCCTATTCTCTCATCTTATCGTCTTGCTCTTCATTTATGCCACACCTCTGCTTCTGACAACACTGTGCACGGTTCTGGTTCCCGTGTCTCTGGGTCGGATCACATCAGGATTGCATTTGCAATTGCACTGAGCAATTTTTCAGGAACCTCGCTATCTCTTTCCATAGGGTTCTCAGCCCCGCAGCAGGTGTGACTCTCCACCTGCGATTCCAGTGGATGAGCAGCAGGGGAAGGAATTGCATATGACCAGATCACAAACAACCCTTTGTTCCCTTCTGGAAAACTCCAACCTTCCACATACTAGCAGGGAATATGGAAGAAACTCATGTTGCTCTGGAACGTCAGTTGCAGGTAAAATCAGTTTGGGAGTGGGACTGTCAAACATAGAGAGGCCTGAATCAGACCTACAAACAAGAGTATTGTCCACGATTACTATATACGTATCCCTGGATCAGACTCACACTAGGAGCACCATGTACGACTCCCTGGTCAGACACACTTTAAGAGCATTCCTGCCACCCTGTCCCTGGGTCACTCATACTGGGAACACTGTTCACTGTCACCCGATTCCTGGGTCACTCACACTGTTGTTGACATCCTGTCCCAGGCTCACTCATACCGAGTGCACTGTGCACAGTTCTTGTTACACTACCACTGGGTCACTCACACTGGGAGCATTGTACACAGTCCCTGCCACCTGATTCCTTGGTCACTCACTCTGGGAGCACTGTACACAGTGCCTGCCACCCTGTACCTCTGTCACACCAATGCCAGGAGCAAAATGCACTGTTCTCTCTCTACCTGGGTCAGACACACAACAGGAGCACAATGCATTTGTGAGAACTTAGAAGACTTTTTCTAAAACTCCTAATCTCTCACCTGTCTCTCGGCCTCTCTAGGATATGAACCAACTATCTCCGACCCCCCTCATCAGTCCTCAAGTAGGTCCACCGTGTGGGATCCTGCTGCTATTGTACCAACCATTGTTTCTGGGCCATCGCCAGATGTCACTTTCATCGGCAGGTCCACCATTGTGCCACTGGTGAAGACGTCTGTGGTGGTGATGGAGTCCCAGCCTCCGAACACCCGCAGACTTGTTTTGATCCTCACTACCATAGCGTACAGCCGCGCTCATGGACTTTGGGAGTCAGACCTTGCGCCTTTCCATGTTGACGTCAGCTCCCCATCATTGTGGCAACTGTCCACTATAGAGGCTTCCCCCTTGCTGTCTGGGCCCAGGACAGGATTCACCCTCAGTACCCCCTGTTCAGTTGAACAGGTCCCCATGTGTCTCGGGTACAATGTGGAGAGTAGAGACTCGGGGTTGGTGGAAGACAAGCCCAGAGATGGTGATGGGGACTTTGGCCAGGACAAAGAAAGCGTTGCATGCCCCATTGAGATGCCGCCTCTGGATTTCAACTTCTCCTCCTGTACGGAGGAGGAGGGTGTCGATGAGGATATTAAGGAGGAAGAGAAGTGGGTAGGGGAGGAGGAGGTTGTGGAAGAGGTGAATCAGCCCCTGGCTGAGCCTTTTGATGAGGGTCTGGAGGCTGAATTTACCTCCACCCACAGCCTCAGTTCCTCCCTCTGGGTCCAGGTGTCTTGGAATTCTGGTGAAAAACTGGGGTCGTCCCAGGAGAACAGCGTGTGGGAATCAGAGCCCACCTTGCAGGAGTGGAGCGTGGCCTTCAATACAGCCCTCTGGGTGTGGGACCACTTCCTCAATCCGCACCTGGACCACTTTCGGCCCAATTCCCAGTCCCATGGTGAGCAGTGTGGAGCAGAAGGCATGCTGAGCTCCGAAGGGGATGGGGTGGTGGAGACTCACCACAGAATCCAGAGGCAGGTACAGGCTCTGAGTTTGTTTCCAATGGAACAGGCCTCTCCTTTGCCAATCCGGGTTTCTCAGATGATCAGTGTGCCTCACACTGATTTTGAGTACTGGACCAGCTTCTACTTTGAGGGAGTGGAGGCGGCAAGTAGGCTGCTGATGCAACGCCGGGTGAGACTGGGGATGGACTGAATTGTCCTTGTCTACATAATATTTCAGTAATATTGTAAATATATTTGAAGAGCATTATTTAATATTTCAGTAACATTTGAATAATGTTTGATTAAACATTCTTTGTTTACATCATTCATTCTGTGCGAAGTACATGAATGGCAGACGTCATTATGTCACCGCATCATATGTGAGCGCCTCACTATCAAAAAAACAAAAATAAAAACAAGTAGACATGTTATCCTGGCTCCTGTGTTTTTCTTTCAATTAATTTCTCGAGTTTCAAAATGTATCTCAAAAAGGATGCGTTGTCATTGCAGAGAGTCCAAAGGAGGTTCACAAGGATGATTCCAGGAATGAAGGGGTTAATAAATGAGCATTTGGCAGCTTTGGGCCTGTACTCACTGGAATTTAGCAGAATGGTGTGGGGAGGGGGGTTCTCATTGAAACCTACTGATGTTGGAAGGTCTAGATAGTGGATGTGGAGAGGATGTTTCCTATGGTGGGGGTATCTAGAGCTAGAGGGCACAGCCTCAAAACTGAGTAACTTAGAACAGAGGTAAACATATAAACATAGGAAATCTACAGCACAATACAGGCTGTTTGGCCCATAAAGCTGTGCCGAACATGTCCTTACCTTAGAAATTACCTGGGGTTACCCATAGCCCTCTTCTTCTAAGCTCCATGTACCTATACAATTGTCTCTCAAAAGACCTTATCATGCCCATTCCATACACTCACCACTGTCTGCGATTATTAAAAAAAACACTAACTACTTACCATGTACTTACTCCTGACATCTCCTCTGTACCTACTTCCAACCACCTTAAAACTGTGCCCTCTCGTACTAGCCATTTCAGCCCTGGGAAAATGCCTCTGCCTCTCATCATCTTGTACACCTTTATCAGGTCACCTCTTATCCTCCATTGCTCCAAGGAGAAAAGGCCAAGTTCACTCAACCTATTCTCATAAGGCATGCTCCCCAATCCAGGCAACATCCTTGTAGATCTCTTCTGCACCCTTCCTATGGTTTCCCCATCCTTCCTGTAGTGAGGTGACCACCGTAGTCCTAGTTTGGTCTAACCAGGGTCAGCTATAGCTGCAACATTACCTCTCGGCTCCTGAACTCAATCCCATGATTGTTGAAGGCCAATGCACCCTATGCCTGCTTAACCACAGAGTCATGCTGCGCAGCAGGAGGAATTTTTTTAGCCAAAGACTGGTGAACCCGTGGAATGATCCGCCACAGACTGAGGTGGAGGCCAAGTCCGTGGGTGTATTTAAGGCAGAAATTGATAGTGACCTGATGGGTCAGGACATCAAAGGCTATGGTAAGAAGGCAGGTTTGAATGAGATCTGCAATCAGCCATGATAGAATGGTGGAGCAGACTTGATGGGCTGAATGGCCTAATTCTGCTCCAATGTCATTTGCTTCAAAAAGGCAATAATTATAGCAGTGCCTAAGAAGAATAATACGAGCTCTGCCTGGTAGCACTCCATCTACAATGATGAAATGCTTTGGGAGGTTGGTCGTGACTACACTGAACTCCTGGACCTGGACCCATTGCAATTTGCTTTTCACCACAATAGATCAACAGCAGACACAATCTCAATGGGTCTTCACATGGCCTCAGACCACCTGGACAATACAAACTCCTATGTCGGGATGCTGTTCATCAACATTCAGCACAATCATTCTCACAGGCCTAACTGAGAAGTTATAGAACCTGGGCCTCTGTACCTTCCACTGCAATTGGATCCTCAACTTCCTAACTGGAAGACCAGAGTTTGTGCAGATTGGTGATATCTCCTCCTTGCTGACAATCAATGCTGGTTCACCTCAGGGGTGTGTGCTTAGCCCACTGCTCTACTCTCTGTATACCCATGACTGTGTGACTAGGCATAGCTCAAATATCATTTATAAATTTGCTGACGATACAACCATTGTTGGTAGGATCTCAGATGGAGACGAGAGGGTGTACAGGAGTGAGATATACCAACTAATGGAGTGGTGTCAGGGCAACAACCTTCACTCAACGTAAGGTGAAAGAGGTGATTGTGGACTTCAGGAAGGTTAAAACATGAGGAACACTTACCAATCCTCATAGAAGGATCAGAAGTGGAGACAGTGAGCAGTTTCAAGTTCCTGGATGGGACCTAACCTAGTCCCAACATATCAATGCAGCTATAAAGGCGGTAAGACAGCGACTATACTTCATCAAGAGTTTGAAGAGATTTGGCATGTCATCAAAAACACTCAAAAACTTCTATAGATGTACAGTGGAGAGTATTCTGACAGGCTGCCTCACTGTCTGCTATGGAGGTGGGGAAGGGAAGTGCTGCACAGGACCGAAAGAAGCTGCAGAGGGTTGTAAATTAGTCAGCTCCATCTTGGGTTCTAGCCTACGAAGTATCCAGGACAACTTCAAGGAGCGGTGTCTCAGAAAAACGGAGTCCATTATTAAAGGCCCCCGGCACCCAGGGCGTGCCCTTTTCTCACTGTTACCTTCAGGTAAGTGATACAGAAGCCTGAAGGCACACACTCAGCGATTCAGGAACAACTTGTTCATCCGATTCCGAAATGGACATTGAACCCATGAACAGTACATCACATTTTTAATATATGTCATTTATTTTTGCACAATTTTATCTATTCACTATAAGTATACTGTAATTTATTTTTTAAATTATTTTCTTCTATATTATGTATTGCATTGAACTGAGGCTGCAAAGTTAAATTTCACAACACAGCCGGTGATTCTGATTCATCACTGTCATCCACACTGAGTCGCTAGGGGCCGCTGTAGAGTCAATGTCATGTCCACCCTGTCATTCAGATGGTGTCGCAGTTTCGGAGGACTATCCCATGTAGGCTGTAATTCTCTGGAGTTCTGATGGTGCCATTGTTTTCAGAGGCCGATACAATTTTCCGGAGTTGCATGGTGGCACTCTATAGGTAAATTAGAGAGAAGCTTGAGAAGTAGGTGCCACCCCGGGCGGAGCACCAGCAGGAGTGTCATTGCAACGTCACCCATCGAACAGCCCACTTG
The DNA here is from genome assembly GCF_030028105.1 of Mobula birostris. NCBI lineage: Eukaryota > Metazoa > Chordata > Chondrichthyes > Myliobatiformes > Myliobatidae > Mobula > Mobula birostris. Next base: position 721,847 of record NW_027274036.1, on the reverse strand, counting down.
AAACCGCGCCTGCGCTGTTTGCTATTGTTTTAGTTTGTTTGAGCCTCGGGCAAAGGATATAGTTAAAGAACAAATATTTGCTGTTTAAACCTTTTACCCTATGATGCTGTTGTTGTGGTTTATTTCGTTCATGTTTCTTTCCATTTGTAAAATGCTTTACTCTTACCGTTAACATTTTCACTTGCTCACACATTCGATCAAACTGACCACCAGGCTTACCTCTAATCATCAGCAGTCGTTATCCTGAGTCTTATCCCAGACTTTAACAATATCATCTAGAAGCCACGTTTCACTACATTCAACATTGACGGGATATTTCAATACTGTACCCTTATCAAAATTGGCTGATTTAAGTGTTTAAATCCATGGTTTTATTTTAGAGGGCACGAACTTGCTGCTTCACTATCGATCGTTTTAGTCAGTTGATAGAACAGGAACAGAGCAGTGACTGGGGTCTGCTACTTGAAGAGTGAGAAACTAAAGATGGCGTCTAACATTAAACAGTTACTTCTATATCCAAAGATATTTTAAAAATCCATTTAAATCTATAGATAATAATAATCCAATTAGAAAGTACTTGGTCAATACTGCAGTAAAAATTAACCAGTGAGAAAACACTCACTTTATTAAGTACAAAGAAACTTACAGAAATATACATTATACAGCCATGAGAGGCTTCTGCAGCACAAGGTTCAATGACACAGTCTGAGCAGGTAAATGGCCTCTCCTCAGTGTGAACTATCTGGTGCGTCTGTAGGCTGGGTACCCACTGATATACCTTGAGCTAAGATTACTGAGCAAATCGCTCCACATAATCGGTGACTGGCCTCTACTATGTGTGAACTCGCTGGTGTACCTTTAGATGAGATAACTGACTAAATCCCTTCCCACAGTCTGAGCAGGTGAATGGCTTCTCCCCAGTGTGAGTTCGCTGATGCACCTTCAGAGAAGATGACCGAGTGAATCCCTTCCCACAGTCTGAGCAGGAGAATGGCCTCTCCCCAGTGTGAACTGTCTGGTGTGTCTGCAGACTGGATGCCCGAGTGAACCCCTTCCCACACACAGAACAAGTGAAAGGCCTCTCCCAAGTGTGAACTGACTGGTGTGCTAGTAGGTCAGATGACCGAGTAAATCCTTTCCCACAATCTGAGCAGGTGAACGGCCTCTCCCCAGTGTGAAAACGCCGATGTACTTTCAAATCAGACGACTTAGTGAATCGTTTCCCACAGTCTGAGCAGATGAACGGCCGTTCCCCAGTGTGAAATCGCTTGTGTACTTTCAGATCAGATGCCCGAGGAAATCCCTTCCCACAATCTGAACAGGTGAATGGCCTCTCCCCAGTGTGAACTCGCACATGTCTCTGTAGGTTGAATGAGTAAGTAAATCCCTTCCCACAGTCTGAGCAGGTGAACGGTCTCTCCCCAGTGTGAATTCGCTGATGTACCTTCAGTTGAAATGACCAAGGAAATCCCTTCCCACAGTCTGAGCAGGTGAATGGGCTCTCCCCAGTGTGAACTGACTGATGTCTCTTTAGGTGGGATAACAGAGTAAATCCCTTCCCACAGTCTGAGCAGGTGAACGGCCTCTCCCCAGTGTGAACTGGCAGGTGTGTCTGCAGGCCGGATGCCCGAGTGAACCCCTTCCCACACACAGAACATGTGAACGGCTTCTCCCCAGTGTGAACTCGCTGGTGTCTCTGTAGGTTGGATGAGTCAGTGAATCCCTTTCCACATTCAGAGCAAGTAAATGGTCTCTCACCAGTGTGAATGTGTTGGTGTGCCAGTAGGTCAGGTGACTGAGTGAATCCCTTCCCACAATCTGAACAGGTGAACAGCTTCTCCCCAGTGTGAACTGACTGGTGTCTTCTTAGATGGGATAACAGAGAGAATCCCTTCCCACAGTCTGAACATGTGAACGGCCTCTCCCCAGTGTGAACTGTCTGGTGTGTCTGCAGGCCGGATGCCCGAGTGAATCCCTTCCCACACACAGAACAGGTGAACGGCCTCTCCGCAGTATGAATTCGCAGGTGTCTCTGTAGGTTGGATGAGCCAGTGAATCCCATCCCACAGTCTGAGCAGTTGAATGGTCTCTGCCCAGTGTGAACACACTCGTGTGCCAGTAGGCCAGCTGACTGAGTGAATCCATTCCCACATTCAGAGCAGGTGAATGGCTTCTCCTCAGTGTGAACTTGCTGGTGTCTCTGTACATTGGATGAGCCAGTGAATCCCTTCCCACTCTCTGAGCAAGTAGATGTCCTCTCACCCATGTGAGTGTGTTGGTGTGCCTGTAAGTCAGCTGACTGAATGAATCCCTGCCCACAGTCTCAGGAGGTGAACAGCCTTGTATCAGTGCGAGTTCTAGTATGTGTCTGCAGGTGGGATGAGTGAGTGAATCCCTTCCCACAGTTCTCGATCAATTGATCATCAGACGTCAGAGGTAGTCAATCAATGCAGTTGAAGGACTGATCTCTCGTGAACAAATGGTGGTGTGTTCTCAGCACCCCGGTTCCAGGGGATTTCACGGAGTTACAATAGAAAACATTTCAGACACAAAGCACCTTTCCAGCTGGGACGAGATACTTCTTCATCTCCTAGGGTCAACAACAGATACATCGGTGTTACAAAGGAAATACCTGGTCACTCCTTAATTATCTGCAGACACAGCAAAACTGACGTTTAGATTCCCATACAGACACTTTGCTGTTTCTACCCCATAAAAATATTTACAAAGATCATCAATGGGTGAAGGACAGCATTTCAGATGAGATGATTTTAGTCTCTATGCTGAGCTCTGACATCACACTGTTACAACGAGCTTCAATCCAAGTTGGAGGAAGAACTCCTCAACTTCTAACTGGGCACGGATCAGGCATCCGGACTGACTGCCAAATTATCTGACAGTCTGCCTATCTGTATCAGATTGGGCTACTTCTGCCCGTCTTCAATATTTCACTTGGCACAGTATAACACTCTCCATCAGTTTTACTCACTGCTTCCTCTGAGGTGTGTAGCCACACAGTACCTGAAACGCTCCCACCCACATAGCCGCTGTTGCCTTGTTGCTGGATTTTCATTTATATCATGTCAATTTAAAGAGCTGCACAGTTTTCAGGCCATGTAAAAAATTCTTGCTCAGACCAATGGTTGGAAAAAAAATTAGATGGAGTATTGGTATTATTTCAAGTTCTGGTCATGTCCCACAGTGGTACAAAGAGCCCTGACGCCTCCCCAACACCAGATGATTGACAGTGGATTCATCAATGGAAATGCCAAGGAATAGGAAGGAGAGAGCAGTAGTCTTTCTCATCGGAGTGTGGCACGTTTGTGTGTGAAAGCCCCAGGTCACTTGTTACCCGGGACAAAGGTGTTTGATATCTTTATATACCCAGAGAGAATGGGACAAAATATGTTCTCAGAGGTATAAAGGTCCAGAAAAAGAGTAGGTAGAACAAAGATAATTAAAGCTGACAGAAGGATGATAGTGTTTTTTCTTCCCCGAGCTCCTAATGCTTGGGTTAAGACCGCTGGAGCTCGGCTGTCTCTGAGAAATCCATCCGCCCTCGCTGATCAACAGAAAACTCCCCGGAGCCCCAGTATTGATCGTGAGGCTGAGAGAGGGAAAAGACCGGGCTGTCCCAGGGTGCGGGGCCACGGTGTGTCTGGGTTCAACAACAATTGTCCTTGAGTCGAGGGGATGAATGCCAGTGCTGAAGAAACCCCCACACGAACACCCATTCCTACCTGCTGCTGATCCTCCGACCTCCAGTCTTTTTTGTCCACAGAGCGCATGCGCGACTTTCCGGATCTGCCTGCGATTCTTACGCCTGCGTATTTAATCAATGGTCACCAACAGACGCGTAACACGGGAGGTTCATCAGATGCTGGAAATACAGAGCAACACACACACACACACACACAGTGCTGAAGGAACAGCAGGTCAGGCAGCATCTAAGCAGAGGGATAAACAGTGTAGGTATAGGCAGTCGACGCCATCAATGACCGTATCCACTTTGGAGAGCTCCCAGCAACTGCCACCACACATTGCTCTCTGACCCCGCACTGTTCATTTCCACCTTCTACCCAAGATTCTCAAACCGGACCGTCGGTGTAGGCCGATTTTCTCTGTCTGCTCCTGCCCCATTGAATTCGTGCCCTCGTAACTGGGTGTCATTCTATCTCCTTTGGTTCAGTCCCTTCCCACCGACATCCGTGGTGCTTCCTTTGTCCTTCATCTCCTCAGTGACATTCAATTCCCTGGCCCTGATCCCCTCAAATTCACCATGGATATCCAGTCCCTATATACTTCTATCCCCCATCAAGAAGGTCTCAAAGCTCTCCAGTTCTTCCTTGACAAAAGAACCAACCAGTACCCCTCCTAGTCCTACACCACCCTCCTCTGTCTGGGAGAACTGGTCTTCACCCTCAGCAATTTTTCCTTCGGCTCTTCCCACTTTCTCCAAACTCGAGGGGTAGCTATGGACACTCGCATGGTCCCCGCTATCCTTGTCTCTTCGTTGGCTACGTCGAAGTCTTCCCCAGTAATGCTCCCCAACTCTTTCTCCACTACATTGACAACTGTATTGGTGCTGCTTCATGCACCCATGTAGAGCTTGCCAATTTCATCAACTTTGCCCCTATCTTCCACCCTGCCCTTAAATTCACTTGGCCCTTCTCTGACTCCTCCCTCCTCTTTCTTGACAAACTGTCAACTGACATCTTTTATAAACCTACTGATTCCCAGTTATCTTGACTATTTCTCTTTCCACACTGCTCCTGCTTCCTGTAACAATGCTATTTCCTTGTTTCAGTTCCTTCTCTCCACTGCACCTGTTCCCACGATTTGGCTTTTCAGAGATGCCCTACTTCCTTAAAGAATGAGGTTTTCCTCCCTCCACTACTGATACTGCCCTGAACTTTATTTCTCGTACAGCCACGTTCACCCCATTTTCCAGCCGACTTCATAGTGATAGAGTCCTTCTTGTCCTTATCTACCACCCCATCAGGCGCTGCATCCAAAACACTATCCTCTGGAACTTTCGCCATCTTCAAAGGTTACCCACACGCCCTCCCACCCTGGTTTCCGCAGGAACAGTCTTTCCATGATTCTTTTGTCCATTCATCCCTCTCCAATAATCCCCCTCCAGGCACTGATTCCTGCATGCAGCCTAAGTGCTACATCTGTCCATTCACCTCCTCCCTCACAGGGCCCCAGTACTTCACCTGTGAATCTGCTGGGGTCATCTATTGTGTCCAATACTCCTGATGTGGCCTCCAAACTGCATCAGGAGGAGGTGTAGGGGCAGGTGTATCACTTGTTCCGCTTGCAAGGATAAGTGCCAGGAGGGAGATCAGTGGGGAGGGACAAATAGACAAAGGAGTTGTGTAGGGAGCGATCCCTGTGGAAAGCAGAAAGTGAGACGGGGAGGGAAAGATGCTTAGTGATGGGATCCCGTTGGAGGTGGTGGAAATTTTGTAGAATTATGGGCTGGACACGAAGGCTGGTGAGGTGGTGGGTGAGGACAAGGAAGGAAGTTTCTTATCCTCACCTATCACCCCACCAGCCTCCTCTCTCACTACTATTCAAGGCTGTAAACAGTCCTTCCAAGTGAGGCGACACTTAAATCTATTGGGGTCATATACTGTGTTTGGTGCTCCTGGTATGACCTCCTGTATACTGGGGAGACCCAATATAGATTGGGAGACCGCTTCACCAAGCATCTATGCTCCGTCTGCCAGAAAAATCAGGATTTCCTAGTGCCCAGCCATTTTAATTCCATTTCCCATTCCCATTCTCAAATATCCATCTGTGGCCTGCTCCACTGCCATGATGAGGTCACACGGAGGTTGGAGGAACAACACCTTACATTCCATTTAGGTAGCCTCCAATCTGATGACGTGAACATCGATTTCTCAAGCTTCTGGTAATGCCCCCTCCCTTCATTATTTCCCATCCCCTTGTCTCCTTGCCCACCCATCGCCTCCCTCTGGTGCTCCTTCCCCCTTTTGCTTTCTTCCAGGGCTTTCTGTTGCTTTCACCATTCAACTTCTAAGCTCTTTACTTCGTCCCTCCCCCTCAGAGTTTTACCTATCGCCTGGTGTTTCTCTCCCCGCCCTTTTAAATCTATTCCTCAGCTCTTTTTCTCCAGTCCTGCCAAAGGGTCTCTGCCCATAACGTCGATGGTACGCTTTTCCATAGAGGCTGCCTGGCCTGCTGAATTCCTCCAGCATTTTGTGTGTGTTGCTCAGATTTCCAGCATCTGCAGATTTTATCTTGTCTGCTGAGTTTTACCAGTGCTTTGTGAGAACTGCTTTGGATTTCCAGCATCTGTAGGTATCTTATGTTTGTGATATTCCAGGCATGATGAAGTGACTTGGCCTGAAATGTTAACTGTTTATTCCTCTCCAGAGATGCTGTCTGACCCCCTGAGTTCCTTCTGCATTTTGTAGAAATAAACATGTTTTCAGTCAGTTTCCAACTGTTGCTGATCTTTAATTTGTAGCCACACCCTCCTGATCCAGTTCCCTCATTCTCCTCCCCGTAACCTCTAGCTTCCAACAGTATCTGCAGCCCCAAAGTCATGAGTTGTATTAGCCTCTCTTTGGTCTCTGACCCTGCTCCACAAAAGATTTACTCACTATTCTTCTCTCATACATCAGAGGAGAATCGGTATTGCAACAACCGAGCTATGTGAGGCACAGCCATTTGAAATTAAGTGAAAATATCCCATGACATTGTAAAGAGCAGGAAAGGAGGAGTTTAAACACTCACAACAATCTACTTTGGCCAAAAGCTCTGAGGAACGAAGAATGCCTGAGACAAAACCAGAACAAGCTCATCGTCTTATTCAGCCTATAGAAAGTCATTCAAGGAAACCTCTTCACCCACAGTGTAACCTGTCATCACAGAGAGAGTGAGAGGCAAACAGCAGGGATAGATTTAAAAATACTGATATGGAACAGAATTCCTTTCAAAAGGAGAGCCAGTGAATGACATTTCACTGCTATCAACTCTATGCCGATTTATCAGTTCAGATTACAGACATATATACTGTATGTATTCGGGTTATCCTTGCTATGATTGTTGTGCTGTCTTCTCAAAGGCTCTTCTCCACATTCAAGGATCGGTGGCATTCAAATGCTGATGACTGACAGACAGCAGAACTGACGTGCTGTTGTCTATGAGATTCCCACACACAAATACTTACTACTCTGTAAAAATAATTGTAAAAAAAAAATCAATGGGTGAGGAATAACATTTCAGCTGAGATAATTTTAGACTTTTTGGTGAATTTGAAGCAGCAACGCTTCATCTTCTAACTGGACACAATTTAAGCATCCGACACAAAATCAAATGCTCTGTCTTCCTGTCTGTATCTACCCTTCAACAACCTGTGATTTGGCTCAGTTTGCCTCTCTCCATTAGTACAAATTTATGTTCTGGGCATGTCGCACAGGTCGACTGACAACATACTGTATTTGCACAGCTGCTTCTGGAGTCTCTCTGATTATTGTGACCTTGACGTTCCCGATAAACAGAGAGCAATGCCACTGAACCTCAAGATGAGGGAATTAGGCTTTCTTATTTGACGTTGACAAATGAGGTTTTGTGTGTGGCTGGAATAAGTAGGTTGTTTTCAGACTGGAAGAGGAAACTTTAGGAATACCCCAGCAGGAGGGAATGACCAGGGAGTGCAGTAAAGGTCAAAGTGTCGTCTCCCTTCTGAACCACTTGATGCAGAATCACAATGTCGTCATCAGATTTCCTTCCACTGTTTCTGTCTCATCAGCAGACTTGGGCAGTTCACATCTCATTCCCTTCTCCTGGTCATTAAACAGTGAACAACTGTGACCAAGAACCGATCCCTGAGGTACTCCTAAAGTTACCTCTTCCAGTCTGAAATCCTAATTACCTCACCTTGAGGTTAAATGGCATTGCATAATGAAAGGCCTACATAGAGTGAATCTGAAGTGGATGTTTCCTATAATGGGTGAGTCCAGAAACGGAGGGCACAACCTCAGAGTAGAATGAAATCCATTTAGAATGCTTGGCAATTGCATGTCCAGGTAATCACTGCTCCATTATGCTGATATTTAACTCCCTTCTTTTCCTTGTAGTCTTGATCAAAAGCACAGTAACATTACACTCCCTGCTTACCCGTACACATTGAATAACCACAAGGCACTAAGACAGAGGGGCAGAATTAAAACATTCATCCCATCGAGTCTGTTCCACCATTACATCATGGCTGACTTATCCTTCTCAATCCCATTCTCCTGCCTTACTAATCAAGAACCTATCAGTCTCTGCTTTAAATACCCCATGACTTGGCATCCACAGTCGTCTATGGCAATGAATTCCACAGATACACAATGCTCTAGCTAAATAAGTTCTTCCTCATCTGTGTTCTAAATGGATTTCACTCTACTCTGAGGTTGTGTCCTCTGTTTCTAGACTCCCCCATTACAGGAAACATCCACCTCAGATTCACTCTATCTAGGCCTTTCATTTTTCAAGATCCCCACCCCCACAAATTCTTTTAGACTCCAGCAAGTGCAGGCCAAGGGCCAAAACACAACGTGCCTCAAATCTTAATCCTTTTGGTCCTAGAGTGATTCCCGTGAAACTCCTCTTAACCCTCCCCAATGACAGCACATCTTTTTCTAAGATAAGGAGCCCAAGACTACTCACAATACTCCAAGTACAGTCGGACAAATGACTTATAAAGCCTCAGCATTGCTTTTATATTCTAGTCCACTCGAAATTAATGCCAGCAAAACGCTTTATCATTTCATGTACAAACAATCAGTCTACAAATATAAGCTAATCTTATGCATTTGTATTTATTGTGATTTTTATTGTTTTCATTATGCTTATTGTGTTTTTCTTGCTGTGCTGGGCCTTGAATAACAATTATTTCACTCTCTTTTACAATTGTGCACTGAACAATGACAACAAACAGACTTGAGTTTGGAATCTGGAATCTTGAGTCTACTATTCCTCTCAAAATGAATTAATGTATTTGCTTTCTTACGACCAAATCAGACTGCAAGCTAACCTTAAGGAAATCCTGCACTTGGACACCCAAGTCCCTTTGTACCTCCAGTTTCTGAGTTGCCTCCCTATTTAGAAAATAATCTATGCCTTTATTTCTCCTACCGAAGTGCATGACCATACACTTCCCTAAAATATATTCCATCTGCCACTTCTTTACCCATTCTGTTAATCTGCCCAAGTTATTCTGCTGATCGCTGCTTCCTCAATACTACCTGTCCCTCCACCCGAATATAGAACACAGAAATCGGCCCACAATGTTGTGCGCACTATGTAACCTACTCTAGAAACTGCCTAGGAATTCCCTAGCACATGGTCCTCCATTTTTCTAAGCTCCATGTACCTACCTAAGAGGCTGTTACTAGACCCTATTGTATGCACTTCCGCCGCCACCGCCACCAGCAGTGCACTCCACACACCCACCACTCTCTGTGTGAAAAACTTACCCCTGACATCCCCTCAGTATATATTTCCAAGCACCTTAAAACTGTGCCCCCTCATGTTAGCCATTTCAGCTCTGGGAAAAAGGCTCTGGCTATCCACGGATCAATGTCCCTCATCATCTTATACACCTTTATGAAGTCACCTCACATCCTTCATTACTCCAAGGAGAAAGGGCCAAGTTCAGCTGCCTTTGTGTTGTCCCCAAACATGGTCACAAAGCCATCAATTCTATGATCCAGCTCATTGACATATAACGTGAAAATAAGTGGTGCCAATACCAACCCCTGCGGAACATCACTAGTCACTGGCAGCCAACCAGAAAGTGCTCGCTTTATTTCCAGCCTCATGTGTAGCACATTGTTAAAGGTCTTCTGAAAATCCAAGTAAACAACATCCATTGATTGCCCTTTGTCAATCCTGCCTGTTATTTCCGTAAACAATCTCAACAGAATTGTCAGGCAAGATTTCCCCTAAAGGAAAACAGACCTTCTAGTCAAGATGGTGGAGACAAACAACAATTCCTTGGGTGACATCTTCCAGGTAGTCAATCATTTCAGTTTTTTTATTTCTTCTACTTATTCTTCTCATCTTAATTTTGGTTTTGAAACCATTTGAGTCTGGGACTTACAGTCTGCAATTCGATCAAGTGAGCTAGTGCTCTGCACATCCCCGAGGAAACTCCAGGAGAGAAATGCAAGCACAAGCTACCATGAAGAGAAGTTCAGAGATGAAGCGAAAGGCTGTGATTGATGACACCAATTAAAGCATTGAGGGAGATTGAAACATTGAGGCAAATGTGGAGGAGAGCGAGTGGTTTGTGTTGCTTCCCTCAGAGAGGCCACTGGAAGGACTAGGGTTTGTGTCGCTGCCCTTGCAGGGGCCACTGGTTCCAGTTGCTGCCCTTAGGGACACTCACACAGTGGGCTAATCAGTCACTGTGAAATATTCCCCCAGTGTGTGGGTGATGCATGGAATCTGCGTTCCGCTGATGAAAATAAGATGGCATCTAACATTAAAGACCCCCATCACCCTGGACGTGCCCTCGTCCCATTGTTACTGTCAGGAAGGAGATACAGAAGCCTGAAGGCACACACTCAGTGATTCAGGAACAGCTTCTTCCCCTCTGCCATCAGATGCCAAAGTGAGTTTTGAACCCATGAACACTACCGCCCTTTCGCACTTTTTAAAATATTATTTGATTTTCCACTATTTTAATTTAACTATTATATATACATACATACACACACACATAATGTAATTGACTTATTTTTTTCTGTATTATCATGTATTGCATTTTACTGCTGCTACCATTAACAAATTTCATGACATATGCCAGTGATATTAACCTTGATTCTGATGTACATGGTCTACATACTTTGATAATAAATGTACTTTGAACTTTCAAAATGCCGTACATTTGATTCCAGATTAAAGATGGTTTTCTGTCACTCTTCAATGAAAAGTATAAAGGGAACCATTAGCTGAATGTTCAATGGAGCAGAGACAGGGTTAACACAGGACACTGTTTGGGGTTCTGGAGAGTGGTAGGGTAGGGATAAGAGCATATGATGAGCTGGGAAACAGAGCTAGGATGTGGCAATGAATGACAGAATAGCAACATTGTAAAGTATTACACACAGAGAGTAGAAACATTAGATATAAATATACAATGGGGGGGTCTTGAGTTATGAGGAAGGATTTTGGTGTCCTTGTAGACTCATCACCATCAACATCTGGACAATGCACAGAAGTGATTAGGAAGGCTAATATATACAGTAGTTGGGCTATATGATGCACTCAGTGGAGTTCAAGTCCAGAAACAATTTCCTTAAGCTGCATGATGCACTTGTGAGGCCCCACCTTGAATACTGTGTACAGTTTTGGTCTCCATATTGTGAGGGATGTGACATCACTGGAGGTACTCAAACGCACTTAGATTAACATTAGCTAAGACAGAACGAGGAAGAGGAATAACAGATATAAAATTTAGACAACAGTCAGATAAAACTCCTAATGATATATTTTCATCAAAACAGGATTCAGCATTCCATGTGAGCATATGCAATTCTGATAAGAAATACACAGCAGTAGACTTTAATGAAAGCATAACCCAGGTAAATGAAGAAATTATCACTACTGAAGGAAATGTTAAACAATGCAAGAGTATGACCCTCCATGGAAGACATCCCCATGAGCTGAACAGACTGGACATCAACAAGGAAGCCTGGCAAAGCTGGAGACCTCTTCCCAGAAACTGAGGGGTTTCCTGTGGCAATACATCATTGTAATGTGGTTAACACAAAAATTATCAAAAACACATCATGAAAGCCCAACAAATTCAAGATGATAAATGTAGAAAATGTCAAGAGAAACTTAAAATATCCAACACTTTATAGGATCCTACAGCAGTTTAACTGCAGTATGTTGTCCATTAACTTTAACTTTCTCCTCACATTCTGCTTGTTTTACATTACCATACTTACAATCAGTAATCATTATCATCATCATCATCATCACACCCCCGCCCCCGTACCTTTAAAGATTCAAGTACATTTATTTACAAAGAATGTATGAATAATACAATCTTGAAATTGCTTGCTCACAGGTAGCCACAAAGCAAGAAACCCGAAATTAAAGAACAAAAAATAAAGACCAACACCCCATGCGTCAGAGAAAGGAAAATAAATACAAATGATGCTAACAATTGAAGTGAACAACAATATTTGGAACCAAAATTGAGTCCCCAGATCTGAACCCTGGAGCAACTCAGAGTAGACCCAAAGCCTCGCTGATCAGTTTATCACATTAGTGGGCACGGAGCACAGAATCCAGAACAATCTTCATAGCCTCAGCACTATGGAAAGAGAAGTGATCATCACGGAGAACCAGCGAAGTCGGCTCTTGCCCCAGATCCCGACAGTTTTTTTCAGTCTAATGGAAAAGGCTCCGGCACATACCTGACAATTTGGGCTCTTTGAAAGGACACACAGAGGCCTTATGGCCTGGCTCCTGACAATGGTAGCAAATAAAAGTCTGAGAAGGGTTTTTTTACCCTCGTTTCTCCCATTCTCCTATTCTGCAGAATTGCCTTGACTGTCCCTCGGAGGTTACGGTCTATGTTGCTTTGGAATGATGGTTGTGGTGACGCCCCTTAGCAGCCTTTGAGGTACTGCAGGGCTAGTCAGGCCACAGTGAGTCCACCCACTGCTTCGTGCTCCCGGACCCATGTTTTGGTGTCTAGAGGAAGCACCCACAACAGCTGGTCTAGAACAATGCCTCACCAATCTCCTCAATAGGAGAATAGATTTCTGCTGAGGTATCAAATTTAGCCAGCTCCAGATCTGGATAATTTTTGGATCTCCCTTCATACATTTTAATGTAATCTTCTGGAGCTTTTCCTGTTAATAGTAGCTGGCAGGTGCAATCTTCCTCTGGCCATTGCCATATTCAGACCATCCTGATGAACCTGAGGAGATAATTCACTATATTGTTTCCTTGTTGATAGATGGCATCTTGGGACCCTTCTGCAGGCTTTGGAGTTTCTTTCTAAAAGTGTTATCTCTTCTGCTAGGCAGACAGAAAGACTCAGAACAGATTTTCCAGGGCAAATTTAGAGAATTTTGTCCTGGGCTAAATTTCTTCTTCCTCCTAGTTCTTGGCTGTTTCCCAGGCACTTGCTTTATTTCTCACCTCAAGAGGGATTTTCTGACTTGGCACCTTAATCTCACTCTTCTCTGAGTTGAGCTCATGCTTTTGTAACTGGCCATCCCACCACTTCCATGATATTTATGTAAGTGGGTTACAACTGAAGAAAGCTGGAGTAGCTTACTACTTGTGTACAAGGGTGGTTATTCAGTGCATCAAAAATCCAACTTACAAAAATTAGGGAAAATAGCAAAAAGAAAACTGCCAATATTTACAAACTGATATCTATCAGAATACACAATAAATTGCTCCAAACTATTATTGCTGTGAACTACTCAGAGTGATCCACTCCATTTTCTTAGGCACCAGGACTTAACATTTTTAATTACCTGCAAATTTAACTTAAGAATACGCATGAATCAAAGTATGATGCACCCCACAATGTATACCAGGGAAGACATTGAAGTGCACTGCACACACTCAGCAGATTGACTGCAGAATGACAAGTGTGTGTGCGTGTGTGTGTGTGTGTGTGTGTGTGTGTGTGTGTGTTTGTGTATGTCTGTGTGTGTCTGTACAGATGCACATGTGGACTAAGTGCATTTACCAAACACTCTTCATCACACCTGGTAGATTTCAATTTGCGGGCAGATTGGGAAAATACAGTTGATACTAGATTCCAAGAGAGGAGATTTGTAAAATACTTGGCTTGTGGTTGAGCTCACTAGGGGAACAACAGCTCTGGACTGGGTGTTATGTTATAAACCAGGTTTGATTAGGAAACTTAAGGTAAAGGAACCCTTAGGAGTCAGTGATCTTAATATGATAATTAATTCACCCTGCAGTTTGAGAATGAGAAGCTAAAATTGGATTATTACAATGGAATAAAGGGATTTACAGAAGCATGAGAGAGGAGCTGGCCAAAGGTCATTGGAAGGGAACATTAGCAGAGATGATGGCAGAACAACAATTGCTGGAATTTCTGAGAGTAATTTAGAAGGTGCAGGATATATATATATATATCCTGGAGCTAAAGAAGTATTCTAAAGAGAAGATGAGCCCACTTGTGGCAGTCAAGAGGGGTCATAGACAGTACAAATGAAAAAGGGAGGGGCATAATATAGCAAAAAATTGTGGGAGGTTAGCGGATTGTGAAGGCTCATGACAACCCAGGAGCAGAGGAATCGAAGACTGTCCATAAAGAGACAGAAACAAGAGATTGGACATAGGAATACCAACAGAGCATCAGTAGCACAACCAAGTGACACCACAGGACAAATCATTCTCCCGAACACACAGCAGAGTTCTGCTTCCAGAGCACACAGAAGGTGGGAAACATGTGCCGGTCAAAATCAATCTGGCAAGACCAATCAGAAAGGGCCTGAAGTTAATGGCTCTAACTATTAGAGAGCACAGGTGCTCAAGAAACCCAGAAACTACAGAAGTCTGAAGGTTCTTGACATCTGAGGAATGGAAAATTGCAAACGTAACTGCACTCATTAAGCAGGGAGGGAAGCAGAAGAAATTAAATTATAGGCCAGTTAGCCTGATTCCAGTGTTTGGAAAGATGTAGGAAACCCCATTATTAAAGATGGGGTTTCAGGGTACTTGGAGGCATGTGAAAAAATAGGTCAAAGTCAGCATGGTTTCTTTAAGGGGAAATCTTGCCTGACAAATATGTTGGAACTCTTTGAGGAAATGACAGGCAAGATAGACAAAGGAGAGTCAGTGGATATTGTTAACTTGGAATTTTCAGAAGACCTTTGACAAGATGCCACACATGATGTCACTTCAGAAGGAAATTACAGGAAAGATACTAGATACAGGAAAGATTGGTTGACTAGCAGAAAGCAAAGAATGGACATAAAGATGGCCTTTTCTGCTTAGTTGCCAGTGACTAGTGATGTAGAAAAGTACAAAGTACATTTTATTATCAAAGTACATATATTCACAATATACAACCCTGAGAATCATTTTCTTGTGGGCATACTCAATGAATCTATGGAATAATAATCATAACAGAATCAGTGAAAGACTGCCCAAATTGGGCATTTAACCAGAGTGCAGAAGACAACAAACAACAAACTGTGCAAGTATAAAAAGAAATCAATAAAAGTGCAATAAGTATCAAGAACATGAGATGAAGAGTCATTGAAAGTGAGTCCATATGTTGTGGGAACATTTCAATGATAGGGCTAGTGAAGCGGAATGAAGTTATCCACCTGTGGTTCAAAAGCCTGATGGTTGAGGGATAACAACTATTCTTGAACCTGGTAGTGTGAGTTCAAAGACTCCCGTACTTTCTTCCTGATGGCAGAAGCAAAAGGAGAGCATGTTCTGTGTGGTGGGGATCCTTGATGATGGATGCAGCTTTCTTGTGACTGTGTCTCATGTAGATGTGCTCAATGGTGAGGAGGGCTTGAGCCTTGATGGACTGGGCCATATCCATCACTTTTTGAAGGATTTTCCATTCAAGGACACTGGTGTTTCCATACTAGCCTGTGATGCCGCCAGTCAATATAGTCTCCACTACACATCTATAAAAGTTTGTCAAAGTTTTAGATGTCATGCCAAATATCTGCACACTCCTAAGGAAGTAGAGGCACTGTCATGTTTTCCTCTTAATTGCACTTTGTTAGTGTGCCCAGGACAGATCCTCTGAAATAATAACAATGAGGAATGTGAAGTTGCTGATCCTCTCCACCTCTGATCCTCCGATGAGAACATGGACATCTGGTTTCCTTCTCAATAATCAGCATCTTGGTCTTGCTGTTATTGAGTAAGAGGTTATTTTTGCACCACTCAGACAGATTTTCAATCTCCGTCCTATATGTCTTATCACCACTTTTTATTCAGCCCACCGCCAGCTAAACGAGGGTAAGACTTACGCAATAAATGGTAGTGCCCTGGGGAGTGTGCCAAAATGGAGAGACTTAGGGACACTAGGACATAATTCCCTGAAAGTAGTGTTACAGTTAGATATGATAGTTGTGCGTGGAAGGTCATGTTTGACAAATCTTATATTTGTGCGTGGAAGGTCATGTTTGACAAATCTTATATTTGTGCGTGGAAGGTCATATTTGACAAATCTTATATTTGTGCGTGGAAGGTCATGTTTGACAAATCTTATTGAATTTTTTGATGAGGTTACTGAGAAAGTTGACGAGGGTAAAGCAGTGGATGTTGTCTATGTGGACTTCAGTAAGGCCTTTGACAAGGTTCCACATGGAAAGTTAGATAGGAAGGTTCAATCGTTAGGCATTAATATGGAAGTAGTAAAATGAATTCAGCAGTGGCTAGATGGGAGACACCAGAGAGTAGTGGTGGATAACTGTGTGTCAGATTGGAGGACGGTGTGTAGCAGTGTGCCTCAGGGATCTGTACTTGGTCCAATGTTGTTTGTAATATATATTAATGATCTGGATGATGGGGTGGTAAATTGGATTAGTAAGTATGTAGATGATACTAAGATAGGTGGTGTTGTGGATGATGAGGTAGGTTTTCAAAACTTTCAGAGAAATTTAGGACAGTTAGAAGAGTGGGCTGAAAGATGGCAGATGGAGTTTAATGCAGAAAAATGTGAGGTGCTACATTTTGGTAGAACTAATCAAAATAGGACATACATGGTAAATGGTAGGGCATTAAAGAATGCTGTAGAACAGAGGGATCTAGGAATAATGGTGCATAGTTCCCTTAAGATGGAATCTTATGTGGATAGGGTGGTGAAGAAAGCTTTTGGTTTGCTGGCCTTTATTAATCAGAGCATTGAGTATAGGAGTTGGGATGTAATGTTGAATTTGTATAAGGCATTGGTAAGGCCAAATCTGGAGTACTGTGTACAGTTCTGGTCACCAAATTATAGGAAAGATGTCAATAAAATTGAGAGAGTACAGAGGAGTTTTACTAAAATATTGCCTGGGTTTCATCTCCTAAGTTACAGAGATAGGTTGAACAAGTTAGTCTTTATTCTTTGGAGCGTAGAAGGTTGAGGGGGGACTTGATAAAGGTGTTTACAATTATGAGGGGGATTGATAGAGTTGACGTGGTTAGACTTTTTCCATTGAGAGTGGGGAAGATTCAAACAAGAGGACATGCGTTGAGAGTTAGGGGACAAAAGTTTAGGGGTAACATGAGGGGGAACTTCTTTACTCAGAGAGTGGTAGCTGTATGGAATGAGCTTCCAGCAGAAGTGGTTGAGGTGGAGGACCGCCCCTGTCTGCAAATGGAGTAGCAGTATTTTTGTGCTGCTCTTAGTTTTCTTTCTCTCCCTCTAGTTTAAGCTTTGCATTTAAAAGTTTTACTTGCTGATTCTTGAGGGGGATCAATACGTCTATGTCTACAAGAAGTGGGAAGAATTTACCTGAGCCCAGTGATAAAGGTAATGGGAAAGGAAAGGTGCAAAAGGAAAGATCTGATGAAATGCCATCGTGGGCTGAAGATATCGTTCGGACACTGAATTCAATTAAGGATCAGAATGGATCAATTAGAGACCAACTGGAAAATAATAGTAATGAAATGAAGTCATTTCTGGGAAAACTTAAAGACCTGGAAACTCAAGTTATTTCACATGAAGAGGAATTGAAGATAACTAAGCAAAAGTTGTCTGAAGCTACAACTCGTTTGGAAAGATATCAAAATAAGATTATAGACCTGGAAACTAGGTCTCGACGAAGGAATATACGAATTGTTGAGCTGCAAGAAGAAGCTGAAGATGGAGATCTAACGGCTTACTTTAGTAAGCTTTTCCACGCTTTATTTCCTACCATTCTATCAAAGCCGCCTGCTATAGAAAGGGCACACAGAGTGTTTATCTCGAAATTGAAGGATTCTAGTAAACCAAGATCTGTTCTGGTTTGCTTTCATCACTTTAAAATTAAAGATCAAATAGTGTGACAGGCAAGAAAACAGAGAGTTTTTAGATTTATGGAATCTGAGCTCCGCTTTTATGAATATTATCCAAGTGAGATAATGGAACAAAGATCAAAATTTGCCCTGGTAATGAAATAAGCATATGATAAAAAAACTTTTTCCATCTTTGAGGTACCCGACAAGAATTAAAATTTTTCCTGCTAGTTCTCCTCGTACTTCTTTTGATCCAAAAGCTGCACTGGACTTTGTTCAGGCTATACCCGCCGCTGTTACGTTATGGATGCCGCTGTTGAATGATCTATCTGAAAGGCTGTTTGGCTATCTGTATATTATTCGCATTTTGGAAAGAAGATTTATGAAGGTCATTTGTATATTTCACTGAGAGACTAATTAAAGAAGACAAGGAGAGTTGTTCATCATTGCATATTGTTGGTTTTCCTTTGGAAAGATTTATGGCTTAAGTATCTCTGTCTAAATGATCTTTAAACATTCAATGACTGAAAGAAGATAAGGGGATTTGTTCCTTTAATTTAATACTTGGTTTGTTTCTTTTTTTTTAATTAGCTAATTGGTAGTTTTTTTCCTACTAATAGGGCTTTTAATATATTTTTTCTGTTTTATTATAGCATTTTATAATTGAATTTAAAGCTTTTTTAGGGAATTAATATTAAACTTAAAGATGACACGGGTTTTTCTCTCTAAGAGATAACATTATTTTGGTTCTTTCTTGTTTATTAAGTGATGGAATGTAAATACCTTTTTTTGCTGAGACTTTATTGTTTTTTTCACAAGGTCACTCTACTTTTTTACTAACCGGGGAGAGGGAAAGAAAACACAGACAGGGCAGTCAGTAGCTTTGAATTCTATCGTAGATCGCTTGCCTTTTTCGGGTTTCCGGGTGTGGGTGGGTGGGTTTAGAGTTAGGAGTTTTTTCCCATTGGGTGGTTCCAGAGTATGCTTTTTTTTTTTATCTGGCTGTATTCTTCATCACTGCCATTTTTGATTATCCCGTATTGGTATGTGCTCTGTGCATGTATAAAGTAGAATAAAATTATAGTATGGTATTTAAACGGATTAAAATAATAAGTTGGAATGCACATAGTTGGAATCATCCTATTAAACGAAAAAAGACTTTTAAAATTATTAACTGATTCCAACCTGATATAATTTTTGCTCAAGAGACACATATCAGGGCGGGAGATCAAAATAGATTTTTTAGATGGTGGAATAGTTTGCAATTCCACCCTACTTTTCAGAGTAAAACAAAAGGCGTGTCTATTTTTATTAAACCCAATATATTTATTCAAGAGGATATTGAATCAGATTCTAATGGTAGATTTTTAATTGTTAAAGGAGCAATCTGTAACAGAAAAGTTGTTTTGGTTAATTTGTATGGTCCTTCTTTTTTTAAAAAGGTATTTGCTTTACTGCCTGATTTAAATGAATATATGCTGATAATGGGTGGGGATTTTAATTGCTGCCTAAATCCTATGATTGATAAGAGCTCAACCAATCAGCAACTTCCAAATCGATCCACGTCATTTATTAATTCTTTTTTGATTGATTTTGGGTTGATTGATTTGTGGAGGTATCTTCATCCTGATAATAGAGAATATTCTTTCTTCTCACATGTTTATAAACATATTCAAGGATCGATTATTGCTATATCTGATCATTCGCCTCTGAGTTTGTCTTTTGAATTTGATGATGTCATTCTTGCCCGCCCACCTTGGCGCATGTCTCAGACATTATTGCGAAACTCTGACTTTGTCAGTTTCATTGAAATCCAGATAAAAGAATTTTTTCTTTTTAACGATATAGGGGGTATGTCTAAATTAGTTATATGGGATACATTTAAAGTATTTTTACATGGTCAGATTATTTCTTATTCAGCTAAACTTAAAAAACAAACTAAAGCAGAATTAGATAGAATTTCATAACAAATTAAAGATTTAGATAATATCTATGCAATTTCCCCCAATACTGATTTATTTAAACAAAGGGTGGAACTTCAATCACAATATAACCTGTTATTAACTCATCCCATTGAAGGATATTTGCTTAAGTTAAAGAGCCAATTTTATATGTTTGGAGATAAAAATAATAAACTGCTTGCATCTCAGTTAAAAGTGGCTACAGCCAAAAGGCAAATCATGAAAATTCATAGGAAAGATTGTATCTTAGCTCAGGAATATGAAGAAATTAATAAGATTTTTCAAGATTTTTATGCTGAGCTTTATAAATCTCAATATCCGTTAGATTCCTCTGAAATGAATGCTTTTTTACGAAAGGTTGTTTTTCCTAAAATCTCGGCTGAGGATCAAAAAACTCTCGATGCTCAAATTACTGAAGCCGAAATTCATAAAGCTATTTTTTCAATGCAATCTGGTCAGTCCCCAGGACTTGATGGCTATCCTGTAGAATTTTATTAAAAATGTGGAAAGTTGCTTTCTCCATATATGTTGGAAATGTTTAAGGATTCTTTTGTGAAAGGTGACTTACCCTCTACTTTTTATGAGGCTTCTATTTCTTTAATTCTTAAAAAAGATAAAGATCCTATTGACTGTGCTTCATATAGACCTATTTCATTACTGAATGTCGACGCTAAGATTTTGTCAAAGATAATGGCCAATCGTTTGGAGAACATTTTGGGTAAAATTATTTTTAAAGATCAAACAGTCTTTATAAAGGGTCGCCATTCTTTTTCAAATGTTCGGAGACTATTTAACATTATATATTCGTCCTCTTTTAAAACTCCACAATGTGTTGTATCTTTGGATGCTGAAAAAGCTTTCGATTGAGTCAAATGGAAATATTTATTCAATGCTTTAGAGAAATTTGGCTTTGGTGCTAATTTTAATTATTGGATTAAAATGATATATAAAGCCCCTATTGCTACTGTTGTCACTAACAATTGTAGATCTCCTATTTTTCAGCTTTCACGGAGGACAAGGCAAGGCTGTCCATTAAGTCCTTTGTTGTTTAATTTAATATTAGAACCCCTTGCTATTGCTCTTCATTAGGCTAAAAATATCCATGGGATTTTTGTGAATGAGACCATGCATAAGATCTTTCTTTATGCTGATGATTTATTGGTTTATATACCTAACCCTGACGAATCCATTCCTGCCTTACTAAAATTATTTAATGAATTTGGAGGTTTTTCAGGATATAAAATAAATTTTAATAAAAGTGAATTGTTTCCTTTAAATGATTCTGTCTCTGTATATGATAATACTCCTTTTAAAGTCACAGACTCTTTTAGATATCTAGGTATTATAATTACTAAAAAATATAAGGATCTTTATAAAGCCAATTTTGTTCCCTTAGTAGACTCCATGAAATATTTATTTAGTAGATGGAGTCCACTTACATTTTCACTTGTTGGTCATATTTATATAGTTAAAATGGAGATTTTATCGAGATGTTTATATTTATTTCAGAATATTTCTGTCTTTTTGACTAGGGAGTTTTTTGATCGGATTGATTCTATTATTTTATCTTTTATTTGGAATAATAAAAGACCAAGAATTAGTAAATGTCATTCACAAAAATTGAAAAAGAATGAAGGTCTTGATTTGCCTAATCTAAGTATGTATTATTGGGCTGTTAATGTGCGATGTATGTCTTTTTGGTTATACTGGGTTGATAAGAACGATCGGCCAATTTGGGTAGACCTGGTACTGAAAGTTGTAAAACAGTTTATTTAACCTTGTTATTGGGAGCTCCTTTACCTATGCAATTAGTTAAAGTTGTTAATTTAAACCTATATCCTGTGATTAAGTATTCTTTACAAATTTGGCTCCAATTCTGCAATTTTTTTAATCTTAAAAAATTTAAACTTTGTAGTTTAATTTACCGAAATTACTTTTTAAGCCTTTGAGTGATCCAATTTTTTTACTTTGGAAAAATAAAGGTATTAATTCTTTTTTGGATTTATTTAAAGAAGATAGATTGATGTCTTTTGAACAATTAATTGATAAATATTCTCTTTCATACTCACACTTTCTGCAATATCTTCAAGTTAGACATTTTTTACAAAAATATTTAAGCAATTTTCCTTACATATTGGAGGCTGACCTGTTAGATACTATTATGAGTATGAATCCTTTGATTAAGGGTTCTATTGGAAGAATTTATAATTTATTATTACAATGGGATAAGCGGCCTTTATCTAAGATTAAACAGGATTGGGAAAAGGAACAATTTGACTTTTATGACGGAGGATTGGATGTGGATATTGAAGTTGGTTAACTCTTCTTCAATTTGTGCTAGCCATTCATTGATTCAATTTAAAATTGAACATTGTTATCATTTGACAAAGGGGAAACTTTCTAAAATCTTTTCTGATGTTGATAGTCATTGTGATAGATGTAAAACTGAGATAGCTACACTGACACATATGGTTTGGTCTTGTTCTATATTGGAACAGTTCTGTAAGTTAGTTTTTTCAACAATTTCTAAAGCACTTAAAATTAATTTAAAACCTAATAAATTAACTGCGCTTTGTGGAATAATTCCTCAAAATATTCATGGTATTTCTGTGTCTGACCAACATGTTATTGCATTTGTTACATTGATAGCTAGGAGGGCCATTTTGTTGAAGTGGAAGGATACATCAGCTCCCACTTTGTCACAATGGTTCTCTCAAGTGATGCTATGTCTTAGTTTGGAGAAAATTAGAAGTTGAACTTTTGAACCTTTATTTGACTTTGAGAAAAGATGGGGCTCATTTGCTCGTTATTATCATTTGAGTTAATTAATATAATTTTTCCACGATCTAATTGTAAATTTTTTAGTATATTTTCTTTTCTTGCCAGTGGTTTGATGTTTATTTTTAGAAGCTTTTTGTATGATGCACGACTCTGGGGTTGTACACCTAATGGGTCCTTTCTTTTTCTCTCACTTTTCTGCTTAGTAGGTTTTTTTTTGTTATCACAGAATTTTTTTTCAATCTTTAAGATAATGTTTTTTTGAGGCATTTTAAGTGTTGTTACTTCTATGTACTCATGTTATTTTCCCTGTATAACAATAAAAAGATTTGAAAAGAAAAGGAAAGAAAGAAGAGAAGTGGTTGAGGCAGGTTGTATGTTGTTGTTTAAAGTTAAATTGGATAGCTATACGGACAGGAAAGGAATGGAGGGTTATGTTCTGAGTGCAGGTCGGTAGGGCTAGGTGAGAGTAAGAGTTCAGCACGGACTAGGAGGGCAGAGATGGCCTGTTTCCGTGCTGTAATTGTTATATGGTTATATGATAGTGACAAAGGCAAATGTAACTCTTGGCTTCTTCAGTCAGTCATTCAATATGAGATTTGGGACGTATCGATTCAACTGTACAGGTCATTGGTGTGACAACTCGGTGCACAATTCTGGTCTCTGAGCTACAGGAAGGATGAACTTTTGCTGGAAAGGGTGCAGAAAAGATTCCCAATTATGTTAGCAGAGTTGGAGAACTCGAGTTATAAAGGAAAGCTGGATAGGCTGCAGCAGTTCTCCCTGGAATGTAAGAGGGAGAATGTGTCGGAGCATATAAAATCATTAGCTGGATAAATAAGGTAAATGGTCACAGTCTTTTTCTCAAAGTAGGGGACTGTTTATTCCCCTGCTTAGATGTTGCCTGACGGGCTGAGTTCCACTTTGTGTGTATTGTACTATACTTCCAGCACCTGCAGAATCTCTCGTTTTATATCTGCGTTTTAAGTGCACTGGACTTGTGACATTTGACACACAGAATCAGAAGTCCAATGCATTTAAAACGCAGATATAAAACTGGAGAGATTCTGTCGTTGCTGGAAGAATAGTTGATATTGAGTATACTGTTTATGGTAGCTTGCTACGTTAAAGTAACGCTGAGTTTTCTACATAAAAACATTGACTGTGTTTGAAGCATGTGGCGTGGAACCGACGCTTATAAGAGCATTTTCAAAGGTACCTTAAGCCTCTGTATTTCAGCGTCCGGCAACCATGAACCGGCGATGGAGTGCGCATGCGTAAAGGGCGCGGTCAGTTCCGGAAATCGCGCATGCGCTCAGTGGACAGAGGGGGTTCCGGAAGAGCGGGTCTTTGGGTCGGTGTTTCGTTTCTATCAGCGTCTGCACCTCGATGCAGGGGCATTTGTGACTCTGCACCCCGGGATAGTGCTAGTCTTTTTTTCTCTCTCTCTCTCTCTCAGCCCCACGATCTTTACCCGGGCCTTGAGGAGTTTGCGACTGATGAACGAAGGTAAGTGGTAAGTGTCGGTACAGAGGCCTAAACGCAGCAGCAAATAAAAGGAAGGTAGGGTCAGTCTGAGCGGTCATTGTCAGAGTGTGCCATTGTTAGAGTGGGAAGGTTTTGGTACAACAGGTAGAAATGCAAGTAGGAGGTAAGGTTTTTCTCCTGTTGACTAAAGTTTTGGTTTTTTTTAAGTACAGTGTAGTCAGGATGCAGTGCTCCACCAGAAGTGGATTAAGTAGTCAATGCAGTGGTTCCCTGTGACCAGTCCCCTCATTAACAAGTATACCTCTTTAGATAGTGCTGGTAGGGGATAATGACTCATCAGGCCACAGCAACAGCAGCCAGACTATGTTGGCACTGTAACCTCCTCAGGCTCAGTAGGGAAGGGTAGTGCAGTAGTGATAGGGGACTTGATAGCTAGGGGCTGGACAGGAGATTTTGTGGCTGCAAATGAGACATCAGAATGGTGTGTTGCCTCCTGGGTGCTAGACTCCAGGATGTAGTGGAGTTGCTGAAGAATACTCAAGGAGGAGGGTAAACAGCCAGAGGTTGTGGTGTGTATTTGCACCAATGACATAGGCATAAAAGGGGAAGAGGTCCGATGTAGTGAGTATTGAGAGTTGGGAAAGAGGCTGAAGAGAAGGACCTCAAAGGTAATAATCTCCAGATTACTCCTGGTGCCATGGGCTGGTGGTAGCACAGATGACTAAGTGGCTGAGGAGATGGTGTAGGGAGCAATATTTCAAGCTCTTGGATCACTAACCTTTTCTGGGGAAGGGATGACCTGTACAAGAGGGATGGGTTGCACTGGAACCGGAGGGTTTGCTAATGCTACTCAGGAAGATTTAAACTAGTTTGGCAGGGGGCTGGGAACATGACCACCAGGTCAGTAAGTGAAGAATTGATCAGACAGGAAGATAGATATCAGAGAAACTATTGATAGACAGAATTTTCACGTGTTTGTGTGATTTGTTTTTCTTTTGGGGAGGATTGATATTTTCCTTTCTTTGTTTCATGGCTGGAGAAATCAAATCTCAGAGTTGTATACTGCATACTTTGATAATAAATGTACCTTTAAAATAACAGGTATGATGGGACAGATAGTTTAAAGTATGTGTATTTTAGTGCTAGGAGTATTATGGGTAAGAGTGCTAAACTTAACAGCATGGATCAGTACATGGAACTACAATGTTGTGACTATTACAGGGACTTGGTTGAGAGAGGGGCAGAGGAATGGGTGATTAATGTACCAGGGTTTTGAACTTTTAGAAAAGATAGAGAAAGAGTTAAGGGTGGTGGAGGAGGGAGTTGCACTACTAATTAGGGACAATATCACAGCTTCACTCAGGTGAGACGTAATAGAGGGTTCAGACAGTCCATTTGAATAGAATTTGAAAAATTGGAAGGGTGCAAAGACAGACCTGATAGCCACCAGGCCATTGAGAAACAGATATTAAACCGATTAATGACGATTTTTAAAAAAAAAGGTAAAATGGGTTGTTGTCATGGGGTATTTCAATCACCCCTAATATAAGCTGGGACCTTTTCAGTGCAAGGAGTTTAGATAGGGCAGAATTTGTCAGGCGTATCCAGGAAGGTTTCTTAAATTAATACGTGGATGGTCAAATGAGCAGAGGAGCAGTACTGGACCTGCACAGGTGACTGATCCTTCAGTTGGTGAACAGTTAAGAAACAGTGACCACAACTCCCTAACTTTCAGGATAGCTCTAGGTGAACATTGGACAGTCCATGTGGGAGAGTTTTAAATAAGAGTAGGGCAAATTACGAGGGTATTAGGCAGGAACTAAGAGTTAATTGGGAATACCTTTTCCCTGGCAAGTCCACATCAGACATGTGGAGGGTACTTAAAGATCAATTGCACAGAGTACTGGAAAGGTATGTTCCGGTTAGAAGGAAGGGTGGAGACAGAAAGATAAGAGAACCTTGAATGTCCAGAGAGGTGATTAATTTAATTAAGAAGACAAAAGAAAAGTATGTAAAGCTTGGAAGTTGGAATTAAATGGATCAATCAGAATCAGGTTTATTATCACCAGCATATGACGTGAAATTTGTTAACTTAGTAGCAGCAGTTCAATGCAATGCATAACATAGAAGAGAAAAAAAAATAAGTCAATTACAGTATACGTATATTGAATAGATTTTAAAACGTGTAAAAAACAGAAATACTGTATATATTTTAAAAACTGATGTAGTGTCCGAGGGTTCAATGTCCATTTTGGAATTGGATGGCAGATGGGAAGAAGCTCTTTCTGAATTAACAAATAAATAAGCCAGGAAAGAACTAAAGAAAGAAATTAGCAAGGGCCATGAAAAGTCCTTAGCAAGTAGGATTGTGAATCCCAAGGCGTTCCATATGTATATAGAGCAAGAGGATAGCTAGAAAGTGGGTGGCACCACTCAAGGGTAAAGAGGGGAACATTTGTTTGGAATATGAGTGGGGTCCTTAATGAGTATTGTACTCTATTACTTACCAAGGAAAATGACATGGAGGACCAGGAGATTAGTGCTGAATGCATAAGTATATTAGTGTTTATGCAGTCAAGGAGGAGGAAGTGTTGGGTCTCCTGATGAGTATTAAGGTGGCAAACAAGAGAAAACCTGCGGATGCTGGAAATCCGAGCAACATGCACACAATGCTGGGGGATCTCAGCAGGCCAGATAGCATCTACACAATAGTGGATGTTTCTGGCCAAAACCAGAACCAAGTACAGTCGACGTTTCTGGCAGGACTGGAGAAGATTTAAAAGGTGGGGGGGAGGAGGGGGGAGAAAAACACCAGGTGATAGGTGAAACCTGGAGGGGCAGGGATGAAGTAAAGAGCTTGGCAGTTGATTGGTGAAAGAGACAGAAGGCCATGGAAGAAAGAAAAAGGGGGAGGAGATGAGGTGAGAGAGGGAAAAAGGAATGGGAAATGGAGGAGGGGTGGGGGCATTACCAGGAGATTGAGAAATCAGTGCTCATGACATCAGATTGGAGACTGCCCAAACGGATATTCCCAATTAACCCTTAGTTCCTGCCTAATGGCCTCGTAATTTGCCCTACTCCATCCTAAGTGTGGCCTCATCACGACAGTGGAGGAGGCCAAGGATGGACATGTCGGAATGGGAAGTGGAACTAAAATAGGTGCCCACTGGGAGATCCTGCTTGTTCTAGCGGATGGAGCATAGATGCTCAGTGAAGCAGTCTCCCAATCTACTCGGGTCTCACCAATATACAGGAGGCCATGCTGGGAACACCAGATATAGTATGTGACCCCAAAAGACTCTCAGATGAAGTGTTGCCTCACCTGGAAGGACTGTTTAGGGCCCTGGTTGATGGTGAGGGAGGAGGTGTAGGGGCAGGTATAGCACCTGTTCTGCTTGCAAGGATAAGTGCCAGGTGGGAGTTCATTGGGGAGGGTTGTGTGGACAAGGAGTTGCATAGGGAGCAATCCCTCCAGAAAGTGGCAGGGAGGGAAAGATGTGCTTGGTGGTGGGATCCTGTTGGAGATGGCGGAAGTTTCGGAGAATTGTGAGCTGGATGCAGAGGCTGGTGGGATCGTAGGTGAGGGCAAGAGGAACCAGGTTACAGAGGGAGACGAGAGATTAGATGGCTGGGGCCTTGACCAGTATCTTTATGTCCTCTCTGGGCACAGGAGAAGTCCCAGAGGACTGGCGAGTGGCTAATGCTGTACCTTATTTAAGAAGAGATTAAGGGAAAATGCTGGGAACTATAGATCAGTGGGTCTTGCATTAATTGTAGGGAAATTGCTGAAGAAAATTCTTAGGGATAGGATTTATGAACATTTGGAACCCAATGGCTTACTTGAAGGATAAGTTTTGTCTTACCAAGTGACTTTTTTGACAAGGTGATGAGTGAGATTGAAGAAGGGAGAGCAGTGGATATTGCCTAAATGGATTTTAATAAGGCATTTGACAAAGTCCTCCATGGGGTGCTAATCCAGAAGATTAGGGTGCATAGGGTCCACGGTGAATTGGCTGTTTGGATTCAGGACTGGCTTGTGCATAAGACAGAGGGTAGTGGGTGGAGGGGCATTCGAGTTGGAGGTCTGTAATCAGTTGTGTTCTGCAGGGATCTATACTCTGCTGGTTGTGATGTATACTGTATAAATGACCTGGATGAAAATGTAGATGTGTGAGTTAGTAAGTTTAGACCATAAGACTTAGGAGCAGAATTAGGCCATTTGGCCCATCGAGTGTGTTCTCCCACTACATCATGGCTGATCCATTTTCCTTCTCCGCCCCAGTCTCCTGCCTTCTCCCCATATCCCTTCATGTCCTAACTATTCAGCCAGTTGTCTTCGTACATGTTGGTACCAATGACATAGATAGGACAAGGGAGGAGGTTCTGAAGAGAGATTACTGGGAGTTAGGAAGGAAGCTGAGAAGCAGCACCTCCAGGGTGGTAATCTTGGGATTGCTACCTGTGCCACGTGCTAGCAAGGGCAAGAATAGTAGGATCAGGTAGATGAATGTGTGGCTGAGAGACTGGTGCAGGGGGCAGGGCGTCAGATTCTTGGATAATTGGGATCTCTTCTGGGGGAAGTTTGACCTGTTCAAAATGGACGGGATACACCTGAACCCGAAGGGGACCAATATCCTGGCGGGAAAGTTTAATAGAGCTGTTAGGGAGGGTTTAAACTAATTTGGCAGGGGGATGGGAACCGGAATGATAGAGCGGAGGAAGGGGAAAACAGAAATAAATCTAAGATAGGGAGCAGTAAAGATGTCAGGAAAGACAGGCAGGTGATGGGGCAAACTTGTAGCCATTGGGATGAGTTGCCATGAAATCAAAGCGAGAAGTACCAAATACGGGTCTTAAGGTGTTATACCTAAATGCACACGGCATAAGGAATAAGGTGGATGATCTTGTCGTACAGCTACAGATTGGCAGGAATGATATTGTAGCCATCACTGAGACGTGGCTAAAGGATGCATGTCTCTGGGACCTGAACGTCCAAGGATACACGGTGTATCGGAAGGATAGGAAGGTAGGCAGAGGGGGAGGCGTGGCTTTATGGGTAAGAAATGATATTAAATCATTAGAAAGAGGTGATATAAGATCAGAAGGTGCAGAATCTTTATGCGTTGAGCTAAGAAATCGCAGGGGTAAAAGGACCCTGATGGCAGTTATTTATAGGCCTCCAAACAGCTGCAGTGATGTGGGCTACAAATTACAACAGGAAATGGAAAAGGCTTGTCAGAAGGACAGTGTTATGATAATTGTGGGGGATTTTAACATGCGAGTGGATTGGAAAAATCGGATCGGCACTGGATCTCGAGAGAGAATTTATAGAATGTCTGCGAGATGGCTTTTTAGAACAGCTTGTTGAGCCCACTAGGGGATCGGCTGTACTGGATTGGGTATTGTGTAATGAACCGGAGGTGATTAGAGAGATTGTGAAGAAACCCTTAGGAGACAGTGATCATAACATGATTGAGTTCACTGTGAAATTTGAAAAAGAGAAGCCGAAATCTGATGTGTCGGTATTTCAGTGGAGTAAAGGAAATTACAGTGGCATGAGAGAGGAACTGGCCAAAGTTGACTGGAAAGGGACACTGGAGGGAAAGACGGCAGAGCAGCAGTGGCTGGAGTTTATGCGAGAAGTGAGGAAGGTGCAAGACAGGTATATTCCAAAAAAGAAATTTTCGAATGGAAAAAGGATTGAACTGTGGTTGACAAGAGAAGTCAAAGCCAAAGTTAAAGCAAAGGAGAGGGCATACAAGGAAGCAAAAATTAGTGGGAAGACAGAGGATTGAGAAGTTTTTAAAAGCTTACAAAAGGAAACTAAGAAGATCATTAAGAGGGAAAAGATGAACTATGAAAGGAAGCTTGCAAATAATATCAAAGAGGATACTAAAAGCTTTTTCAGGTATATAACGAGTAAAAGACAGGTGAGAGTAGATATAGGACTGATAGAAAATAATGCTGGAGAAATTGTAATAGGAGATAAGGAGATGATGGAGGAACTGGACGAGTATTTTGCATCGGTCTTCACTGAGGAAGACATTAGCAGTATACCGGACACTCAAGGGTGGCAGGGAAGAGAAGTGTGCGCAGTCACAATTACAACAGAGAAAGTACTCAGGAAGCTGAATAGTCTAAAGGTAGATAAATCTCCCAGACCAGATGGAATGCACCCTCGTGTTCTGAAGGAAGTAGCTCTGGAGATTGCGGAGGCATTAGCGATGATCTTTCAAAAGTCGATAGATTCTGGCATGGTTCCGGAGGACTGGAAGATTGCAAATGTCACTCCGCTATTTAAGAAGGGGGCAAGGAAGCAAAAAGGAAATTATAGACCTGTTAGCTTGACATTGGTGGTTGGGAAGTTGTTGGAGTCAATTGTCAAGGATGAGGTTACAGAGTACCTGGAGGCATATGACAAGATAAGCAGAACTCAGCATGGTTTCCTTAAAGGAAAATCCTGCCTGACAAACCTATTACAATTTTTTGAGGGGGTTACCAGTAGGCTAGACAGGGGAGATGCAGTGGATGTTGTATATTTGGATTTTCAGAAGGCCTTTGACAAGGTGCCACACATGAGGTTAGACAAGATAAGAGCCCATGGAATTATGGGAAAGTTATATACGTGGATAGAGCGTTAGCTGATTGGCAGGAAACAGAGAGTGGGAATAAAGGGATCCTATTCTGGTTGACTGCCAGTTACCAGTGGTGTTCCACAAGGGTCCGTATTGGGGCCGCTTTTTACATTGTACATCAACGATTTGGATTATGGAATAGATGGCTTTGTGGCTAAGTTTGCTGATGATACGAAGATAGATGGAGGGGCCAGTAGTGCTGAGAAAACAGAGTCTGCAGAGAGACTTGGAAAGATTTGAAGAATGAGCAAAGAAGTGGCAAATGAAATACAAAGTTGGAAAGTGTATGGTTATGCACTTTGGCAGAAAAAATAAACAGGCAGACTATTATTTAAATGGGGAAAGAATTCAAAGTTCTGAGATGCAACGGGACTTAGGAGTCCTCGTACAGGATACCCTTAAGATTAACCTCCAGGTTGAGTCAGTAGTGAAGAAGGCGAATGCAATGTTGGCATTCATTTCCAGAGGAATAGAGTATTGGAGCAGGGATGTGATGTTGAGGCTCTATAAGGCGCTGGTGAGACCTCACTCGGAGTACTGTGGGCAGTTTTGGTCTCCTTATTTAAGAAAGGATGTGCTGACGTTGGAGAGGGTACAGAGAAGATTCACTAGAATGATCTCGGGAATGAGAGGGCTAACATATGAGGAACGTTTTTCTGCTCTTGGACTGTATTCCTTGGAGTTTAGAAGAATGAGGGGAGACCTCATAGAAAAATTTCGAATGTTGAAAGGCATGGACAGAGTGGATGTGGCAAAGTTGTTTCCCATGATGGGGGAGTCTAGTACGAGAGGGCATGACTTAAGGATTGAAGGACGCCCATTCAGAATAGAAATGCAAAGAAATTTTTTTAGTCAGAGCGTGGTGAATCTATGGAATTTATTGCCACGGGCAGCAGTGGAGGCCAAGTCATTGGGTGTATTTAAGGCAGAGATTGATAGTTATCTGAGTAGCCAGGGCATCAAAGGTTATGGTGAGAAGGCGGGGGAGTGGGACTAAATGGGAGAATGGATCAGCTCATGATAAAATGGCGGAGCAGACTCGATGGGCCAAATGGCCGAGTTCTCCTTGGTCTTATTCAATAACCTATCAACCTCTGCCTTAATTATACCCAATGACTTGGTCTCTATTGCAACATGTGGCAATGAATTCCACAGATTCAGTCCACTCTGGCTAAAGAAATTATTGGTCTCTGTTCTAAAAGGACACAGCACTATTCTGAGACTGTGTCCTCTGGTCTTAGACTCTCCCACCATTGGAAACATCCTGTCCACATCCATTCTATTTAGGCCTTTTATCACTCGAAAGTTTCAATTAGGTCACTCCTCATTCTTCTAAATTCTGGTGAATACAGGCCCAGAGCCTTCAAATGCTCTTTGTATGACAAGCTGTTCAATCCCAGAATCATTTTCGTGAATCTTCTTTGAACCTTCTCCAATGTCAGCGCATCCTTTCCTTGATAAGGGGTGAAAACTGCTCACAATACTCCAAGTGAGGCCTCAGCAGAGCTTTATAAAACCTCAATATTACATCTTTTGTATTCTGGTCCTTGAAATGAATGCTGACATCGTATTTGCCTTCCTCACCGCTGACTCAGCCTGCAAATTAACCTTAATGACTCCCAAGTGCCTTTGTACCTCAGATTTTTGAATTTTCTTTCCATTTACTAAACAGTCTATTCTTTTATTTCTTCTACAAAATGCATGACCATACACTTCCCAATGCTGGATTCCATCTGCCATGTCTTTGCCCATTCTCCAAGTCAGTCTAAGTCCTTCTGTAGCCTCTGTACTTCCTCAAAACTGCCTGCCCCTCCACCTATCTTTGTATCGACATGAACCTGTCCACAAAGCTCTCAGTTCCGTCATCCAAGTCATTGATATATAACATAAAGGTAGTGGTCCCAACACAGATCCTTGTGGAACACCACTAATCACCGCAGTCAACCAGTAAGGGCTCTCTTTAATTCCACTCTTTGCGTCCTGTCTATCAACCACTGCTTTATCAATGCTAGTATCTTTCCTATAATACTATGAGCTGTTAATTTGTTAAGCAGCCTTGTGTGGCATCTTGTCAAAGGCCTCTTAGAATCCAAGTATACAACATCCACCAATTCTCCTTGTCTAAACTGCTTGAGTTCCAACAGATTTGTCAGTCGAGATTTTTCTTGAAGGAAAACCATGCTGACTGTGGCCTATTTTATCATGTGCCTCCAAGAACCCTAAAACCGCATCCTTAACAATCAGCTTCAACATCTTCGCAACCACTGATATCAGAGTAGCTGGTCTATTCTTTCTTTTGCTTCTCTCCCTTTTTGAAGAGTGGGTGACATTTGCAATTTTCTATTCCTCTGGAACCATGCCAGCATCAATTGATTCTTGAAAAATCATTACTAATGACTTTACAATCTCTTCAGCCACTTCTTTCAGAATCCTGGGGTGTAGATTACCTGATCCAGGTGACTTTCTACCTTCAGACCTTTCAATTTCCCAAGAACCTTCTCCTGAGTAATGGCAACTCCACACACTTTTGCTCCCTAACACTCTCAAACTTCGAGCATACTGTTCCACTGTGAAGACTGATGCAAAATGCTTTTTAAGTTCATATGCCATTTCCTTGTCCCATTACTACCATTTCCCTGCAGTCTGATATCCACTTTTGCCTCTTGTACACTTTATGTATCTGAAGAAAGTTTTGGTATCCTCTTTAATATTATTGGCTAATTTGCTTTCATATTCCATCTTTTCCTCCTTAATGACTTTGCTGAACCTTTCTGTTGGTTTTTAAAGGCTTCAAAATCCTCTAATTTCCCACTATTTTTCACTCTACTCATTGGTGTTTATGCTGGCTTTGATTTCTCATGTTAGCTTTGGCTTTATCATCTTGCCTTGAGAGTACTACTTCTTTAGGATGTATATATCTTACATCTTCCAAATTGCTTCCAGAAACTCCTGCTTATGCTGCTCTGCTGTCATCCCTGCCTGTGTTCATTTCCAATCAATTTTGACTAGTTTCTCACCCGTGCCTCTGTAATTCCCTTTCCTTCACTGTAATACTGATACATCTGATTTTTCAAATTGCAGGATGAATTCTATGATATTTTGATCACTTACCCTAATATTTCCTTTACCTTAAGCTCCCTAATCAACTCCGGTTTATTGCACA
Organism: Mobula birostris; assembly: GCF_030028105.1. Lineage (NCBI taxonomy): Eukaryota > Metazoa > Chordata > Chondrichthyes > Myliobatiformes > Myliobatidae > Mobula > Mobula birostris. The sequence continues at coordinate 687,840 of NW_027274036.1, read as the reverse complement.
ATACCAAAGCCAGAACAGCTAATCCCCTAGTGGGCTCAACCATGAGCTGCTCTAAAAAGCCATCTTGTAGACATTCTATAAATTCACCCTCATGGGATCCAGCACCAGCCTGATTTTTTTCAATATACCTGTGTAGGGCTCTCAGTAATACTAGATGGACTGTTAACTGTAAATTGTTTATTACCAAAATGGCTTCTCTGAAGTGTTACATTAAAATGGCTTCTCGTACTGTTAACTGCTGAGCAAGGGGTTTTCTGTAACAGCAATGTTTGGGTCATACAATGTGATAATGGAAATTGTATTCATTTGTTAGCCAATGGAAGTCATATTCGGTTATCTTGCATATGTGTGCTGGGTTGAGGAGCGCGGGCTTTTTTGTGAGGCGAGCAGAGAGGACGGACTTGTGGGGAACGGACAGCAGTTCCAGGGCAGCGGACACTGAACCTGGGGGGTTCAGATGGTGGCCAGAGTCTCGGAAGGACATTGTGGATGGAATCGGAGGTGTGAGCTCAAACGTATTAAACTATTATGTGCACAAGACTGATAAGTTACTTATGTGGCGCCTTTTCTTTTAGTTGTTGCTACTAACCCATCACCAAAATTTGCTATAAAGTATAATTCTTTACTCGCCCTTGGTATATTGTTTCATATTTGTGTTGTGGCTGATCATTGGGCGACTCACACTGTATCCGCACCAAAGCATTTGCACTGTTTGGCAGGGTCGATGGCTATTCACCCTGGGCAACGGGAGTCAGCTGGGGCAAGGGTCATTACACCTGCATAAAATCCCCTATGACTCAGTGTAACATTTGCACTTTCGGCAAGCATTTTCTATCTCCTGTTGTAATTTATAGACCACATCCTTGCTTGTGTTTGGGTTCTGCATATAATTCAGATCAGGGTCATTTTACCCTTGCTGTTCCTTAGCTCTACCCACAATGATTCACCTTCTGACCCAATGTCACCTCTTTCTGATGATTTGATATCATCTTTTATCAACAGAGCCACATCACCCCACCTGCAGATCTGCCTGTCCTTTCAATACAAAGTGTATCCTTGGACATCAAGTTCCCAGTCACAATTCAGTGATACCCACAAAGTCATACAAGTTCATCTACCTGATTCTGTATATTGCATGTATTCAAATACAACACATTCAGTCCGGTATTCACTCTTTTTAATTTTTTGTTTTTGCCTTTTGCATTGCAACATAGCCATCTCACTACATACTGCCTCTGTAAACCTCATTCTCAGCATTATCACTCTGGCTCCCATCCCCCTGTCAAATTAGTTCACACTCTCTCAAAGAACTCCAGTAAACCTGCCCAGAAGGATATTGGTCCCCCTTGGTTTCAAGTGGGGCCCTTCCCTTTTGTGTAGGTCATTCCTGCACCAGTTCCACAGCCACACATTCACCTGCCAAATCGTCCCATTCTTGCTCTCACTGGCAAGTGGCATGGGCACCAATCAAGAGATTACGTTTTGTGGAGCTCTTGTTTTTCAGCTCTCTACCTAGCTCCCTAATATATCTCCAGACCCCCTCACCTTTTCTAACTATGTCATTGGTTTGTGCATGATACCAAGATTGGTGGAGTTGTGCGTAGTATCAAAGACAGGCAAAGAATACAGTACATTATAGATCAGTTGCAGATATGGCTAGAGAAATAGGAGATGGAGTTTAACCCAGATAAATACGAGACGTTGCAAGACCCTTAACAGTGTTGCTGAGTAGAGTTCTTGGGGTCCAAGTTCATAACTCTTTGAAAGTGGCTATGCAGGTTGATACAGTGGTTACAAAGGCTTATGGAATGCTTGCTTTTATTTGTTGAGGCATTGAATTCAAAAGTAATTTTTTTGGAACTGGTTAGGATTGAGACTTTGAGGGTGCAGAAGAGGTTTACCAGGATATTGCTTGGCTTAGAGGGCATGTGCTCTCATGAGAGGCTTGACAAGTTTGTGTTGTATTCTCTGGAGTGGCAGAGGCTGAGATCTGTTAGAGGTTTGTAACATTATTCAGGGATAGATAGATGAGATAGTGAGTATCTGTTTTCCTCAGTAGAAATGTCTAATACCAGAGGGCATGCATTGAACGCGAGAGAGGATGAAAGGGGATGCAAGGAGTAGTTTTTTTTTAAACTGAGTGTTGGATGCCTGGAATGGTATGGTGGTAGAGGCAAATGCATTGGAGGCTTTGAGGAGTTGTTTGGAGAGGCACATGAATATGAGGAAGATGGAGGGATATGGGCTTTGTCCAGGTAGGAAGAATTAGTTTTTGGGGTTTTTGAAGTAGTTTTTAGCTGATTTGACACAACACTGAGTTGTGCGCAACATGTTCTATGTCCTGTGGTGCATGTACATTGTTGGGATCATGTTGGATAGATGGGGATCTCATTGGGGATTAGTAGGTTTACAGACAGCCATGAGTAACACTTCCACACCCTGCCCAGCTTCAGTTAGCTAAATCAGATAATATCACTGGCATATGTCACAAAATTTGTTGTTATTCAGAAGCAGTACATTGCAAAACATTATAAAAATGTGAATTATAGTAGTGTATATAAATATGGAAAAAAAATAGTAGTGAGGTAGTGTTCATGGGTTTAATGTCCCTTCAGATATCAGATGGCAGAGGAGAAGAAGCTGTTCCTGAATCATTCAGTGGATACTTTCTGGCTCCTGTACCTCCTACCTGATGGTAGCAATGAGAGGAAGGAATGCCCTGCGTAATGAGGGTCCTTCATAATAGATGCTGCCTTTTTGAAGATGCTCTGGATGCTGGTGAGGCTAGTGCCCATGTTGGAACTGTCTTTAGTGATTAGGAACTCAGAACAAAGATAAACTTCTGAATGGGAAAAATTGAACAAAATCCTTCCATCAGCTTCAATTCTTGAGAAAATTGCCTTTGCTGTATCTGCTCTTGTTCTCGGATAGAAATGCCCAGAATATGTTTTGTCTTATTCTCTGTGGGTATATAATAATAACAAACACGTTTGTCTTGGGTAACAAGTGACCTGGGGCTTTCACACACAAATGTGCCACACTCCAATGATAAAGACTACTGTACTCTCCTTCATATGCATTGGTATTTCCATTGATGAATTAATCACCATCACTCACCTGATCTTGGGGAGGGGTCAGAACTCTTTGTACCACTGTGGGACATGACTAGAACTTGAAATAATACTAATGCTCCATCTATTTTTTTTTCACAGCTGCGTGACCCAACCGTTGGTCTGAGCAAGAAACTTTTACACGGCCTGAAGACTGTGCAGCACTTTAATTAACATTATATGAATGAAAATCCAGCTACAAGGCAACAAAGGCTATCTACGTGGGAGCATTTCCATTACCGTGCAGCTATGCACCCGCGCACTTTGTTGACCCTAGGAGATGAAGAAGTATCTCATCTCAGCTAGAAGGTTGTTTTGTGTCTGAAATGAAGTTTTCTGTTGTAACTCAGTCAAATTGTTGGAACCGGGCTGTTGAGAACACGCCAGCATTTGTTCACGAGTGATCAGTTCTTCAACTGCATTGATTTTCTGCGCCTGACATCTGACTTGATGAATTCATAGAGAAATGTGGGAAAGAATTCACTCATTTATCCCACTTGCAGACACGCACTTGAGTTCACACTGAGGAGAGGTTGTTCACCTGTTCTGTGTGTGGGAAGGGATTAGCTCGGGCATACAGCCAACAGAACACATCAGATCAGTTAACACTGCAGAGATGCCATTCACCTGCTCAGACTGTGGGAAGGGATTTCCTCAGTCTTCTCAATTGAAGATACATCAGCAAATTCACATTGTGGAGAAGCCATTCACCTGTTCAGAATGTGGGATGACCTTCACTACCTCATCCAGACTACAAAGACACCAGCAAGTTCACACTGGGGAGAGGCCATTCACCTGTTCAGTGTGTGGGAAGGGATTCACTCGGTTATCCAGCCTACAGACACACCAGACAGTTCACACTGGGGAGAAGCCGTTCACCTGTTCAGACTGTGGGAAGGGATTCGCTCAGTCTTCTCATCTACAGACACACCAAGCAGTTCACACTGGGGAGAGGCCTTTCACTTGCTCAAATTGTGGGAAACGATTTACTCGGTCATCTGAGCTACTGGCACACCAATCAGTTCACACTGGGGAGAGGCCTTTCATCTGCTTAGACTGTGGGAAGGGATTCACTCGGTCATCTCAACTTAAAGTACATCAGCGAATTCATACTGGGGAGAGACCATTCACCTGCTCAGACTGTGGGAAAGGATTTATTCGGTCATCTGATCTACTGGCTCACCAGTCCATTCACACTGGGGAGAGGCCATTCACCTGCTCAGATTGTGGGATGGGATTTACTTATTTATCCAAACTACAGAGACACCAACGAGCTCACACTGGCGAGAGGCCATTCACCTGTTCTCTGTGTGGGAGGGGATTCACTCGGCTATCCAGCCTACAGATACACCAGTCAGTCCACACTGGGGAGAGGCCGTTCAGCTGTTCAGAATGTGGGAAGGGATTCACTCAGTCATCCCATCTACAGAGACACCTATCAGTTCATACTGGGGAGAAGCCGTACACCTGTTCAGACTGTGGGAAGAGATTTGCTTCATCATCTGAACTGATGGTACACCAGCGAATTCACACTGAGGAGAGGCCGTTCACCTGCTCAGATTGTGGGAAAGGATTTACTCGGTCATCTGACCTACTAGCACACCAGCGAATTCACACTGGGGTGAGGCCATTCACTTGCTCAGACTGTGGGAAGGGATTCACTCAGTCGTCGCAACTGAAGGTACATCAGCGAGTTCATACTGGGGAGAGGCCGTTCACCTGCTCATTCTGTGGGAAAGGATTCACTCGGTCATCTCACCTATATACACACCAGTCAGTTCACACTGGGAAGAGGCCGTTCACCTGCTCAGACTGTGGGAAGGGGTTCACTCACTCATCCAACCTACAGAGACACCAGCGAGTTCACATGGGAGAGAGGCCATTCACCTGTTCTCTGTGTTGGAAAGAATTCTCTCGATTATCCAGCCTGCAGACACACCAGTCAGTTCACAGTGGGGAGATGCTGTTCACCTGCTCAGACTGTGGGAAGCGATTTGCTCAGTCATCCCAACTGCAGACACACCAGTCAGTTCACAGTGGGGAGATGCTGTTCACCTGCTCAGACTGTAGGAAGGGATTAGATTATGAGGACACTCAGTCCTCGTTCATTGTCATTTAGAAATGCATGCATTAAAAAATGATACAATGTTCCTCCAGAAAGATATCACAGAAACACAGGACAAACCAAGACTAAAGTGACAAAACCACATAATTATAACATATGGTTACAAGAGTGCAAAGCAATACCGTAATTTGAAAAAGAGCAGACCATGGGCATGGTAAAAAAAAAGTCTCAAGTCCCATTAGCCCCATCGTCTCACGCAGAAGGAAGCGCCGCAAACTTGCCGATGCATTGGAAGCAGCCGACTCTGAGTCCGTCTGAAAACTTCGAGCCTCCGACACCGAGCACCATCTCTGCCGAGCGCTTTGACCCTGCCCCGGCCACTGAGCAACAAGCAAAGTCGAGGACTTGGGGCTTTCCCCTCCAGAGATTCTGGATCACACAGTAGCAACGGCAACGAAACAGGCATTTCAGAATTTTCACCAGATGTTCCTCCGTGCTCTCACGTCTGTCTCCAGCAAATCAGGATTGTGCTACTTGACAGATAACATATTCACTGGAGTGGCTACTGCAAGCTGCGTCGCGCTGCCATCTTCTCCTTCTGTGGGAAGTGATTCACTGAGTCTCATGACCTGCAGACAAGCCAGTCAGTTCATACTGGGAGAAACCATTGTGGGAAGAGTTTCACTCAGTTATCCAGCCTTACGACACACGGCTGAGTTCACAGTGGAAAAGGTTTAGATGAGCTGCATGCAGGATATTTAACCTTCACGGCTGCTGAATCCAGAGGCTGATGTGGTGTCAGACTCTGAAAATATTGCTGCTGCTCATCACATCCAGTTCTGCAGTTCTCAGTTTCTCTTGCTAAAGTTCACCTTTATTCAGACTGGAGTTTAATATTCTGGATCTGTGACTAATAAATCAGTTCTAAACTCTGTCTCCGGTACATAGTGTATTTAAGACACACCCTGTGATAAGGGGGGAGTCAACTCAACCATGCAAAGATAATGTGCAGTCAGACTATCAGGAAGGGCAGGCAGATGATGACAAGATTACATTAGGGATGCAGAATCAAAAAGGGAAGCAAAAGAAGAAGTCAAAGTGTTGTATCTCAATGCACAGAGAATAAAAAATGAGGTGGATGATTTTGTTGCACTATTAGAGATTGTCATCTGTAATGTGGCAGTCACTGAATCATGATTGAAGGACAGTTGTGGTTGGAAGCTGAATGCTGAAGGATACACATTGTATTGGAGGGATAAGAAGGTCGGCAGAGAGGGTGGCATGGCTCTGCTGGTAAAGAATGACATCAAATCAGTAGAAAGATGTGACAGGATTGAAAGATGTTGAATCCTTGTTGGTTGAGTTAAACTGCAAGGGTAAAAGGACTCTGATGGCAGCTATATACAGGCCTCCCAACAGTAGCTGGGAATGTGGACCACAGATTACAACGGGAAATACAAAAGGGCAATGTTATGATAGTCATGGGAGATTCTAACATGCAAGTCGATTGGGAAATCTCAAGTGAGTGAGTTTGTTGAATGCCCACAAAATGGCTTTTTAGAACAGATTGTCATTGAGCCTACTAGGAGATCAGCTATGCTGGATTCGGTGTTATGTAATGAAGGTGATCAGGGAACTTAAGGTAAAATAACCTTTAGGAGACAGTAATCACAATATGATTGAGTTCAACTTGAAATTTACTAGGGAGAAAATAAAGTCTGATGTAGCAGTATTTCAGTGCAGTAAAGGAAATTTCAGTGGTATGAGAGGAAGAATTGGCCAAAGTAAATTTGAAGGATATGCTGGCAGGGCTGACAGCAGAGCATCAATAGTGTGAGTTTCTGGGAAAAAATGAGAAAGGTGGAGGATAGATGTATTCCAAAAATGAAGAAATACTCTAATGGCAAAATAGTACAACCATGGCTGACAAGGGTAGTCAAAGTGAATGTAAACGTAAGAGGGCATAGAACAAAGCAAAGATTAGTGGGCAGTTAGAGGAATGGGAAACTTTTAAAACCTACGGAGAGCAACGACAAGAATCATTACGAGGGAAAGATGAAATATGAAAGCAAGCTGGCAAACAATATCAAAGCGGATAGTAAAAGTTTTTTCAAGTATATATAAAAAATGAGAGTGAACATAGGATCATGAGAAAATTATGGCAGAAAAATAATAATGGGGTACGAGGATATGGCAGATGAACTAAGTGAGTATTTTGCATTGGTCTTTACTATGGAAGACAATAGCAGTGTGCCAGACACTGAAGGGTGTGAGGGAAAAGAAGTGAGTGAGTTACTATTACAAAGGAGAACATGGCTCAAAAAGCTGAAAGACCTAAGAGTACGCAAGTCATCCACACCAGATGAACTGCACCCTAAGGTTCTGTAAGAGTGGTAGAGATTGTGGAAGCATTAATAATGATCATTCAAAAATAATTGGATATTGGCATGGTGCCAGAGGACTGGAAAATTGCAAATGCCATTCTATTTTTTTAAGAAAGGAGGAAGAACATACAAATCTACAGCACCTTATAGGCCGGTGGGTCCACGGTGTGCTACTATGTAACCTACTCTAGAAACTGCCTAACATTTCTCTAGTGCATAGCCTTCTATTTTTCTAAGCTCCCTGCACCTATCTCAGAGGCTCTCAAAAAACCCTATTGTATCTGTTTCCTCCACTGCTGCTGGCAGTGCATTCCACACACCCACCACTCTGTGTGAAAAACCCTCGGTACCTATTTCCAAGCACCCTAAAATGATGCCGCCTCATGTAAGCCATTTCAGCCCTGGGAAAAAGCCTCAGACTATCCATACGATCAATGCCCATCATCCTCTTATCCTCTGTTGCTCCAAGGGGAAAGGGTGGAGTTCACTCCACCTATTCTCATAAGGCATGCTTCCCAATTCAGGCAGCATCCTTGTAAATCTCCTCTGCACCCTTTCTATAGTTTCCACATCCTTCCTGTAGTGAGGTAAACAGAACTGAGCACGGTACTCCAAGTGGGGTCTGACTAAGGTCCTATATAGCTGCAACATTACCTCATTGCTCTTGAGCTCATTCCCACGGCTGATGAATGCCAACACACCGTATGCCTTCTTAACAACACTGTCAACCTGTGCAGCAGCTTTGAGTGCCCTACGGACATAGACCCCATGATCCCATGATCTCTCAGATCCTCCACACTGCCAAGAGTCTTACCATTAATACTATATTTTGCCATCATATTTGACCTACCAAAATGAACCACTTCACACTTATCTGGGTTGAACTCCATATTCAACTTCTCAGTCCAGTTTTGCATCCTATCGATGACCCGCTGTAACCTCTGACAACCCTCCACACTATCCACAACCACCCCAACCTTTGTGTCATCGGCAAATTTGCTAACACACCCTTCTGCTTCTTCATCCAGGTCATTTATAAAAATCACAAAGTGGAGGGTTCCCAGAACAGATCCCTACAGAACACCACTGGTCACTAACCTCCATGCAGAATACGAACAATCTACAACCACCTTCTGTGGGCAATCTAATTCTGCATCCTCAAAGCAAGATCTCCTTGGATCCCATGCCTCCTTACTTTCTGAATCAGCCTTGCATGGGGAACCCTATCAAACAGAATCATAGGAAAACCTACAGCACAGTGCAGGCCCTTCAGCCCACATTGCTGTGCAGAATATATACTTACTTTAGAAATTACACATAGCCCTCTATCTTTCTAAGCTCCATGTACCTTTCCAAGAGTCTCTAAAAAGACCCTATTTTATCCACCTCCACCACCATCACTGGCAGCCCATTCCACACACTCACGACTCTCTGCATAAAAAAACTTACTCCTGAGATCTCTGTACTTACATCCAAGCACCTTAAAACTGTGCCCTCTGGTGCCTTACTGAAAACCATATACACTGCATCCACTGCTCTACCTTCATCAATGTGTTTTGTCACATCCTGAAAAAATTCAATCAGGCTCATAAGGCATGACCTGTCCTTGACATAATTGGATTATGTCTCTCCAAATGCTCATTAAATCCTGCCTCTCAGGATCTTTTCCAACAACTTGCTCACCACTGAAGTCAGACTCACTGGTCTATAAATTCCTGGGTTATCTTTACTCCCTTTCTTGAACAAGGGAACAACATTTGCAACCCTCCAATCCTTAAGTACTTCTCTTGTCCCTATTGATGATGCAAAGATGATCACAAGAGGCTCCGCAATCTTCACAGTAGCCTGGGGTATATCTCATCTGGTCTTGGTAACTTATCTAACTTAATGCTTTTCAAAACCCCCAGCACATCCTCTTTCATAATGTCTATATGCTCCAGAGTTTCAGTCATCCCCACAGTTGCCACGGTCTTTTTCTCTGGTGAATACTGCAGCAAATTATTCATTAAGTACCTCTGCTACCTCCTCCGACTCTACGCACATGCTTCCACTATAGCACATGATTGGTCCTATGGCTCGTCCTCTTGCTCTTCACATACTTGTAGAATGCCTTGGGGTTTTCCTTAATCCTGCTCACCAAAGCCTTCTCATAGCTGCTTCTGGGTCTCCTGATTCCATTCTTAAGCTCCTTCCTAGAAACTTTGTAATTTTCTAGAGCTCTAACAGTTCCTAGTTTCTTGAACCCTCCATAAGATTTTCTTCTTCCTTTGTACACCATGGTTCTTTAACCCCACCATCCTTTCCCTGCCTCAATGGAACATACCTATGCAGAACTCCATGCAAATGTTCCCTGAACATTTGCCACATTTCTGCCGTGCATTTCTCTGAGAACATTTGCTCCCAATTTATGCTCCTAAGTTCCTGCCTAATAGCATCATATTTCCCCCTACCCCAATTAAATGTTTGCCCAAATTGTCTGCTCTTATCCTTTCCAGCACTATGGTGAAGGAGATAAAATTGTGATCACTACTTCCAAAATGTTCTCCCACTGAGAAATCTGACACCTGGCCAGGTTCGTTTCCCAGTACCAGATCAAGTACAGCCTCTCCTCTAGTTGGCTTATCTCCATATTGCATTAGGAAACCTTCCTGAACACACATAACAAACTCCACCCCATCTAAACACCATGCGCCAATATGTACCACAACCTTTGGCTGCTCACCCTCCCATTTCGGGATATTGTGGACGTGCTCAGAAACATCATGAACCCTGGTACCTGGGAGGCAAGCCACCATCAATGTTTCTTTTTTGCACCCACAGAATTGCCTACCTGTCCCCCAATCTGCTGCCATCCTCTCCCGTTCCCTACCCTTCTGAGCCAGAGGCACGGCCACAGTTGCTTCCTCCAGGTAGGGCATCACCCTTCCCAACAGCACTCAAAATGGAGTACTTATTGTTAAGGGAGACAGCCACAGGGGTGTTCTCCACTCTCCACTCTCCACCACCTGGCGCCCTCCCTTCCCTCTCCTGACAGTTACCCACTTATCTGTTAACTGTGGCCCTGGTTGCTCCCGTCTTATCACCTTCTCACTCTCCCTCACAAGCCAAAAGCCATCAAGCTGCAGGTCAATGCACCTAGTGCAGATGTGGCCATCAGGGAAGCTGGAAGTCTCCCGGACATCCCACACCTGACACCCAGAACAGAAAACTGGCCTTGCAGTCGTTCCCACTACTCTTGTTAGGGGAGGAAAAAAAGTAACTTAACTCGCCTAGGCCCATCCTCACTGCACGATGATGAGCTACTGCTGTTCACTTCCGGACCTGTGCGAAGCTCACTCTCTCTCTTCGAACTGATTGGTCCACCGCTAATGTGCTGAGCCCACGAAATGCTCCTTTTTAAACTTCTCACATACCTGTGCAAAGCTCTCGCTCGCTCTTCAAATTGATTGGTCTGCTGCTAAGGCAGCAGAAAGGAAATTATAGACCAGATAGACTTGTTGTAGCGTGGATGAAATTACCGGAGAGACAGAGTCACTGGTAGATACAAAGCAGCTTCTGTATTCGACACAACAAACAAGCATCATACCGACAGAGACGCTTTCCGCAGAAAGGTCTGTTAGCTCGATGTGGGCTCGATATTTATATGCTAAACACAAAGGCAATCGCTACTTAAAAGTTATAGACAATGCTTCCTTTTGAAGCTACATACAAACATCACACCTTCTGACTTCATCCTTTCCTTCCGACGCCAACATGTCTGGGTTGGTATCCACAGCCTTTAGTTCAATCCACAATATATTTATTTGGCATTTTACGTGCTAACATAGAAGACAATTAATATTTATAATGTATAGATAATACTGTCTTTGAAACCACAGCATCAGGTCAAAACTACGGTGCCAGAAGCATCTGGTTTTCACACAGCCCATTGTGGTGGACTCAATCCACAGTCCTTTTGTCAAACAGTTAAAATAGAAGTCTGGTGGCCAAAGTCATTTAAGTGTAAACAAATCTCCTACCCAAAAAAATCCACTCTAACAGACTGACCAAAGTGGTTCGGAAGATGTTGGAGTTAATTGTTAAGGATGAGATTATGGAGGACAAGGCAGGACAAGTCAGCATGGTTTCCTTAAAGGGAAAATCTTGCCTGATGAAACTATTGGAAATATTTGAGGAAATTACAAGCAGGGTAGATGAAGGAGATACTGTGGATGCTGTATATTTGCACTTTCATAAGGCCTTTGATAAAGTGCCATACATGAGGCTGCTTAAGAGCTCATGGTATTACAGGAAAGTTACTGACATGGTTGGAGCATTGGCTGATTGGTAGGAGGCAGTGAGTGGGGAAAAAAAGGATCCTTTTCTGGTTGGCTGCCAGTGACTGGTAGTGTTCTACAGGGGTCGATGTTGGGACCACTTCTTTTTATGCTGTATATAAATGATTTAGATGATGGAATAGGTGGTTTTGTTGCCAAGTTTGCAGATGATACGAAGATTGGTGGAGGGGCAGGCAGTGTTGAGGAAATAGGTAGGATGAAGAAGGACTTAGACAGATTAGGAGAATGGGTAAGAAAGTGGCAAATGAAATGCAATGTTGGAAGATGCATGGCCATGCACTTTGGTAGTTGAAATAAATGTGCAGACTATTTTCTAAACAGGGAGAAAATCCAAAAAAATCTGACTTGCAGAACACCACAAAGGTTAACTTGCAGATTGAGTCAGTGATGAGGAAGGCAAATACAATGTTAGCATTCATTTCAAGAGGTCTAGAATGCAAGAGCAGGGATGTGATGCTGAGGCTTTATAGGGCACTGGTGAGGCCTCACCTTGAGTATTGTGAACAGTTTTGACTCTTCATCTAAGAAAAGAGGTGCTGGCATTGGAGAGGGTTCAGAGGAAATTCTCAAGGATGATTCAGGGATGAAAGGGTTATCATATGAGGAATGTTTTATGGCTCTGGGTCTGCACTTGCTGGAATTTAGAAGGATGGGGGACAGCGTGGAATCTCATTGGAACTTTTAGAATGTTGAAAGGCCTACACAGAGTAGATGTGGAAAGGATGTTTCCCATGGTGGGTGTATTTAAGGCAGAGGTAGATATGTTCTTGATTGGACACGGCATCAAAGACCGGGAAGTGGGACTGAGGAGAGGAAAAAGGATCAGCCATGACTAAGTCGCAGAGCAGACTCAATAGGCCAATTGGCCTAAATCTGCTCCTACATCTGTGATCTGATGGTGATGGGTTCCAAACAGTTGCCACTCACAAAAAGAAGATGAGTTGACTGTAGTGATGTCTGACATATTCTTTGTCCCTCAAATCTCTGGGTTGAGGAAGAATGACATTGGTAGTTAACTTCCTTATACCCTGCTTATTTCAATGGAATGGGTCATTTTCACGGCATCTAAGGGCTGTGTTTCACACAGCTGGGTTGTTACAATACATCACTCCTCTGAAGTCTGAAAGCAGACTGAGAACTATTAGTTGGATGTTAAATGGAGCTGAGTTAAAAACTAGGGATAGATTAGCACAGGACAGAGTTTGAGGCTCTGGATAGTGGTAGGGATAAGAGCATATGATGAGCAGGGAAGCAGAGCCAGGGATGTGGCAACAAATGACATTCATTTCAGGAGGACGAGAATATAAAAATAAGGATATAATGTTGAAACTTTATAAAGCACTGGTGAGGCCTCACTTGGACGATTCTGAGCAGTTTTAGACCCCTTATCTAGGAAAGGATTGGAGAAGGTTCAAAGGAGATTCATGAAAATGATTCCGGGATTGAAAGGCTTGTCATATGAAGAGCGTTTGATGGTTCTGGGCTTGTACTCACTGGAATTCTGAAGAATGAGAGGTGACCTCATTGAAACCCATCAAATGTTGAAAGGCCTTGACAGAGTGGATGTGGAAAGGATGTTTCCTTAGGTAGGAGAATCTAAGACCAGAGGACACAGCTTCAGAATAGAGGGAGACCTCTTAGGACGAATATGAGGAGGAGTTTCTTTAGCCAGGGAATGGTGAATCTGTGGTATTTGTTGCCACAGACAGCTGTGGAGGCCAAATCATTGGGTATATTGGGTGAGATTCTTGATTAGACAGGAATAAAGGCATATACTTTATACTTTATTGTCGCCAAACAATTGATACTAGAACGTACAATCATCACAGCGATATTTGATTCTGCGCTTCGCGCTCCCTGGGGATAAAGCAAAGGTTTGGGGCTGAGAGGGAAAATAGATCAGCCTTGATTAAATGGCAAAGCAGACTCAACAGGGCTAATGGTCTAACTCTGGTTCTATTTTCGGCATATTGGCTTTCATAAATCGATATGCTGAGTACCAGAGATAGGATGTTATGCTGAAGTTGTATAAGACATTGGTGAGGCCTAATTTTAAATTTGCAGTTTTGGTCTCCTAACTACAGGAAAGCTTACAAGAGTACAGAGAAAATTTACAAGGATTTTGCTGGGTACGGACACCTGAGTTATAAGGAAAAAAGAGGAGATTTTATAGAAAATCATGGGGGATTATATATAGGGTAAATGCAAGAAGGCTTTTTCCACTGAGGTTGGGTGGGACTACAACTGGAAGTCACAGTCATGGGTTCTGGGTGAAAGGTGAAAAGTTTAAGGGGAACATGAGGGGAAACTTCTTCACTCAGAGGGTTGTGAGAGTGTAGAATAAGCTGTCAGCAGAAATGTTGCATGCAAGCTCAATTTCAACACTTAAGAGAAGTTTAGATAAGTACATGGATGGTAAGGGTATGGATGTCTATGGTCGATGAGAGTAAGCAGTTTAAATGGTTCAGCATGGACTAGATGGGCCAAAAGGTCTGTTTCTGTGCTGTACTTTTCTGTTACTCTCTCTAATTAGAAGACTTGGCTATCTCAAGTAACTCATCGATACTATTGTTAGGAATGTACAGGGAAAGGGATAGATTTAGCAAAATACCATCAATTGAGAGAGCACTGGGCTTGCCCACAAGAAATGACAAGACAGAAATTTATGAATTGTGGTTTCAGTACATGAAAATTGTTCTATTTTGCCTATAACTAATGAATCTTTATTGCAGAATGCATTGGTGGGACAGATACACTACATTACAACAGCAGCCAAGGGATTGAAACAATATCCTTTGGAAAGTTCAAATGTCACCATTTGGAGTGTGACTTTCGATCTGACTATTGGAAGACAAACTTTCACTCAGCATCAGTAGCCATGGTAATAAAGGAGAACCTCACAATCCAACACATTAATATTGATCAATGTTTGTGGAACTATGTTGTTCCTGAGTTGCTACCAATTCCTTATTTGAGTTGTGGAGGAGGCAAAGGAGAGAATTAATTCAGCATTGGACTAAGCTTACAAAGTTATGGCATACTGATAAAGCAAATGAAATATGGAGTTATTCAGATTCTTGAGATGTCTTGGAATTGGGGATCAGTTACATCCATGGGTGGGAGTAGTATTGCATGCTGATAATTATATTGTTCAATGTGTATCAACAGATGGAAGGTTGAAATTATTCACAAGGTAGAGGATAATATTTTTGTAAAACAGAAAAGTGTTAGTATTGTTATGTACCCCTAGGGTTCCTTTTTGCTGTGGGCTGCCACTTTAAGGCACAAGAGAGAACTGCGACTAACTTTTTCTGCTGAGAGAGAGAGAGGGGCAGATTCTGCCTTTCAGCTCATGCTTACACTTTTACAAGGTCACTGATTATTACTGTCAACTTCTGGGTTACCATGGAAAGAGAGAAAGAGAGAGAGAACAATGAGCAGCTCATGAGTCGTCATGGTGACGGAGGGCGGCGTTATGTGATGGAGAGCTGGTGTTCAGCATGCTGAGATAAGTACAAGGTCAGCTGGTTGTTAGACAGACACACATGGGTTTGGACACTGGATGAGCTTTGTGTGCCCACAGAAAGGTGGGTTTTGGAGGATTGATCAGGAGAGTCGATCAGTGGCTCTCGCAGTGTGGAAAGGGTGTGACCGGTGGGAGGTTATCCGTGTTGCCAACCCTTGCCTGGGTTGATAACTTTGCCACAGAAGACAGTCTCCTTTTTGAGATCACAGTCGGTGACTTTAAAGGAAGAGAAGAGTGGAGAGGAAGGTTTGAAACAGAAGAAACCTAGTGACGAAGGGGTCACTGTTTGGACTCTCCTAAGTAGCCCGTAAGGCTGAGTCTGAGTTCCATTCGAATACGAAGGTGTGACTGTCACATAGTTAATCCACAGGAGTGGGTTCTCTGGTGAGGGGAGTACCTTTGTGAATACCACGTGTTTTACCCTTGTTTGGGCGGGGTAGTTCACTGAAGAAAGGCACCCCTGTGGCAAATCACTGTTGGAGTTATTTCTTATGTCGTGGAACTGGGTAAGTGGCTATCACGTTGTGTGTTTGGGGTAACCTTGTGTGGAAACTACCTGTGTGTGATAATCCTTGCCTGGGTTGGTAGTTTTACCACTTGAAGAAGATCCCCTTTGTGATAGGCTACTGTTGGTGATAATCCATATGTAGATTCTGTTGAGTATCCTGTGGTCACTACTTCGTGATGACCCGTAGCTGAATTCTGGTGTGGTACAACTTGTGTTAAAAGGATATTCATTGAAGATCACTGTCGGTGATACTTTGTGTGTGGAGTGGAACAACTTCGGAGATAAAATCTACAGCCCTTGTTATCTTGTATTGCTGTCGTGGAATCTGTGGACTTAATTAACCTGTGCATCTGAACTGAACTTTTCTTACCTACCATTCTAAGGCTGTATCAATTACCACCTACGCTTAAAGAAGCTTGGCTTTTATACTTACACACATATATACATGAAACACTGTTAACCTGTTTGATTTATCTGGTTATATATTACTGTATTGCATAGTTACTAATAAAATAGCTTATGTTAACAGCAATACCAGACTCCAACTGTTTTCCATTTTTGCTGGTTCTTTAACCCGTTACGGGG